>NC_082662.1:51717941-52031617 GCF_025265405.1 Mesoplodon densirostris
GGATTCTGTTGCACTGCTCACTCTCATGGATATATATTTGTTCCTTGACCAATTATTCTAGCTGCCTTGGGTTCTACAACTAGAAGGACTTCCTTTGGCCAGTGTTAATCAGTACCAGAACTGAGAGGAGAATTGAGGAGCATTCCATCATAAGGGACTGTACCACTTTGGTAGTTCATTTCTGTTTGAGTCATGAATGTGGATCAAGGGTTGCTTTCAGGGTTGAACAAGCACAGGTCTCTGTTTCCTAGGCTCGAGTCTTTCTTACAGCACAACTCTTTTAAGTCCTTTCTTAGCCAAGCCTATTGATTGCATTGGGTTAGAGGAGGGAGGAGGCAAGGGAGACTCAGTTTGCTGGTACCCAATACCAGAAGTCTTGCCCAAATTTACTTTTGAATTTGAACCTCACATTTGTAGCATCGGTTTCTTAATATCAATCTTGGGGACTCTGCACGTCTCCCTAAATCTTAGGTTATTGGCCTCTGCCTCCAAGTTTGAAGAATAATAGGCTGGAGTAGTGAGGAAAGGCTCATTTTTTCTGCCATGTAGCTCCTGTCTCAACTTCACTACCCATCCAAATGTGCATTTCCAACTTTCCCAGGCAGGAATGCACAGGAGAGCTGCTCAGAAGCAATCTGGGGTCATCAGGCTTCCCAGATTCTGCTGGATCCTCCCAGATGTACAGTATCCTAATTGATGCACCAACAATAAGACCATATTCTTAAGGCACTTGTTTATCTGATTCAACAGATTCAAATTCCTAACTACAGGTAGAAAGAATTAATTCTTTGAACAGGGCTGTAAATCCACCCAGCTATTCTCTGTCAGCTATCAGACGGGCCAAAATCAATAACTTACTTGAAGAAGTAGCCAGAGGTGGCAATATTTTGACATTTTTCTACCAGGTTCCTAAAGTTCCTATTTTGTGGACAACACTCTGAGTTCTAGCAAAAAACTGACAATCTTTTAACCAACTGATTTTCTACCACCTAACAAGGATTGCTGGTATCTCAGCCCCATATGGCAGAGTCCTCACAACTCCCTACTCTATCCTGACTCAGCCAGTTCCATATTAGGGGATCTGTCAGTGGTAATATTCCTGCATTAGTCAGGATTCTTTTGGTTAGAAGTGACAAAAACCCATCTCAAATGAGCTTGGGCAAAGGGATAACTTATTGGAAGGATGTGGGAGATCCCATACAATTGAAGGGGAAAAGGCTAAGACTTCTGAGGGTAGTGACTTAGCCAGCTTTTGTCACTGTTGTAGGCCAAATACCTGGAATAGAGTCTGTTGAATGTTAAATGAATAAAAGACCAAACTACAGTAAGGGCAAGGTTGCTACTTGGCCTTGATAATAACTAAAACAGCACTTCATGCCCCAGGAAGAGAGAGGAGATGGGACTTTATAATAACCAGCTTTGGGTTGTCTCCCCAGTCCATCTATTGTCAGAACTTCCCTGCTTCCATCATGTACATGGTGTCCAGGGATCATCCCCAGGAAGCCAAACTCATACTCTGTGATCCTTCCTCCTGGTCAGTGTTGACTGTTGCAGCATTGGCCACAGGATTGGAGTGTGGTCAATCACATCTGCTCTGCAAGAAACTTTATTTGGGCCTGAGATTCAGCCTCTTTTTGGGTGGTTGAATTGGTTACATACAAATGTAGATAATGATGGAGGCTGTTATTCAAAGTGAGAGAGAGACGGTTGAGGGAGAGAGGAAGAAGGAGAAGAAGAAGGAGAAGAAGAGGAGGAGGAGGGGGAGGGGAGAAGAAAGGAAGAAGAAGAAGGAGAAGGAGAAGAGGAAGAAGAGGAAGAGGAAGAAGAGAAGGAGAAGAAGGAGGGGGGAGGGGGAGGAAAGAGGGGAGGGGGAGGGAAGAACAAGAAAAGGAGGAAGAGAAGAGAAAAGAGAAGAGAGAAGAGCAGAGAGCATTAGAGAGAAACAGTGCCAAATGCATTTGAGGTCCTTGTCCAATTCCACTGCCAGGGTCGGCTGAATCCCTGTACTTGGGTTCCAAGAGATGTCTTTTATTCCTATAACAATTTCCCCTCATTCACAGAAGCTAGCTCAAGTTCTTTTCTAACACTTTCAACCAACAGATACCTCCCACCAATAAAAATATGGACACTGAGAATTCAGAAGTATACAGATTTGCCTGTTAGTGAGAGAACAGACAACAAGCGCCATGGCCTTTACTACTCCCTCACTCCTGAAAAGAAATTATTTTGGCTGCAGATAACAGAATAGAACTAATAAAAGCTTAAGAAACAAAGGCATTTTGTTATTGAACTAAACTAGGAGAGGAGAGGCAGGCCACTGACAGGTTTTCTGGAAGCCCCAGTAGTGTCACCAAGCACCTAGCCATCCTCAACTTACTGGTTTTCTATCTTTATGTTTTTGGTCATAAAAGGCTACCACATAGCTGGGCATCTTGAGCAAAATCCAGTGGCAAACCCAAAGGGTCTATGCTTGCCCCCATTGTGTGACAGGTCTGATATCATGTTCCTGGCCCACCATCAGCCTCCTTCAGGGCCCATCCTATAAGCAGCTGTGATATTAAGAGAAGAGTCCGTGATGGAGGTGAAAGTCTGGCACTGGAATCTAAGCCCTTGTTTTTTCTTCTCACTATTTTATGTTGGAAGAGTCACTGAAGCTTTCTGTCTCAATTTCCTCATATGTTTTTAAAAAAAGGAAAAGCGTTATCCTCGATGGTTGTGAAAAGTAAATGACATAATATATATAACTGTGCCTAGTTTAATGCCTTGGAATTGACACATTTCTCAAAGAATGAGACTTTCCTTCCTTCTTCCTTCCAGCCTCCTAGTTCTCCTAGGGGAGAAAGTACAAGAGCCAGCTCAGGAAAAGCATGGGCTTTGGAGTCAGACAGATTTTATTTCAAATCCTGGCTCTGCCATTTATTAGCTGTCTGGCTTTGATAAATTACTTCATCTTGCTCACTGGCAAATATTTACTGGGCACCTACTATGTGCCAAGCACTGTTCTGCCTGCTGAGGATACAGGAATGAATTAGAAAGACATACTCCCTGCTCTTTAAAGCTTATATTCTAGTTTGCTCATTTATCAAGACTAATAATACATTACATTCTATTATTGCTGTAAGGATTAAACAAAACAATTCATGCAGAATACGTGTGAATAGCAGATGCTCTCTAAATGTGAATTCTCGTCCCTCCTTCCCTTTCTTAGGCTCTATTGGATGCTGGAGAAAGTATTGGCTTGGATGTTAGAATACTGGCATTCTAATCCTAGCCCTGCAGTTGACTAGTTAGTTGTGTGATCTTGGGCAAAGACTTTAACCTTTCTGGGTCTCAATTCCTCCTCCATAAAATAAGAGGGTTGTTTGAAATAACTTTTAAGACTCTGTTTGCTTGGATGAGAGTCTGTATTTCTCAAAAGCAATCACTCACCTTGATATATTGTGGCAGAATGGGTATATTAGACTATGTGATGATTTAAAGGCAAATTTATAACTAACATTCATCAAGGACTCACTAGATCCAAGCATTGTGCTGTATCCCTGTTTTCTGCTTTAATCCCATGACAACTGTATAAGGCAGGTATTACAGTCTTCAGCTTATATGAGGAAATGGAGCCTCAGAGAAGTACATTTGGTCAAAGTCACTCAGCGAGTCAGAGGCAAAAGTGCCATTGATACCCACACCTGTCTGACTCTAAAAGCCATTAGCTTTGTCTTTTACTGCTACTGTGTGGCCACTGAGAACTTGTTATAAGACCAATTGAACAGAGTTAGTGACTCTATAAATGAATCAGGATGTCATGTCGGGAATGAGTGCCTCCTGCATGGTTCATCCATGGGAAGACACAGATATAAGTCTGGGCCCCTTCTGCATCCCAGGTCCTATTCCTGGCTTCCCCTACAGCTGCCTCTCCCTGCCTCCATCTCTGCGGATGGGTCCATGTGATGGCTGGGAAACCAAACATTATTGTTCAGGAATGATGTTTTTCAAATTGGACATCTGCTGCCTATTTGGCTGGGAGTTTGGCAAGTGTTTCACTTTGTTGTGGTGGTCAGACCTAGAGGAAATAATTAGGTAGTCATGGCAACCAGCATCCCAGGAACACCACGGTGACGCCAAGGAGAGAGCACTGAATGGAGGGTCCAGATGTCCACTCTGCCATGAATGCTCTGGCCTCAGGTTCCTCAGCAGGGTGTCTGGAGCTTCAGTTCTAAAAGTCTCTTAATAGGAGAATGAAATATTTAATTCCATATGGAAAGAGATAGGTCCTGAGATCCAAAGAGCACCTGGATAGGTGGTTCAAAATTCATACGAAGCTGAGAAAGACTAAGGAGGGGTGCAAAAATGCGACTGTGAAGCATCCACTATGTCCCAGGAACTGCGCTATATGTGTTCTACCATCGCCTCAGTTCATCCTCATGATATCCTTTGGACAGAGGAAGAAACTGAGGCTTAGAGAGCTGACATGACTTGCCTAGGATCACACAGCTAGATAGTAAAGGAATCAGAATTTGAACCCTGGTCTAGCTGATCCTGAAGCTTTGCTACAACACCTATACTTATCAGTGATCAGAACCTTTCCTAAGATCGCTTCTGCTAGAAGTGGAACAGGGGCTGAGTGGAAGGTAAGATGGCATCAGTCCTGAAGGCCATGTCACTTGTTGATATTCTCTCCCCTATGTTGTCCAACTTGGTGGGATTCTGCCCTCTGGCATAGACCTAAACCATTTTAGCATAGGCTGAACATTTTCTCACCCCAATTATTTTAAATCCATGTTCTCTCTACAGTATTTCTGTTGTGCCCTAGGCAGTATGCAGTTGAGTCTGAGCCCAACTCTCTCTCTTTCTTTGCCTTATAGAAAAAAAAAAAAGACAGAATGTGCAAGATGTTCTCCAATTCCTGAATCATGGATCACCCCTCTGACTCAGAAGTTGGATTGCTTGTTACCTTATAGATCTTTGAAAATTCCTGTTCCCCTTGCCAGGTACAGAAAAATCCCACTCTTCAGTGATTTTTCTTCCTTTTTCCAGCTTCCTCTAAATTTTTAGAGTCTCATGATATTATTATATACCCTTTGCTTGGTGAGGGCAGGTTATCTGGCACTCATGCCTGGTAGGCTCGAGGAACAGATGAAAGTTCTGATATTCCTGAAAAGTGGAATCAGAGGACCTGCCTTTGAGTCCCCTTTCTGCAACCAACTAGCCTGTAAATTTGAAGAAGTCAGTGGACATTTTTCCATGTGCCAAATGAGAAGTCAGACAAACTCCAACTGAAGGTGTCTTTCAATGCTAAGATGTGGTAATACAAGTCATCCTTCTAGTAAACAAAATTTCAATTCCCACTTGAAACTTAAGAGTGTTCAACCTGCTCCTCACTTCAGAATGGACAGGGTTACCTTTAAGACGGATGCAAATTCAATCTCACCTTGAGCTTTTGATTTTTCTACTTCACATTCTATCTGAGTTCTGAGGAGGTAATCTATGAGTTTTTAAGAGAGCTGTCTTTCTCTCTCCTGATGGGTAGAACACTGAATGAAGGGCAAATAGAGATGGTGGTGGTGCCAGGGAAGAAAGTAAACAAGTTAAATGATACCTTCAAAGAATTGAAGGCAAGGGTTGTCTGGGTCAGGCTGACCTCACTATTACCATATTTCACTGTGCTTTGGCCACAGTGGATGATGGTGTAATAGAAAGGACATAGCCTGTGGATCTGGTTCTGTCACTCACACCATCTATAAAAATTAACTTGAAATGAATCAAACACCTAAATATAAGGGCTAAAATGATAAAACTCTTATACGAAAGCATAGGTATAAATCTTTGTGATCTTGAATTAAGCTGCTGTTTCTTAGACATGGCACCAAAAATACAAGCAACAAAAGAAAAAACATAGATAACTTGGACTTCATCAGAAACAAAATCTTTGGTGCTTCAAAGGACACCATCCGGAAAGGGAAAAGACAACCCACAGAATGGGAGAAAATATTTACAAATTATGTATCTGATGAGACACATATCGTGAAAATATAAAGAACTTTTACATCTCAATAAAAAAAGACAAACAACCCAATTAAAAATGGACAAATGATCTGAATACATATTTCTCTAAGTAGTCCCCCCTTATCCATTGGGAATAAGTTCCAAGACCCACAATGGATGCCTGAAATCGCAGATGGTACTGAACCCTATATATACTGTGTTTTTTCCTACACATGTATAGCTATGATAAAGTTTAATTTATAAATTAGGCACAGTAAGAAATTAACAACATTAATTAATAATAAAATAGAACAATTATAAGAATATACTGTAATAAAATTTATGTGAATGTGGTCTCTCTCTCTCTGGCTCCCCCTCAAAATTATTATACTGTACTCACCCTTCTTCTTCTTGTGATGATGTGAGATAATAAAATGTCTACATGATGAGATGAAGTGAGGTGAATGATATAGGCATCCTGACATAGTGTTAGGCTCCTGTTGACCTTCTGATGATACATTAGAAGGAGAATCATTGGCTTCAGGTGGCCCTGGATCGTTGAGCCATGATGATGTTGATGCTTGGATGTCAGGAGCAGACGACATGGAAGCTTGCGGGGTCCTGGGTGAGATGGAATGGGACTGCAAGAGATTTCATCGTGTTACTCAGAACAATGCACAATTTAAAATTTATGAATTGCTTATTTCTGGAATTTTCCATTTAATACTTTCAGATCATGGTTGACTGTGGGTAATAGAAACTGCAGAAAGTGAAAATGAGGATAAGAGGGGACTACCATACAAATGGCCGATAAGCACATGAAAAAATGCTCAACATCTTTGGCAATCAAGGAAATGCTAATAAAAACAACAAGGACAGAATTATTATTAGGGCAGTCAAAATACTCTGTATAATACTATAAGGATAGATATATATCATTACACATTTGTCTAAACTCATAGACTATACAACAACAAGAATGAGTTGTAATGTAAACTGGACTTTGGGTGATTATTGTGTCAATATAGGTTCATCAATTGTAACAAATGTACCATTCTGGTGGAGGAGGCTAATAATAGCGGATGTTATACATGCATGGGGGCAGGGACTACATGGGAAATTATACCTTCCTCTCAATTTTGAGAACATAAAACTGCTCTAAAAATAAAGTCCTTAAAAAATTAAAATAAATAAATAAAAATAAGAAAAAGTGTTGGGGAAGATGTGGAGAAATTAGAATGCTTATATGCTGCTGGTGGGAATGTAAAATGGTGCAGCCACTTTGGAAACCAGTCTGGCAGCTTCTTAAAAGGTTAAATGTAGAGTTACCATATGACCCAGAAATGCCTCTCCTAGGTATATACCCAAGAGAAATGAAAATATATGTCCACTTGTATATGAATGTTCTTGTACACAAATGTTCATAGTAGCAATTTTCATAATAGCCAAAAAGTGGAACTCAATGTCCATCAACTGCTGATGGGATATATAAAATGTAGTATACCCATACAGTGGGGTATTATCTGGCAATATAAAGAAATGAAGTGCTGATAGATTCTACAAGATGGCTGAACCTAGAAAACATGATGCTAAGTGAAAGAAGCCAGTCACAAAAGACTACATATTGTATGATTCCATTTATATAAAATATCCATAATAGGAGAATCTACAGTGACAGAAAGTAGATTAGTGGTTGCTTAGGGCTGGGGGAAGAGGGATGCAGGAACAGGGGGTGATAGCTAAAGAGTATGGAATTTCATTTTGGGGTGATGAAATGTTCCAAAACTGATTGTGGTGAAGGTTGCACAACTCTGTGAATGTACTACAAACTATTGCATTACACACTTTAAATACATGAATTGTATGGCATGTTAATTATATCTCGGTAAAGCTGTTACTCAAAAAAGTAATAACCTAGGTTGGAGTTGTTGGTGGAGAGTAAGTGAGGGAATAGGGGAAACAAGGTTGATTGGCTAGGATTTGATCATGTTGAGGCTGGTTAATAGGTACATGCAGGTTCATTATATTATTTTCCCTACTTCGCTATATGTATAAAATTTTCTATAATAAAAATAAATTTAAATAAGTAAATAAAACAGCAAGACATAATAGCCTGGCAATAAATGCAACTATTATTATTATATCCTAGAGCCAAGCACTGAATTTAAGAATTTAAGCATATACCCCTAAATAACCCATTATACATCTCACAGTTTTCCTTTAACTTGCTTAAATTCCTTTTGCAGGAGTTAGCTCTTTTCACCATGGCCCCAGAGGAGCAGGAGAACAACTGGTCACAGACATGAAGACAGCATGTAACCTGTGATTTGCTCCCTTCTTTATCTCCCCATGGCTAATCAGTCACCCGCTCTTGCCAATTTTCCTTCCAAATGACTCTTATCTTCAGCCATCCTTGTTACACATGCCACCTACCTAGACCAAGCCCTTGGCAAATTCTACCTAGGCTACAGCAACAGCTCAGCTTCTCTCACAGACTTTCATCATTCCCTCTCCTGAGTCTAGTGCCCATCTCTCCTACACACCCCCAGCAGACTCTTCCCGTGAATGTCCTTACTTATTCCTTTCCCCTGCTCAAAGATTAAAGGCTCTGCATTGCTTATGGCATAAACTCTTAATTTTTCTATCTGGATTCCTAACATCTGATGCCATCCTGTGAATCCAAGCTTATCTCTAGTTCAAAATTGGTCCCTATTGCTTTGATTTAGCACTTCCATCCACTGTGTGCTTTCAGGCATCCATGTGCTTCAAGGGAGGTAAATCTGAAATAGTCTTATCCAATCATGTTATTCCATTTTTCTTCCCAGTGACTGGTTTGAGAATGAGCATGTGATGAAATTCTGAGCAGTAATCCAGGAGAGGAGGTCTTTTGGGGAAAGTACATCTTGGGGGAAAAAAGTATTACTCATAAAAACACATGGAGGAAGAGACAGGCCCTTTCCCTCTGCCTCCATCCCTAGACATCTAGGCATTGAGGAACAAAATGTGATGCCTGGAATTGCTGCAGCCCTCTTGTGACCATGAAGAGAAGGCCAAGAGAATGAGAGATGCTGTTGAGCTGCAGACATAAACACACTGAGCTGCTGAATTAAACCAAACCTGGAACTGAGCTACTTCTGCACATCTTATTACATGAAATAATAGATGTCCTTACGGTGCAACGCAGTTTTACTTCAAATCCTAAATCTTTGTGAACCATCTCAATATAGAGTCTCCCTGACTCTGGTTTAGGAGACAGCCAGACTCTGATTTCCAAGCCTCTTCCTGTGACTTATTAGCTCCTTGAATTTGGCAAGTTACTCACTTTTTCTAGTCCAGTGCTTCTCATATGTTAGCCTGCATCAGAATCACCAGGGGGCTTGTTAAAACACAGATTCCTGAACACGACCCTCAGGGATTTATTTTCAGGAGGTTTGTGAAGGAGCTAGAGAATTTACATTTCTAACAAGTTCCCGGGTAATGCTGTAGCTCAGAGGACCACACTTTGAGTAAGAGTGTCCTAGGCCTAAGTTTCTTTGTCCACAAAACAGACATGAGAGCATTCCCTAGTAGGTTTTATGAGGATTAAACGTGATAATACAGATACAGTGCTTGGCCCAGTGTCTGGCACAGAAGTAGAGCTCAGAGATGATAGTTATTCATGTTAACTTGGGAAAATATTAATCCTGCATCTGAGGGCTCAGTTTGTGCAAATTCCAGGTTCAGAATCATTTCTCTGGAGTTCTGGGACCTTGCATAGCAGGCTTTCCCAGACAAAAGAGCCAAAAGAAACCTGTTGACTGCAGATATTAACTAGGTGGCTGTGGGAGAATGACGTGAGTGATTTACTGGGATGATTAGAAATCATCCGAAATATGGCTAGGTTGAGAAGGAGCGGGGAGGAAAAATGGCCTTCACTTATCAGACTCCCATTAAAATGGTTTGTAGTGTGTCCCAGCTTTATCCAAATGATTAAAGAGGTGAGACCTTGAAGAGGGGTGGGGGAGGGAACCAGACTGGCCGCTGGCTTTCAAAGAGAGAAGGCAATAAAAGATTAGTTATTAAATAAATGAAGTTCAGGAAATGATCCAATGTCTTGGGAGTGTTCAATCTCAGAAGACGAGAAGCTTCTAACCTTGTAGAGTCAAAGAAAATTCACAGAGACACACACTACCTCAGGCATGCCATTCTCCTGCAGTTTCCCAGGGTAAGGAAAAATTAAGAAGACTGAGAAATCTGGATTAAAAAATATTTTCCATGAATTCTTTTCCTAAAATTTCCAATAGATCTTACTTTGTTTTACTTCCCAGCAGTAAAGAAAGGTTTCTATTGCTGTTGTTGCTGGTATGTAGCATAAACACAGCCACTTATTGAGTCCTTAATGTGTGCCAACATGAGGCTAACATTTACCTGCATTATTTCATTTAATCCCTTTAACAATTCTAGGATGTAGGCTCTATTGATGTCTTTTAGAGATGAGAAAACAGGTTCAGAAAAGTGAGTGGCTTGGGTCGTATGTCTCGTAGAAGTGTCTTTAACCTGGACCCAAATGGTATTTTAACTTTTCAAATAATATGTACCTCTATTTCTCACTGTTCTCCCCAGAATGTCAAGTAGGTGTTAATATTCCTGTTTTTTAGATAGGGACCTGGAGATGTGGAGGATTTACATGATGTGCCCAAATGCCATCATGCATATGAAGCTGTTAAATCAGAGTTGGAACTCAGAGAACTCTCTCTACTGTATTACACTGCCCATGGAAATCACTCAGAGTTGTTTTTTAGAGGTAATTTGTATGACATACATATTTATAACTCCTTTCCCATTGATAATTGAGACAAAAGTTTCCAAAACCTCTTCTCACGTTAGTTTCTTAGAAACAGTGTTCACCTTCATTCTAATTTTCGTTCTTTCTTGTTTCTGTTTCACCCCATTGCCAGAGGAGGTACCACCTCTCCAAACAACACATCTTCTGACTTTGCTGTGAATTTTCATGTATGTGCGAACCCTAGAGAGCCAGAATGACTATGTCAGAGATCTTTCTTCTTTTTTGTCCCTATTTCCTTTTAATTAGTCCTCACCACCTACAACTTGCAAAAGGTCAGACATTACTCTCTCGATATTAGAGATGAGGAAATTGAGTCAACAGAAACGTTAAAAGCATTTTCTACCACACAACCACACGGCTTTAGTCAGTGTTCTTTTTTTTTATATATATAATTATCTAAAGTCCATATTTATTCACACTTCCTTAGTTTTTTTTCTGCTTTATAACAAATTTAATCAGTTATACATATACATATGTTCCCATATCCCCTCCCTTTTGCGTCTCCCTCCCACCCCTCCGGGTGGTCACAAAGCACCGAGCTGATCTCCCTGTGCTATGTGGCTGCTTCCCACTAGCTATCTATTTTACATTTGGTAGTGTATATATGTCCATGCCACTCTCAGTTAGGAGTTAGTCAGTGTTCTTTCTGATTTTAAAGCCTGCACTCTTTATAAGTCTTTACCTTGAGTTGGCCAGAGATCTGATCTTGAGAAGAGTCAGAATCTGTCCACAATCAGCTTAAGATCAGACTGATCTTAAGCAAATTGCTTATCTTCTCTGGTGTCTGTTTCCTCTTTTGTAAAATGGAATTTCTTTTAAGTTTGGAGGCAACATGTGTAAAGTGCTGGCTACTGTGCCTATAGCAAAAGACATCAATAAAAGCAGATTTTATATATATGTATATATACACATATATATGAATACATACATATACATAAACTTATAAAAGTGTTACAGTGTTAGCTCTTATGTTTAGCTTTGATCCATTTTGAGTTAACTTTTTTTGAGTTAATTTTTGTATATGGTTTAAGATAAGGGTCCAACTTTTTTTTTTTTTCCACATGCATATCCAGTTTTTTCAAATACCATTTTGTTGAAAAACTATCCTTTCCCCCATTGAATGGTTTGGCATGCTGGTTGAAAATCATTTTACTACATGTGTGAGGGTTTATTTCTGGGTTCTAATTTTGTTCCATTGGTCTATGTATCTATCTTTATGCCAATACCTCACTGTTTTGATTACCAAAGCTTTTCAATAAGTTTTGAAATGAGGAAGTGTGAAACCTCTAACTTTGTTCTTCTTTTTCAAGATTATTTTGGCTATTCTGGGTCCCTTGAGATTTCACATAAATTTTGGAATGTGCTTTTCTATTTCTGAAAAAAAAATCATTGGGAGTTTAACAGGAATTGCATTGAATCTATAGATAGCTTTAGGTCATATTAACATCTTAACGATATTAAGTCTTCCTGTCTGTGAACACAGGATGTCTTTTCATTATTTGTGTCTTTAATTTCTTTCAGCAACATTTTGTAATTTTCAGTGTACAAGTCATTTGCTGCCTTGATTAAGTTTATTTCTAAGTATTTTATTCTTTTTGATGCTATTGTTTTCTTAATTTCCTTTTCAGATTGTTCATTGTTACTATATAGAAATGCAACTAATATTTTGCATGTTGATTTTTTTAAACTTATTATTTTATATTGGAGTATAGCTGATTAACAATGTTGTGATAGTTTCAGGTGCACAGCAAAGTGACTCAGCCATACATATACATATATCCATTCTCCCCCAGTGCATGTTGATTTTGAATTTTTCAACTTTGCTAATTTATTTCCTAGTTTTAACAGTTTTTGTGGAATCTTTAGATCTTCCATATAAGATCATGTCATCTTTGAACAGAGACAATTTTACATTCTCCTTTCCAATCTGATTGCCTTTTATTTCTTTTTCTTGCCTAATTACTCTGGCAAGGACCTCCACTATTATGTTGAATAAAAGCGGCAAAACCAGGTATTCTTGCCTGTCCTGCTCTTAGAGGAAAAGCATTTAGTCTTCCACCATTGACTTTGATGTTAACTATACATTTTTTCAGATATGGTCTTTATTATGTTAAGGTAGTTCCCTTCTATTCCTAGTTTTTTGAGTACAGATTTACATTTTTTAAAGACACTTTTGCTACTCAGTGGAGAATGGGCTGGTTGGGGATGAGCTGATAGCAAGGAGACCCTTTTGGAAGCTGTCATACTAGGGTTTTGTTTTGGTTTTGGACACACTGTGTGGTTTGCAGGATCTTAGTTCCCAGACCAGGGAATGAACCTGGGCCATGGCAGTGAAAGTGCCGAGGCCCAACCACTGGACCACTAGGGAATTTCCTGTTATACTAGTTTAAGCAATAGGTAATGTCATCCTGAATTCGGAAATTATCAGAAAGAATGAAGAAGAGAGAATGGTTATAAGAGACTTTTAGGAAATAACATTAGTAGATCTTAGTGATTGATTTGATGTGCTAGAAAGGGAAGGGTCAAGGATGCTTTCCAGTTTTCTGACTTGGGAAACTGGATAAAGAAGAACACTTTGAGGAATAATTTTGTGAGGAAAGATGATGAATTAGTTGAAGATGAGGCACTCAGGGACAAGAAGTTAGAGGGAAGGGTCAGAAGCTTGACAAGAAAGGCACAGACTGGAGAAGTTTTGATGTATTTCCATCCAGGTGGTAGTCAAAACCACGTGTATGGATGAGTTGAACAAGGTTTACACAAATTCTTGGAGAGGCCAGGCGGGGAACAGCCATGGTGAATGGACCTGATGCTATACTCTAAGGGGCCACAGGGTCTGGGGCAAATGACCATGCATGTCCTGCCCAAAGACTTTCCAATGTAATCAGCCAAGCAGAGACTGCTGGCTTGCGTGCAGGTCTTCTTCCACCCCATTGTTCTCCCTCATAGACCTAACAGAATAGGTTCCATCATCTTAATGGAACTTCAGGGAGCATGACCAACCAATGGGGAGGTAATTAGAGTCCAGAGACACCCCTTGCCTTCCCCCTTGACATCATTCCACA
The DNA here is from genome assembly GCF_025265405.1 of Mesoplodon densirostris. Classification (NCBI taxonomy): domain Eukaryota; kingdom Metazoa; phylum Chordata; class Mammalia; order Artiodactyla; family Ziphiidae; genus Mesoplodon; species Mesoplodon densirostris. Next base: position 51,731,808 of record NC_082662.1, read on the forward strand.
GAGGCAGATGTGGCTCCAGCTGCAATTGGCTCTGTTTTTAGCAGCATTACTCAGAGCAGTGGCTGCCGGGAGCTGAAATTTGAGAGCCTGGGGGTCTTTAATATGAGAAAGCCAAGAGACCTCAAGGCCAAGGTCAGAAGACCTGCCTCCTGTTTCAGGGTCTGGAAGCACAGTTCTTCAAAACGTCAACGTATTAATGACCTGCTGAAGGCTTGGCTTCCGGTGCATGGGATATGTGGAAAGAAACGGTTATTTTTGTTGTTGTTTTTATACATAAATAACACAATCTGATTTTTCAGCACTACAGATAGGTCTGGGCAGCCAGGATGGAAGACCCCCCACCGGGGTGACTTTCTGCAGCCAGTTCTTACATGAGCCTGAAGCTCCAAGGGGATTTGGGCCTGAGCAGACAGAGGTCAGCATCTCTGTTCCTGTTTTTCCTACGAATGGCAGGCCAACTAGGGCAGGAGATTGAGATAATTGGCCTACATTGTTGAGGCTGATTTTTGAAATGCTAGATTGAACAAACTTAGCAAGTCTGTGATTTTTGCCTCTTTGATGGCTATGCGGACCAGGGAGGAGATTTTCGGAAGCTCTTTCCAGTGATAGAAATAATTAGCTCCATTAAGCAACTAGCAGGCAAATACACTGATCTTTAAAATCCTAGCTCAGATGTCACCTTCTGCATCCAAACCTTTGCCCATATCATTCCTTTGGGACCCCATAACATTTACTTCTGTTCTGAGCCTAACTAGATCATACTTTGAGCTTCTCAAAGGCAAAGAGAATCGTATTCTAATTCTTCATGTATCTGCTCCAGGGACAAATGAGAAGTGCCTCATACACATTGTGTTTGAATGAATTAATGTATGGCTTTACTATTTCATTAAGGCATTGTTCCTTCCCTCACAGTGCCTACTTCCCGTGGCTCCCACATAACTTTTATTTTTTTTAGCGATTGTATTAGTTTCCTAGAGCTGCCATAACAAAGCACTACGAAGTGGGTGCCCTAAACAACAGAAATGTATTGTCTCACTGTTCTGGAGGCTAGAAGTCCAATATCAAGGTGTCACAGGATCAGTTCCTTCTGAGGGCTGTAAGGGAGATTCTGTTCCGTGCTTCCCTCTTTGCTCCTAGTGGTTTGCTGGAAATTTGAGGTGTCCTTGCTTTGTAGATACATTGCCCCAATCTCTGTCGTCATGTTCACATAGCATTCTCCCTGTGTGCACATCTAAACTTCTCCTTTAATAAGGACCCCAGTCATATTGGATCCAGGGCCTACTCTACTCTAATACGAACCTCATCTTAATTAATTTCATCTACACTGACCCTGTTTCCAAGTAAGGCCATATTCTGAAGTTCTGGAGGTTAGAATTTCAAATTATGAATTTGAGGAAGACACAATTCAACTCCTAACATGTTTTAAACCTAGCAATTTTCACAGCACTCTCCACTCTCATAGCTTTTTCCAGGTCAGGGATTATGTCCCGTTCTTCTCGCAAGGCTGAGGTGTATTAGAAGGAGCTCTCTCTAGAAGAAGAAGTCACTCCTACTTCCTGGCCTTGGCTTTCTCACATGTAAACTGCAAAATTAGAATAAATAATCCTGCAGGTGACTCCCAGCTCTGAGATTCTTGGATTGCTCTGGTACTCACTAGCCTCAGGGCCTGCTGTCTTTTCTAGGCATTCTTCCCTCATCATTAACTAGCAGCAGACCTCACCATCAGTATGTGACTGTTATTGATCAATGGCACTTCTCATTTTTTATTCAATAATTTCCATAATCTTTTATAGTTTGTTAACTTACATTTTTTGCTGGGTGTGAAGGTATACCCACAATGTAATTTTTTTTTTTTTTCGGTACGCGGGCCTCTCACTGTTGTGGCCTCTTCCGTTGCGGAGCACAGGCTCTGGACACACAGGCTCAGCGGCCATGGCTCACGGGCCCAGCCACTCCGCGGCATGTGGGATCTTCCCGGACCGTGGCACGAACCCGTGTCCCCTGCATCGGCAGGCGGACTCTCAACCACTGCGCCACCAGGGAAGTCCTACAGTGTAATTTTTAATAAGCTTAAAGAAGGTGTTATCCACACAGTCCGAAAGTAGTTCACACTCAGTTGTCCAAATGATGATCTAGCCTTCTCTGAATTCCTGTTGCATTAATGAACAACTGGGTCTGGTATCTGCCTGGTAACCTTGCAACCCAGACACCTATTGTTCACCTCTATCAGCCAGTTCTTTCCTGTATGCACATTTCTCTAGCCACATTATATGTGTATGTCTCTGTGCATCTCTGTATGTATCAGCATTATTAATATCCATTCCTACCTTTATGCCTTTGTTTTAGACATTCTTTACTCCTCACATATGGCCTTTTCCCACCATCTCCTACTCATCAGTCAAGATCCTACTGAAATGCCACCTCTTCCATGAAGCCTTCTTTTACCTCTCTAGGCCAAAGGACTCGCTCCATTCTCTGAGCTGCCATTGTACTATATGTGTATTTTCTTTCACATTTAATCACTTTCTACTTTGTACCTGCAGAGGATTCACCTTCACCACTTTTCAGCTCCAACTCTGAGTAAATCAATTGAACTTTCAAGTCTCAGTTTATCCATCTGCCAAGTGGGAACCATTATGCCCAACATTTAGAGTAGTTATGAGAATTATTTAATACAATAAATGCGAAAGTACTAGAACACAGTAGGTGCACAATAAATGTTAGTTCCCTCTTTGTCATCACCCGTGTCAGGTTGGTGCATTTGTTCATTTCTGTACCCCCCCCATCACCTTCTAGAACAGAACCTGGTATTTGTTGGATGCTTAATAAAAGATAGATACATGGATTGATGGATGGATGGTAAATTGAAGAACCTGTGAGAAAAGTTGAGAATACTCAATCTGGGCTACTACTTTTATATCAGCAATGCTGGAGTTGAGTCTTCATGGTCCAAAACCAAGCAAAGAAAAATATTTCTGGTCCCCTACATACAGTCCCTCACCCCACGCCCCAGCCCCAAACTCACACATTATTTATTTATTCACTCCTATTCAGACACTCAAAATGCTAAAGGTGCCTCTTGGCTGCTATATTCAAGCCTGCCTTTCTCCCTGGACTTGACTTGTTCTATGTATTCTTTCTTGTTTCTCACTATTTGTCCATCAAAATTTACATGCTCCCTGTGCTAATCACTTAGGACTCCAATTGTCACACAAAAAAAGTCTTTAATTAGTAGCAGGAAGGGCTTAATGGTATGATAGCCATCCTCCAAAATGGCCCCAAATGAGCCTCACTTTATGATATCCATGCCCTAGTGTAGTACACTCTCATGTTGAATAAGAATGACTTGGGTGATCCTTAAAATATTGAGAAAGTGACTGTGTGACTGTGTGTGATGTCCAAGGCGAGGTCATAAAACACATTGCTGCTTCTGCCTTGGGCTCTGGGATTGCTCACACTGGGGGAAGCCAGCCACCATGTTGTGAGGACACTCAAGCAGCCCTAAGAATAGACTCATATGGAAAAAAACTGAGGCTTCCTGCCAACAGTCAGCACCAACTTCTCAGTTATGAGACCCACCTTGAAAGTAGATCTCCTAGCCCCAGTCAACACTTCAGATGACTTTAGCCTAGACCAACATCTGATTCAATTTCATTAGAGTCTTAACGTTTGAACCACCAGCCAAGTCACTCCCCAATTCCTGACCCATGAAAACCATGAGAGATAATAAATATGTATTTTTGATTTAGGCCACTATATTTGGAGGGGATTTTTTTGTGTAGCAATAGATAACTAAGACATTGGGTTACCCAAGAGCAATTGATTCCTTATACCCAAAGACTAAGGGTACAATTCCTGCATTCCAGGAGGTACAAGTCCAGTGGGAGAGAGATTGGGAGCAGATGGAACTATCTTGAGTTCCTACAAATAAAAGCAGGCAATACTTCAGTTACTTTGTAAAACTTCATGAGAGTATCTACAAAAGGTGAATATGTAGAAATCCTAACATTCAGAAATTCCATTCACAGATATGTACTCAACAGAAATGCATTCACTAAAGACACAAGCAAGAATTTTTAAAGCAGCATTATTGATGATAGCCCAAACTCAGGAACCACCCAGATGCCTGTCAAGAGTAGAATGGATCAGTGAATTGTAGTATATTCACCGGAACACTGTGCAGCAAGAGTGATCAAGCAAGCCACAATTACACACAGTAGGGATACATGTCTCAAACATTGTGTAGAGTAAAAAAAAAACAGACATAGTAACATCTATCTGTGATTCCATTTGTATAAAGTATAAAAAAGGCAAAATTAATCTGTAATGTAAGGTAGTAGTTACTTTCAGAGAGAGTAATAAGGGGGCTGCCAGGGTGCTCGTGATGTTCTGGTTCTCGACCTCAGCGTTAATAACGTGGGGCAAATTCCCCATTTGGAAAAATCAGTGAGCTATACACTTATGATTTATGTACTTTTCTGTATGTGTGTTTACTTCAATAAACAATGTACTTTTCAAAAAGGACTTAATTTTTAAAAACAAATAAGTGTATGTGAGAGCAGTACAAATTTAAAAAGATCTTGCTTTATATTAAGGAGGGAGATGGGAAATTCCTGGTCTGCCATTAACTTGCACTGGGCCTCAGTTGCCTAACCATAATAAAATAACTATTAATATTCATTTTGTACCAACTATACCTAAAGTATTATGTCAAAAAGCAAAATGACACTGTAATTAATTATAAAACAATATTTCAGGACAGATGATATTACACTCATTTTATACATATGGAAACAGAAGTCAAGAGAAATTGAGAAACTTGCCCAGAATTACACTGTGTATCAATGACATGGGTTGCATTTGAACCTAGATCTCTGGCTCCTGAGACTGCTTTTTTCACCAATGCCATGTGCCTACTGAAAAGAGGGAGGTAACTAGGTGTGACTTCTCTTCCTCCAGTACAAGATTAGGATCTATGCAAGTGTAAATCTATATTGCATGTATATGTAGGTTTGTACACACACACAAACACACACCCCTATGTGTGGGGGAGTGTATGTGATTGTTCATGTACTGAGTTATATGGCCAAGACTCTGCCCAGTGCCAAGATCTAGACAGAAATTGAAAAATGTGAAGATTCACAGGGATGATTCCAAACATTTGATTTTTAGCATTGAATAATTCAAGCAACTGACTAGACCCTCCCTCTGCTGTTCATCCAGATATTTACTCAGTACAGACACTGACTCAGGTTCAGTGACCTCATGGGTGAATTGATCTGTACAACCGTCCTTTGGTATCTTCAGGGGATTGGTTCCAGGACCGCCAACCCCAGCACTAAAACCCACGGATGCTCAAGTTCCTCATATAAAAGGGTATAGTATTTGCATATAACACATGCACATCCTCTTGAATACTTTAAATCATCTCTAGATTACCTATAATACCTAATAAAATATAAATGCTATGTGAGTAGTTGCCTGCACAGCAACTTTAAGTTTTGCTGTTTGGAGCTCCCTGGAATTTTTTCCAAATATTTTCCATCCTTGGTTGGTTGAATCCACAGATGTGGAACCTGCAGGTACTGCAGGCTGACTGTATTCATCTCCCTGATGTTTTTCTTGCTTCTGCTATTCCTGATCTTGAACTTAGAATAATAAAACTCCCAAATTGAAGCTGGGCACATGGTCACTAAACTACAGACTACATTTGTCATCCTTCCTTGAAGTGGGACATGAATGAGGGTAAATGATGCATGGAACCTCCAGGTTACCTCCTTAAGGATAATGTCCTTTATGCAGGACTTGCTTTTTATCCTCCCTGCATGCTGGAAAGCTGAAGACACAGCAACCCAGCCTCAACCAGAGATAAGGATGACACTCTAAAGATGGTGCCGAAATCAGCTGGAAGAAACCTGTTCACATCAGCCCAATGTGAGGGCTCCGTTCAGCCTCCCTGACAAGTGTAGCTTTATAGGAGGGTGTTAATGCATAGAGACACATGAACAAGCACCTTGGCCCATGGCCAATAGCTCAGCCCTCGGAGAGCAGACACTTGGGTCCCCAAGTTGGAGACCACTCTGTGGGAGGCAGCCTCAGAGGAATGGATCATGTCCTCTTTCCCCCCGTGGCTGACAACACAGTCCCATCTGCACCTTTTTATTTGATCCCCACCACAAACATATGGGGTAGAAATTAACTTTATTCCATTTTCTTGGAAAACCGGGTCTCAAATAAGTGCCTTGGTCATGTTAATAAGTGACATGGAGCCAAAAGCTTTTCATCATTCTTGGTCTCCCTGGAAAAGGAGCTACATGGAAACTTGAGGCCAAGGAAGGGGTTCCTGACAGATGACTTTTCACCATTCCCACAGAGCCACACAATTCAGAGTGGCAGTCCAGGCCTCCTCTGCAAGAAGGTAAAAAAAATGCAGGAATTTCAGGAATCTGACTCTAAATCAGCCTTGCTCTCTGTCCTTTGCCAGCCTTGGGTACAAGCTGGAATCATTGGAAGCCTTATGATCATAACCTAGACTACGGCACACTCATTCTCACTGGAGCCTTGCGACAAACCTGTATTTTTATTTTTCCCATTTTTTATAGATGGAAAACCTGAGGCTCAGAGAGCTTAAGCAACTTGCCCATGGCACCCCAGTGAATAAGTGAGATTCTTCACATCAGACTCTCAGCTCTGCCTGAGCTCTGGCTCAGTGTCTGGCTCTTTTGAAGTGTACAATAAAATGTGAGTTACTATTTGGAATGGCAGGTAGGGATTAAATTGAAGTCTCCTGGACCTAAATCCACTATTCCACTTGGCCTCTGTCCTGATGCTTTTTCCCTGTCCCTGAGGCTGCCTTGGTAACCTACCCCGTAATTATGATGGCATCACCTGCATGGTGTTTACTGTGTGTCAGGAACTGTTCTACATGCTTCATTTATTAACTGTGTCCATGCCCTCCAGACAAAGACCACAAGGAACCATCTGTAGTTGAACATTGGGTTGATGGACTCATTGTAATGAGGGAGCGTGCACATCACAGGGAACCATTGGGTGTTTCAGCAGAGGGTGACAGAAAGGACTTATAGGATGTGTACTTAAAGGAACTGAAGTCAGGTGATCTTGGAGAGAGTTCAAGGAAGTAGGGGTTTGCTTGGTATTGGGTGCTATCAAGAAGCAAGGATAAGGCAAAATATTATACATAGGATGGATAAACAACAAGGTCCTACTGTATAGCACAGGGAACTACATTCAATATCCTGTGATAAACCATGATGGAAAAGAATATGTAAAAGAATGTGTATATATATGTGTATATATATATATATATATATACACATATATATACACATATATGTATAACTGAGTCATTTTGTTGTACAGAAGAAATTAACACAACATTGTAAATCAATTATACTTCAATAAAATTTTTTAAAAAAGAAGCAAGGATAATTCTGATTTGTTACCTTAGTGGATCTTATCTAGAAAGAGGGAAGAACAGAAAGAGGCTAAAGAAGTAATTAATAAAGAGGCAGCGGTCACTCACGCATATTAGCTGGGAAAGGGGGACGTCTGGTATTTTTGTGGTTTGCATGGTGACCCCGTTCCTGTAAATGTTTAGAAAATATATAAAGTAGCCCTTTTTTGGTCTCACTTGTGAGATGATTTATGTTCAGCAAGAGAACACTGCAGCCTGGCTGCAAGGGCGAGGCCAGCACCTAACAACCTTGCTTTTAGTGCTGGGCCAGTTCACAGATGTCCAGCAGCTTCTTCTCATCTATTTCATCTTCACAAGAATTCTATTTATGACTTAGATCCTATTAGTATCCTAGATGCAGAACATGAGATACAAAGGATGTGAGTAACTTGCCAAGGTCCCACAGGTAACAGATGGAAGCACTGGGGTGAGAACCCAGGCAGTGTGGCCTCAGAAACCTTCCCTCCTGACTGGTGGGTGTAATATTCCACCTCTCCAGTTATCTCCCCGGGGCCTAATTCTATCCGTAAACCCTCAGCGTTTGACCCTAATGGGACACTCCTGTTGACTCTTCGACCCTATGCTGTGGATTTCCTCCAATCTCATGGCTGGATTCCACAGATCCTCGGTGGCCCAGACTCACTCTCTGGAAAACAGCTGAAACTCCTGACCTGAGAGCCTGCATGGACCTTTCGCTCATTCCCACCCCAAACTCTCTGGAAACCTGCTCCGCCTGCTTTGCTGGACAGCCCCCTCATCACCTCCTATGGCTCCCCGATGTCCTCCCCGCCCTGGAGAATGAGGCTTGTTTCTGGAGGGGCTAGACTTAGGGCCTGCCCAACCCCAAGTGCCTGTTGTGACATCCTGAAAGAATCTGATGAAGGCCCCCTAGGGTGTTAGATGCTGCCTGCCAGCTTGGAGGTGGGGTTGTATAGGAAGCTGAGACCCTATTTAACAGATCTATGTCCTCGGGGCAAGTTACTTCACCTCTCTGAGCTTCATCTGCTGTCAAACTATGGGCACTAAGGGCATTAATGACCCCCTCCAAGTGCTGCTGGAGGATCAGACGAGATAAAGTATTCTTTTGGTGGAAACTGAGAAAGGGATTAAGTTTTCTGTCTGGGTTGATATGGAAGAGACTAGAGAGAGTGAGCAAGGCAGGGCGACACAAGCTAGAAACCATCCCGTGCAGGGGGAGCCTTCTAGAACTATTCGTCTTCTCCTCCTCTTAGGAGATAGAAGGAGCACCAGGATGGGGACTATACCCTAGAGGTTATTAGCACAGACACTGTCATTGGGCCTCACGGTTCAAATCCTTGTGCCATCAATGCTAGTGTGTGGCCTCAGCCAAGTTGCTTAACCTCTCTGGGCTTTTCTTTCCTCACGTGTGACATGGGAAATAACACCACTTGCACAATGGTTGTGAATGAGCAGCAGGTCAGCATCTGTGGAGTGACTGGACCAGGACAGGCTTTCGGCAGAGCGAGGTTTCCTCCATTCCCCCACCTTGTGAGGGTGTTTGTATTGGAAAAGAGGCTGAAGGGGAAAGGGCGGTGTCTAACTTCAAGGTCGGAAGGGCTGACACAGCCCTTTCAGGCTTTTGGGGTGGGGGGAAGGAGGGCATCCCAACCCCCATTCAGTGGGTGACCACCTATCGTGAACAGCTCAGTGCAGGGCCAGGCTGCCAAGGTGAGGGTCAGGGGTGGGTTTCAGTCTTTGGTGGGCCTGGGAATGCAAGATATTGAATATAGTGGAAAAGTATTGAATTTAGCCTCAGAAATACTGAGTTCTAGATCTGGTGCCACCATTTTCTGGGCTTGGGAGAGTCACTTAACCTCCATCTTTTTCTCCTCTCCCTCCTTAAGAACTGAAGGGAAGTTCCTAGAAACCCAAGGTTAAGTACTTGACTTCTACTTTTTAGTCTTCACCACAACGATCTCCAGTATGTAATATCGATATGCCAATTTTACAGAAGAGGAGGAAACTCAGGCTTAGAGTGGTCAAGGAGCCCATCTTAAAGACACACAGCCAATAGCGGCTGGGCTATGATGGACCCAGGTGGCCAGACTCTAGAGCCTGTGCTCTCAACCTCTTCCATGAGCACAAAAAGCATCTCAAGTTTTCCACTTTCTTATCTGAAACCCTGGAAGAAGAACTGCCCCCCTGCTTTCTTCCAGGAAGCTCTGAGGATCAGACAAGCAGATGGATGTGACTGGGATGTGCTCTGTTGACTGCAGGATGCATGGCAGAGATTTGAGGGTGTCCTTGCTCACTGTGGCTTTGGAGGGCAGCGTCCGCACAAAAGAAGTCCTCAGCATGGATGAGAAAAGCAGATTTTAGCTCCAGGTAAGGGAGCAGTCTTTCTGAGGCAGGAGATAGATGGGCCCCAGGCTGAGCAGCTGGAGTTTGTCCCCTGTGGACAGGTACTTCAAGATGAAGACAGTAGCAAGAGGGAGGAGAAACTGAGCCCCGTCCAGATAAAAGATAAAGAGACCACATATTCCTCATTCTCAAGGTCAAGGAGACCTTCCCAACTACACATGTGTAGAAAGGCTCCTCAGAGGTCAAAAGGGAGGGGGCACCACCCCATAGTAGGTGACCTACCCATAGCCCTCTTCACTAGAATCCATCTTGGCTAAGAGATGTGTGCACGCACATGGCAGGACACTGAGATAAACCAAATATGGACTCAGAGCCAGGCAAAGCAAGATGATTAGCCAGAAGAAATGCCCCATATAAGTGATTCAAACTACCTTGAAGGCACAAATCTCTCTCTGAATCCGCCCATGTGTGCCTATTCACATGTATTCTTTTTCTTCCTAATAGACACTTTGTTTCACGACTTTCCACCTCTTTGTGGAAATCCATTTCTACAAAGCTGATGGGCCAGGCGCCTTGTCACTGGCCACTGGTCCCCGGTGGTCTCGTGGCTAGGATTCAGTGCTCTCACTGCCATGGCCTGACTTCAATCTCTGGCCAGGGAACCGGAATCCTGCTTCAAGCCACTGCAGGCCGAGGCTACCGGAGATCATTTCCACAGTGCATGCTCCTGAGTGAGTTGGGCTGCCTCTGAGGCAGGAAGCCTTCCCAGCAAAAGAAGCACCCAATGAGAGAGCAAGGGGGTTCCTTAAACACCTAAGGTAGGTACTGGAAGCTTCTAGCACAGGGCTCTGCCCACAGGAGATGCACCATTCAGTGGGGTTTCCCTCCTCTTCCTCTCCTCTTTTCTTGTTAGATGTTCTCCAGCCACCATTTCCCCTCAGATTCTGTGAGTTCTCCTGTTTCCGTGGGGTTGCCTGAGCCCGACTAGATCTGAGTGTTGTTTGCCAACTTCCTCACAGCCTCTGGGGCAGGGGTGGATCTGCGGGAAAACATTTTGCCTGACCTCTGGCTCGGACTCCTGCAACATCTGTGGAAAACAAGGGAGTTTACCACACAGCCCTCTCCCAATCACACACTCATTTCATGCTTAGCTCCCCAGAGCGACCTTTCTCAAGAAAAATACCATTTAAAACTTTTTCTCCACCTCTTTCCCTCTTTCTGAGAGAGGGAGTTCTGAGGTCAACGACGGAGAAAGAGTCTTTGGTTTCTCCCCTGCAAATTGTTGTTCTAATAGCCTGGGCCAAAGCAGGCAGAAGGGACCTCTGAGTGTACCCTGGTGTGACCTCCATACCACCTGAGTGGGGACAGAGCAGGGACTGAGGTGAAGGGCTAACAAGGCAGCAGTGGTTCCTTGACAGCTTTCCCTGTCACCAGAGGACAGGAGAGCCCTGTTTTCTCAGGAACTCTGGGAGAGGAGGATGAAGATGATGATGATGATGATGATGATGATGATGATGTGGATGATGAAGAAGAAGAAGATGATGATAGGAGAGAGAGAGACAAAGACAGAGAGACAAAGAGAGACAGAAAGAAGGAGAGAGAGAGAAAGAGGCACTACAATGCCAAAAGGAATTTTCCATCCCTTTGAGATCCAAAGCCCTATGACTCAAGGTGTGGTCCACAGACCATCAGCGTCACCATCACCCATGAGCTTTAGCTTGTCTGAAAGGCAGAATCCCAGACCCCACTACAGACTGACCAAATCAAAACCTACATTTCATCAAGACCCTCCAGTGGTTTGGAGACACATTAAAGCTTAAGAAGCACTGCCTGACATAAGATTGCCTCCAAGCTTCTAGCTATGTTCCATGGAAATCCAAATACCTAGAGCACATTCTATGGAAGTCCAAATTCCTCCCCAAATTGTCTGTGAATTCCCAGGGAGCTCACTGTCTGAGAGTCACCTTTGGTAACTCTGGAATAATTGTTATTTCCCTGCATAAGACAGTTTATAGCTTCTTTTGCCCTCCTTTGCTCACTCTGTCTGACCTATATCAAACCAGATTGGAAACTGAGTCCCTTTCTCAGTTTCCACTAAAAAGCAACTCATACAGAGCATTTGTGTGAATGTGTAGGAGATTTTCCCCAAATGTGTTGAGTAGTGGGGATGGGGTAAAACAACAACTGTAACCACGTTATACTGAATGCCAGACATCTCTGATCTTTGACTACACAACACTGGGAATTCTTCATTGGCCCCTCACCCCAGGTGTTCCCTACTTCACCTCATCTCCCCGGATCATCTCTTTCTATCTCTCCTCCCTGGTACCAATCTTCTCTTCTCTCCCCATCCCTTTCAGGAGCTAAGCTTCCCTCATTTTCTCATACGGAGCAGTAATGACATCCTTTCTGTTGTCTTCATGCTATGCTCCTAAGATTCCCCATCTCTCCTACATGTCTCAGAACACCCATCTTTATAACAGCACTATTCACAATGCCAAGAGGTGGAGGCGACCCAAGTGGCCATCGACACATGAGTGGATAAACAACATCTGGTATATGCACACAATGCAATATTATTCAACCTTAAAAGGGAAGGCAATTCCAACACATGCTACAACAGGGACGAGACTTGGGAACATTATGCTAATAAAATAAGCCAGTCACAAGAAGACAAATACTGTATGATTCCACTTACATGAAATATCTAGAGTAGTCAAATTCATAGAAACAGAAAGTAGAATGGTGGTTGCCAGAAGCCGGAGGGAAGGGGGAAATTGGGAGGAGTTGATTAATGCGTACCGAGTTTCAGTCTCACAAGATGAAAACTTTCTGGAGATGGGCTGCACAGCAATGTGAATATATTCAACATTACTGAACTGTACACTTAGAAATGGTTAAGATGGTAAATTTTGTTATTTTTTTCCACAATTAAAAATTAAAACAAACAAACAACAAAACCTCTGGGCAAAGAATGTATCCTTCTGAATCTTGGTTTCCTCACTGGATATTGAGGATGAATATATGTGCTCTCCTCTAAATACACCTCACAGGACTTTTGAAGCTCATGTAAATTGATGACTTTGAAAGAAAAAAAAAAGAAAATTATTTTCCCAAGAGGAATTCTGGTGCCAGTGGTTTAGTTCACTTTCCTTTGTAGCCTATATATCTCTCATTTCCTTCCCCTGTCCTTCCTAGGCTCCACCCCTCCCCCAACCCTGCTCCTCTTCCTCTACCACTTCCTCTCATGGTGTGCCTTAGTGTTCATTTCCTTCCTTCTCTTATGCTTCTGATACCTCTGGGATTTCACTGACTTTCAAGGCTTCAAGTAGCTCCATGGGTAGATGAACACGAATCTATAACTCCTGTCCAGATCTCCTTCCTAATTCAAACTAGTTTGTCTTATTGTCTACTGGACTTCTCCCTTACGCACCTCAACTTGGCATGTTCAAAGCCAAACAAGCCACCATTCCCCACCAACCATCTCCTCCAAGGTTCCTGCTCTTATTGAAAGGTCTAAAAGCCATCTCCCTGGTTGCAAAAAAAATCTGGGAATCACCCAATGCCTGCCCCCCTCTCCTTCCTACCCTCACTCCTTAAAGGCCTACTCAAGGGAGAGGGTCTCAGATGAATAATTCCTCAAAGGTTCATTTCTCTCTTAGGTTACTGTCAGAGGACACTGCAGGGTGGCTGTGCTCTGCTCTGCATGTCTTCTTCATTCCATGATCCAAACCGAAGGGACATGCCATTCTTATGGCAGAGGGGAAAAAAGACATGGCTGAAATTTGCAATGGCTCTTAGTATTTCTGCTTGGTCTTGGCCTAAATCACTCCCACTTTTGTTCCATCAGCTAAAGCAAGTCATATGCCCACATCTGATGTTAGTAATCTATTTCCTTATTGCATTGCAAACAAAGAAAATAAGACATGCAATGATGAGGAGGTAAATTTCAAATAAATAAAAGGCAATTCTGTTACCACGGCAGGAGACCAACTCATTGAACTCATTGACCCAACTGGGGAATAGGCTTGAAAATCTGTAGTGCTTTAATGAAACCTGGTCTAAGGCAACTTCAGACAATTCTCAAGCCCTCTCATTCCAGGGGAATCATGATAACCCACACTCTGCAGTGCCTATTGACAATACAATCTTTTGTTTTTAATCTTCTCAGCTTTGAGGGTGGCATGGACTCAATCGGATATGAAATGGGAGAAGGCAAGGAAACTGAGAATGACTGTATGGTCCTATATCATGGCACCTCATGTCATGTTACAGATAGAACATGGGAGCTCCAGGAGATAATGTAACATGCCTTCACTCCAACAACCTGAAAGTTGGAGAGTTAGAGAGTTGGACTTCAAATACAAGTCTCTCTAACCCCGAAGACCCTGCTTTCCTCCCCATACCTTCAAATGCCTTACAGAATTAGATAGCTATTACTGCTTAACAAATGACCCAAAGTCAATAATTTGAAACTTATTATCTCACAGTTTCTGTGGGCCAGGAATTAAGGACCAGCTTATCTAGGTGGTTCAGGCTCTGTCATGAGGTGACAGTCAAGATGTCAGCTGGGGCTACAGCTATCTACAGGTTTGACTGGGGCTGGAGGATATGTTTCCAATTGCCATGGCTGGCAATTTGGTGCTGGTTGTAGATCCTCTCCATGTAGACCTCTCCATAGGTTGCTTGAGTGTCCTTACAGCACGGTGATGGACTTCCCCCAGAGCAAGCAATTTGAGAGAGAGAGCATACCATGGAAGCTATCCTAGCCTCAGAAGTCACATAAAATCACTTCTGCCACATTTCATTAATTAGAATAAGACTGTCCTACATTCAAGGGAGGGAAATTAGGCTTCACCTTTTGAAGAGAGGAGAATGATGGACATATTTTAGACCACTACACTTAGCAAATGAGAAAGAATTTGCAGCTCTGGTGTGAGTTGACTAGCCTTTGTTTAAAATGAATTAGAGGCTTCCAACTTCTCTCAGGTTAAAGATAAAAATCCTCAACAAGACAGCAAGGCCATGCATGCCCTACACACTGCATGCCCCCAGGTCTTTCCCCTTTATGTTACACATCTGGAGTGCTTTCATTTCTTCTTAAATACTGCACTCCCACCTGCCTGAAAGCCTCTCAGAGATGTTCCCTCAGTCCTCTGTGCCCTCCCCCAACCTCCTCTTGCCTTGCTAACATTCACTCATCCTTCAGGTCCTAGTTCAAAGGTCGCTTCTTCATCAAACTTTCCCTGATCCCTCAGACCACATCAGGTCTGGTCAGAAGCTTTTATGAATCCTTGAGGTATTTTTTTAATGATACTTTTTATTTTCAGTTATGTATGGATGTGATCACTTGATCCATATCTCTCTTTTCCACTAATGTTCAGTCTGTATTGATATTAATTTTATATTCCCTGTTGCATCCCCGGCACTTTTCACAGTGTCAGGAATGTAAGGTGTACTCAATTACAAATGTGTTTAATGATAAGTGCCCAGACAATGATCTTCTCATAGCAGAAGGTGTGCAAACAGAGGTGGAACCACCTCTTTATACGTGTGTTTGAGGGGAGGTTCAAGTGTCAGATCAGAGCTGACTGGATGACTTTTAAGGTTCTTTGCCTTCAGGGGAGTCTTTGAGATTCTGTGAGTCTGTGATTCTAGGGTTTCCACTCACTGGGAGAAAACTCTGCCTCCCTGGATGACTCACCTATGGCCCAGGTCTCAGGTCTCCTGGCTCCTAGGACACACCCTGTCAAGGGGCAGCTAACTCCAGGCTCATCTGGCAGCCTGGTACTCACATCAAGCACAAGGAAAGGTTATGCTGGAAACCTTGGGAGCAGCTGCCTGTGGGCTCTAGCAATTGGACCCTCCGTGGTTCCTTTAAGAAGTTTTACAAGGTTAAGGTTTGCTCTAAAAATAAGCCCACAAGGCTTTTTAAAAAGCTTCTAAAACCATAAGTCCACAACAGCTATTTGTGAAGGGCCAGTGAGCCTTTAAAAGCTTCAAAAGCCACTACTTGGCCTGCCTGCCACAGAGGAGAAAGTTCAATATGCAGTGTGTTTAAAAACAGACCTGCTTTTAAGTCTTCTAGAATCTGCACCTGAAACATTCTGCTCCTATCAAAGGGGTTCAAGACGGAGATCAGTATGTGGGAGGCTTGTCTCCCCAGAGGCCAGGTTCTTTGCACAGTAATCAAGTGCCCCAAATAACCACAAAACTGCAATTAGTTGCCTATAGAGAGATTAGTTCAGGTTTTTCTTTCCTGTTCCCTCTCTCCTCCTATAGGTCTCTTTATGTTATGGGGCACTGTGGATTATTCTGTTAAGTGCATACAAACACACACACACACACACATAGGATCCATGGTGTGTCAAAGAAAATGTGCACCCAAATGGAGTGCCTATCAGATGATCGGCAGCAAATGAGGAAGGGCACTTATCTGTTAAATTGTTCTTAAATGCAATGCGTGGCACATAAAAGGTAGGCAATTATATTTATAGGTATTGAATACCTACATTTCAGGTGGGAAGGCAGAGGTTAGAGATGAATGGAGAGCAGTAGAAAGAATGTCTCAATGAATCAGAAATATGTTCTCCCCCAGTACGGAGATTCCTCAAAAAACTAAAAGTAGAGTTGCCATATGATCTAGCAATCCCACTCCTGGGCATACATCCGGACAAAACTCTAGTAGCACTATTCACAGTAGCCAAGACGTGGAAACAACCTAAATGTCCATCAACAGATGAATGAATAAAGAAGATGTGGTATGCATGTGTGTGTGTGCGTGTGTGTGTGTACACACACACATACACAACAGCATACTACTCAGCCATAAAAAAGAATGAAATAATGCCATCTGCAGCTACATGGATGGACCTAGAGATTATCATACTAAGCAAAGTAAGTCAGAAAGAGAAAGACAAATACCATATGATATCACTTATATGTGGAATCTAAAATATGACACAAATGAACCTATTTATGAAACAGTAACAGACTCACAGACAAAGAGAACAGGCTTTTGGTTACCAAAGGGGAGGGGGACCTGGGAGGGTTGGACTGGGAGTTTGGGACTAGCAGATGCGCACTATTATATATAGAATGGCTAAACAACAAGGTCCTACTGTATAGCATGGGGGACTATATTCAATATCCTGTATTAAACCATAATGGAAAAGACTACAAAAAGGAATTTATATATATATATATATATATATATATATATATATATATGTGAATCACTTTGTTGTACACCAGAAACTAACACAACATTGTAAATCAATTATACTTCAATAAAAAAAAGAAAAAGAAAAAAATGTTCTCCCCAAAGACATTTTACAATTTGCAGGGAGATTGGAGAGGGATATGGGGTACGATGAACCATATTTAAGCTCTTTGAATCCTTCAAGCCTCAGTAAGGAATTCCCTGTTGATGCCTCTACATAATGAGGAACCTGAGAAGTTAAGATGATTGCTCATGATCCCACAGGTCTATCAGCCTCTGTGCACAAATGTTCTTCATTCTGGTATAAAGGGACAGTATGACTGCTCTAGACATAGACTACTGAGGTTTGAATCCTGGCCTCACCACTCACCAACTGTAAATCTTTGGGCAGTTTTCTTCACCTCACAGACCTTCAGTTCCTTTATCTTCAAAACAAAGATAATATCTAACATAGAGGGTGATTAAAGAGATAAATTGCAATAATCTGTGTGAAACTGTTATCAGCATACCTGGAATATAGTAAGCGTGTAAAATACGTTACCTCACATGAGAGGATAATTACTTTATCCTGAGTAATAAAGTATTTCTTCCCTGTTTGGGGGCAGAAAGAAATGAGCAGAGAGCTCATCTGGAAGGATTACAGCATTTAGGAGTCAGAGACGGCTATAGAACTGAAATGTCTCGGGTGCATTCTGGATTACCATGGAGAGCAGAGATTTTTAGACTTGAGCATGCACCAGAATCTTCTTGAAGACTTGATAAAACACAGCAGGCTGGGCTCACCCCCAAAGTTTCTGATTTAGTGGGTCTGGGGTAGGACCTCAGAATTTGCATTTCTAACAAGTCCCCAGGTGAGACTAATGCTGCTGGTCCAGGGACCACTCTTTGAGAACCGCTGTCCTAGAGCTTAACGAGTGGTAAGTAGTAATTTAACAATGATCCTCCCCAGCACTGAGCACATTCATTTTATGTCTTGTCTCAAGCAATCCTCCCAACAGAACTCCAAAGTAACTACTTACTCACTTCCTTTTCAGAAATAAAGAAACTAACATGGGAGTTTGGATAACATGGGAGTTTGGTCCTTTATGATAGTCAGTGGTAGAGCTGGATTGGAAATCCAAGTCTGATTGCCCCAAAGTCTGTGCTCTTAATCCCCATTTAGCAAGTGAGTAAACTGAGTCATGGAGCAGTTAAATCTTGCCTAGATCCCCCATATAAAAGGTAGCTGAATGCATTTTCATATCTAGATCTGTCTGACCCCAAAGTCCAAGGCCTTAACTCAAGTTTCTGTGCGAAGCAGGGTATGTTAAAGGCTGTATCCATTCCAGCATGGAGCCCAGGACCTCTTCCCTGGTGCACGATTTTCCTTTGTCCTTTCCTTTTTGCTTGACTTCTCTGGGTAATTGCCTCCTTCCTCCAGGCCCTTGACTGGGTAGGCAGTCTTCGTGGGGATCGAATGACCACAGAAGGAAAATAACTTAGAACAGGTGATTCTTCATTCTTCCTCAGCTGGTGTTTTCCCGTCAGAGCCTGGAAAGAAATGTGGCCTCCGCACACTTTAAATTGGACCATCAATTATTTGTGTCCTGAATATGCAGAGCTCATTAGGGCTGCGTTGGCCACAGTAGAGCACCTGGGCTGAGAAAAGTAAACTTTCCTCAGCTATTTCAATCCATGCTCCCCCTCCAGAGTGGAGCCCGGCCTGGGACTGCCAATCACTAACGTGACCAATTATTTCTGTCCTCAGTTACTAGGTCATAAATCCTGCCCTGGCACCAAGTCCCTGGTTTCTGGTGGAAGAAGGTTGGGTTTGGGGAACGACTCTACCTTCTGGCTGTGGAGTGGTGTGATACTGTGGTTAGGACTCTTGGACTTGAAGCCAGAGTGTTGCTGGGACCTCATTATGGCCTGTCAATAACCAGCTGTCACATTCCTGCTCTACTTCTCAGCTATCAAATGGGTCCAGTGCCTCCCAAGTTTGCTCGTGACACTGTGTTTGAGAAAAGAGGTCAGACATCTATAAGGGACCACTGGGAATATCTAGGTTTATCTGAAATCTCTGATGTGGTTTCCTAAAAGGAAAGTGCAGAGTCAATCCCAGGCTTCTTCCCGTTCTAGGGCCTTTGCACTTACTCTTACCTGCCCAGAATGTTCTTCCTTCTGCTCTTTGCACACCTGGATTATTCTCACTCTTCAGTTATCTCCTCAAACTTCCCCTCTTCAAAGAGGCTTCCCCCAGCTCCTACCTAAAGTCCCCCTTTCCTTTCTGTGCTCCAGTTACTCTCTGAAACATTACCCTCTTTTCATCCTCCTCAGCATGGAACACAATCTATACTTATCTTGTTTATTTCTTTGATTGCATGTTTGTTACCCAATGATGTCAAATGCTGCCAGGTTAAGCTGTCTTTGTGCAACATTCTCAATGAGAATTTGCTGTCCCCTCTGTGAACTCCACTCCCCCGAGATTAGGAAGCTTGCTCTTTAAAAACTCTGACAACTGCTCATCAGGGCAATTTGGGTTTTTCAAACCAAGCAACCAAAACAAAGTGCAGAAGTAAATTGAGTGCTGAGGGTGACACCTGATTGAAAAATGTTTGTATTCATTAACTTAGTTTTATTGTTTTTATTGATGGTCATTAGATGTTATAAATTTGATCTGTTTTTAAAAAGGCAGGGAAGACAAAATGGAAAAAGACAAAAGACAATCCCTGCTTTGAAGGAACTCAGTTAAACGGAGAGATACACAGAGTAGCAGACAATTGCGCAGCCATTTGCTAAGTTTGCCAATCGAGGTAATAAAACTGCATGGAGGCTTGTGAGGTGAAGGGTAGAAAAAGCCAGCATGAGTAAAGCCAGGGCTAAGAAACAGGACAACATGTTCAGGGACTTAAAAGTAGCTCAGTGAAGGTTGAATGTGAGCAGAGGGGAGTGAAGGACTCATAAATACCTCTAGCGCTGCTCCACCCCATCCTGACTCTGGGTTATTTGTCTGTCTGTGTATCTGTCTGTAATCTGAATCCCAGATTCCAAGCACGGTGGTACCTGGTGGTCCCTAGTACCAAGCATGGTGCCTTCCCCAAATCAATACTCACGTATCATTTTCTGAATGAGCTTTGAATAAATGGCCAGGTTTCCAGGGCAATAGAGGTGGCAGGTGGCAGACATATTTGCAAAGTTGCAGACAGGGCTGAGCTAAGTGGGGAGAGACAAAGGGAGCCTGCACTTTGGTTGATGTGTAGGTACTTCACAAAGGTTTTGGCCAGCAATTTGGCCAAACTAGCATTGAAACGTGGGAAGAATAATTCTAGTTTTATAAGCCATAACCAAATGTCATTAAAATATGGTAGATAATTAATACCCAACAAAGGAAAATTAGAGTTATTATTTTATAATTTCCCCCAAATCTTATTATATATAAGCAGTATCTAGGCTCAGTTGTCTACTTCAACTTAAGGGTTTTGCTAATAAATGACTAAAGGAAAAAAAGATCCTTTGGTAATGAAGTTTAAAATGCAGGATTTGAAATCAAATGGATTTCCTTTCTGACCAAAGCTTTGCCACATTCTACATGACCTTAGACAATTAACTTAATCTCTCTGAACTTCAGATGTCCTTCCCATAAAACAGGGCTAAAATTGCAAGTCTTATTGTGGCAATTAAATAATGTGTTTCAATTATCTACTGCTGCCTATCAAACCACCCCAAATTTAATAGCTTAAAACAAAAACTTGTGATGATATCTTACAGTGCTCTGAGTTGCCTGAACTTGGCCAGGTAGTTTTTGCTTAGAGCCTCTCATGAGTTGTGGTCAGATGTTGGCTGGGGCTAGAGTCATCTGAAGGCTCAACTGGACGGGATGTCCAAGATGGCGCACTCATAAGGCTGGCAGTTGCTGTCACCTGGGAGCTCAGCTAAGGCCTGTTGATTAAAACACCTAAACATGTGCTTTCCATGTGACATGGAACAGGAACACAAACAACAGCACAGCAACAGGGCTGGGTTCCAAGAGGGAGCATCCCTAGAACCAGCACTACCAAAGCATCTTGTGACCTTTTCCTGGCAGTCCCAGATCATCATTTCTGCTGTTCTCTGTTGGCCAAGTAAGTCACTGAAGCCAGACTAGATTCAAGGAGAAGATAGAAGTGGACTTCACTTCTTGATGTGAGGAGTAGAATGCATGTACAGAGAGGGAAGGAATTGGGGGCAGCCACCTTTGGAGACTATCAGGCACACAGTACATGGCATATCTTAGTCATGGATGAACATCTGTTCTCTCTTCCCCATCTTCAATTTAACTCATTACTTTTTCAAAATCCTTTTGATATATATTTTTAGAAAGTCAGAGCTAGGCAAAATGGCACTTTAAAGATGATCTAAGAGATTCTTCTCTTATTCTACAGACAGGAAAACTGAAGCCCAAAGAAAGGCAATACTCAATCCATGGCCTCTGTCCTTAGGCTGTGTCCCAGGTTCTCAACAAAATAGACCCTTAGTAAGTGTTTGCTCATGAAGCAAGTGGCTCTCCACACCATATTACTGTTTTATTTCGTTACGCAGGCCTTTCACTGTTGTGGCCTCTCCCGTTGAGGAGCACAGGCTCCGGATGTGCAGGCTCAGTGGCCATGGCTCACGGGCCCAGCCACTCCGCGGCATGTGGGATCTTCCCAGACCGGGGCACGAACCCGCGTCCCCTGCATCGGCAGGCGGACTCCCAACCACTGCGCCACCAGGGAAGCCCATATTACTGTTTATAAAGTATTTCCACATAGACCCTCAGAGGCAAAGTGAGGTAGTGAGACGTTACCAGATTTTGGAATAAACAGATCTGTGTTCGAATTCTAGCTCTTCTACTCCCTTTATGATTCTCGGTGAATTGCTGAACATCTCTGAGCTTCAGATCCCCTTAATCTAGAGATAGTCTAATGAAGCATAGGTTTCTAAGACACTGTGAGTGCTGAGGTCATTAATTCAAGTCGCTGATACAAACCAAGTGCTCAGTATTTGGCAGCCATGTTTGTTTCTTATTAAGTTTCACAAAAACCCTGTGAGGTAGGCATTGTAGTTCCACTTCACAGATGGGGAAACTGGACCTTGAAAGCAGTAAGTGTTTTGCTTAGCACAAACAGCTAGCAAGTGGCAGCTCTGGGACCTGAAAATCAGGTCAACCTTGGAAGCACCTTCCTACCCATTACCCCCACCCTCACTGCTCACACATCTATCCTTTGTAGTCTACTCAAAGAAGCAGAGAGGAGATCCTGGGTACCAACAATTTATGAAATTAATGACTACTTAGGACTTTTTTCCATTAGGGAAGGGAAATCTGCAGATCATAGTCTGCTCATGTTTTAGCACTTTTTCTAGCACTTTAGAGAATTTATTTTATTATTATTCTTTTAATTAATTTATTTATTTATTTTTGGTTGCGTTGGGTCTTCGTTGCCACGCGTGGGCCTTCTCTAGTTGCAGCAAGCGGGGGCTACTCTTCGTTGCGGTGTGCGGGCTTTTCATTGCGGTGGCTTCTCTTGTTGCTGAGCACGGGCTCTAGGTGCACGGGCCTCAGTAGTTGTGGCATGTGGGTTCAGTAGTGTGGCTCACGGGCTCTAGAGCGCAGGCTCAGTAGTTGTGGCACATGGGCTTAGCTGCTCTGCGGCATGTGGGATCTTTCCGGACCAGGGCTCAAACCCATGTCCCCTGCATTGGCAGGCAGATTCTTAACCACTGCATCACCAGGGAAGTCCTAGAGTTTTTAAACTTTCCATATTTCTTTGATCTTCAATAGCACATGAGATAGGAAAGGGCAAGATTATCATGTCTATTACATAGATGATAAAATCAAAGCTTACTTTCAGCAAAATGCCCATGGCTTCCCTTCATACTCTAGCGAGAGGAGGCTGATCACACTGTTTGCCACAAGGCAGATAAATTAGAGGGAATAAAGAAGATAAAAAGAAAACTTAGAGGGAATCAGAAGACTGTGAATATAGCTTTTTGATCCTCATTCAACTGGTGTCATATCGCCACTTGAAAGGCCAAATGTGAACCTTGTCAAAAACTGTGACGTGCCTGGAAGGGCATCATAAGCAGAAGAAAATTAGAACAAGAGTAAGACAGAAACCATGGGGGAAGGGAAAGGGAACCAGATATCCAATGGACAGACTCGGGCTGGCCCCTAAAGAAATCTTCACTTCCTGACCCACTGGACAGGGAAGGATTATAGCCCTGTCCAGCCCCTCCCCCCCACCCCCATCCACTCACCCACCCCCTTTAATTGTTGACTCCACTCTCCATGCAAATATTGACATTTGTGTGAGCTCAACATAGGGCCAGTCCCCAGGATGAAGGCTACACCCTTCTGTGCATGGCACACGTTTTAAAAAGGTTATTTGAAAATATGTGTTCTAGATCCCATGAGAGAGTGACTTGAGAGGAGAAGAATTATTTTATTGTTTTCTGGGTTGCTTTCCTCCCCAACTATCACCCTTTCCCCTACTATGAAGAAAACTCACTTGAGAATCTTCCCTTTCCCCTCTCCTTCCCTCTCCAGAGCAAGATCAGAATTGGCAACATACTCTAATTTCCAAATGATAACAAAGTGGAATGATGGCTGGGGAGGGGGCTCTCTGGCCTGGCAGAAACCCAGCTTGTGTACAGTGTTTCTGTTCCCTGTTACCAGGCAGTCAGAAGACTCAGGTTGGAGGACCAGCTCTACCCCTTTACCAGCTGTTGGCTGGGGACAAATGACATACTGCCTCTGAACTTCACTTTACTCAACTGTAAAATGGGGATACTCCCCAGAAGAGTGAGGAGACTCTTCTGTAAGATGACTCCAGGAAACATGTTTCATAAAATGTTCACCATGTAAAGCTGTTACAGTGAACTTGGCAGGTCCCCTCTCCTTCAGCTCCAGAGCTTTCTTTCTCCTCTCACTGCCAACTTATACTCAGATATGCCCATGGAAGAAATGTACTGTCCCAAAGACAATAACATCTTGAAAATGGGATTCGAAGGGATAAGGGGAAGGGAGAACAAGCCTTTCAAATGACAGCAAGTGAGAAGTCTTGAACTGCTTTTTCTTCTTTTTAAAATTACAGTTTACATAAGGGTAAACCTGTTGAAAAGAACATTGTTCTGGAATCCTGGAAAATGAGCTCTGCTGGAATTTACCACATGACCTTGGGCAAGTCACTCTGCTCTGTGAACCTCACTCTTCTATAAAGGGGGTCCCTAAAGAGGAGTGTTGCATAAGAGAATACACTCTAGACACAAACAGACCTGGCTTCAAATCTCAGTTCCTGTGCCTTACCAGCCATACAACCTTGACCTCTCTAAGTCTCAGCTTCCTTGTCTACTAAACAAGGTTATTAAAAGTACCTATCTAATATGGTTATCCTGAGGATTAAACAAAGTAAACTACATAAGAGATTTAGTAGCTTGCTTGGTTGATAGTAAGTACTGAAGAAAAGGAAGTTACTATATTATTAGAACTATCATTATTATTATTAGTGTTACTGTTACTGTAAAACTGTTTGGATTTCAAGTAAGTAAAGCTCTATCCCTAAGTTCTCTGCACTCTCTAAGTTGAGGTCAGTCTCAGCAGGGGTATATTTTGAATGGCCCATTCTCTCCAGGGCCCACAGCAATACCCCAAAGAGACGGTGTCCATCCTGTCTGGCACACAACTTGGGAAGGGAAATTAGGCCCTCCTGTGCCCTCTCTCTGGAGTCTTATATTTTCTTTCTGGCCCTGCCTTGCCTGGCCCAGGTCTGATAGCTGGAGTTGCTGTGCTCTGGGCTCCCACTAGTCAAGCAGCCAGCGGGGAGAGGAAACCAGAATAAACATGTTTTGCAAGAGCACAGTCACTTTAAGTGAAAGCAATTCTAAATAAGGACAATACAGAGCCTTGGCCTCCTGTTGGCAGCTTCCTCCACAGAGGGGTTTGCCGTGAAAAACCAAAGGTCAGACTGATAAGCTGGGGGTGCCTGCAACCTGGCTTGCAGGAAACTCATGACAGGACCTCCTCATTCATCATCTGAACCCATCACAGGCCAGAGGGTGTGGGACCAGGGGTGGGGAATCCAAAGACCCAACTGGAATCCAGTCTCAGCTCCTCTATTGTGACTTATGGCCTGTCCTTTCACCTTGCTGAACCTCAGCTGCCCTATCTATATATATTTTTTAAAAGGAATCAAATCTGATCTGGGCTCCCATGAAAACTTTAAAAAGGTAGTTAAATAAAGGTGGTTATAAACTTTAAAGTGATTTGCAAAACTCCGAAGTTTATCAGAAGTAGGTTTTAATCTCAGCTCCATTGTCTGCTAGCCATGTGACCCTGGGCAAGTTAATTTGTTTGTTTGAAACTCAATTTTCTATTTTGTGTGTTTCATACTTGTCCTAGTCTAGTGATTCCAGAGGTCATCAAAGCAGCAAAGTATGCTAAGTTGGTGTAGTTTCTTGTTGCTTAAAAGGTCCAGAGATCTGAAATCAGTTTCACTAATCCAAAATTAGGGTGTCTCTCTAGAAGTTCCAGGGGAAAATCTATTCCTTGCCTCTTCCAGCTTCTGATGGCTGCCACAATTCCTTGGCCCATGGCTGCATCACCTCAGTCTCTACCCCTGTGATCATATTGCCTTCCCCTCTTCTGTGTGTAGTCAAATCCCCCTCTATATTCCTCTTATAAGAACACTTGTGATTGCATTTAGGCACCCCCTGGATAATCCAAAATAATCTCCTCAACTCAAAAATTTTAATTTAATCACATCTACAATGTCTTTGCTACATGAAGTAACATTTACAGATACTAGGGATTAGGACCTGATACCTTTGAGTTCTATTATTCAGCTACACATAGGGATATTTAAGTAGTAGTATTCCTACTACGCTTATTAACTTCATTATTAAAGAGATGGAGGGTGTCAAAAGGATTTCACCATTAAAAAATATCTTGTGATTGAAGCTGAGGATTAGGCACTCTTGAGGTGTACCGGAAATAATGTTGAAATTCTTCATATTTCTATGCTCTGCATAGAAGCCCATCTTAGTTATCTCTTTATCCCAAGCAAGTGACTGAGCAGAGACACTCAGTACAAGCTTGATAAATGGATGAATGAATGCATGGAAATACTTGCATAAATTCGAATTTCATTTGAGTATAGAAGAGTAGTTGTGTGTGTAGACTAAAATCAGATGAACTGAATGAAACCATGGACTCCTCACTTATTAGCTATGAGATTTGGGGCAAGTTACTTAGCCTGTCCAAGAAGCTTCAGTGTTCTCAGATATAAAATAAACATAATTAAAGTATCTACCACATAGGGTTTTGCAAGGAACAAATGAGATCCATATAAAGGAATTTTCATCATGCCTGGCATGTGATAAGCACTTGTATAATATACACATTAGCTATTATTAACTTTTTTAAAACATCTTTATTGGAGTATAATTGCTTTACAATGTTGTGTTGCTTTCTGCTGTATAACAAAGTGAATCAGCTAGACACATACATATATCCCCATATCCCCTCCCTCTTGCGTCTCCCTCCCACCCTCCCTATCTCACCCCTCTAGGTGGTCACAGAGCACAGAGCTGATCTCCCTGTGCTATGCAGCTGCTTCCCACTAGCTATCTGTTTTACATTTGGTAGTGTATATATGTCAATGCTACTCTCTCACTTCGTCCCAGTTTACCCTTCCCCCTCCCCAGGTTCTCAAGTCCATTCTCTACATCTGTGTCTTTATTCATGTCCTGCCCATGGGTTCATCAGAAACATTTTTTTTAGATTCCATATAAGGTATCACCTCACACTGGTCAGAATGCCCATCATCAAAAACCTATAAACAATAAATGCTGGAGAGGGTGTGGAGAAAGGGGAACCCTCTTGCACTGTTGGTGGGAATGTACATTGATACAGCCACTATGGAGAACAGTATGGAGGTTCCTGAAAAAACTAAAAATAGATCTACCATATGACCCAGCGATCCCACTACTTTGCATATATCCTATTACTAACTTTTAAAAGTTTCCAAGTTTAATTCATTTAATATATCCTTTGTATATGCCAAGAATTGACTAGTTTCAGGGGAAGCGAGAGATGGTTAGTTTAGAGAGAAATAGAGGAACTAGAAATACATCTTCAGACTTACACTAAAGAATTCTAATTGTTTTACTCATCTTCAACCCAGATTACCACAAGGACCAGGATTGGGCTTTGCCTCTAGGTTTCATTCCTTGGTAAAACAAAATAAGACAAAACAAAACAAAAGTTAGATCAACTGAGGTCTTTCTTTCTTTTAAAAATTCCTTCAACAAGTATTTTCTGAGCATCTATGACTTAGAACCTTCCTGAACTCCTTTCCACTGGGGCCAGGGACTGAACCAGCAGTTGAGAGTTTCATGGTCCAAGGCAACAGCCTAGAGTATGGCATGGCTCTAAGCCATAGCTGTGGCTCAAATGATCTGATGGAATTGGGTAGGGACAAGACTGGCGACTGAAAGAATAGTATCTTCATCAGGGAGAAATGGAAGAGATGCCAAAACATAGATACCAAGGCCCAGGAGATCAGAAGGCCTGGGGACTGACAAGGAGTTGTGTGAGAAGAAACGCCCAGAATATATGTTGTTGCTGTGCTTGGCTTTTATTGTTGCTTTGTTTGGAAGAGCAGACTGCATTTAAAGGACTTATTTTCAAAGACTGTAGGCTCTACCAAGAAAACAGATATGTATACAACAAATTTAAGATGGACTGTGAAAAATGCAGCTTTAGAAGTGTGACAGGGCAGGGAGATGAAAGCAAAAAATCCAGCTCAAGGACAATGGAAGGGGATGAAACTGGGAAAGTGTTCCAAAGAAAGTGACATGACATTTCAATGGATTTCATGCTGTTTCCTGTAACCCCTAGCCCTTTCAAAACATACTTTGAAGAATCAAACACAAGAGACCAGGAGAGATTATCTGGTTTAGACCTCTGCTTTCAAGGGCCTGTTTATCCCTATTTTATAGATAAAGGTGCCGAGGCCCAAAGAAACACAGGAAATGTTGGTGGAGAGAAAATGATAACATAGATCTTTCTGCTTCTTAATATTCTCTACTTCTAGACAGGATAGATAAGGAGGAAATACAATTTTTTTAAAATTGTAATTGCTAGATCCCTTGTATCAGCTAAAAGTATGAACAGTTGAGAATGACAAAACTCCAAACAACAATGGGTTAAATAGACAGAAACATACTCCTGTCTTGTGTCAAAGAAATCTAGAGATACTGTACACAAACGTCTACAGCAACACTATTCACAGTAGTCAAAAAGTGGAAACAACCCAAATGTCCATTAACAGATGAACAGATAAACAAATGTGGTATATACATATAAGGAACTATTATTCATCCATTAAAAGGAACAGAATACTGATATATAATCCATCCGATGTGCATGAATCTCAAAAACATTTCGCTAAATGAAAGAAACGAGACACAAATGGTCACATATACTACGATTCTATGTATATGAAATGTCCATAATAGGCAAATCCATAGAGACTGGAAGCAGACTCATGGCTTCCAGTGACTGAGGGAAGGAGGGAATGGAGAGTGACTGCTTAACGGGTATGGTGTTTCCTTTTGGGGTGATTAATACATCTTGGAACTAGATAGATGTGATCATTTCATAACCTAGTGAATATACTAAGTGCCACTGAATTGTACACTTTAAAATGGTTAATGGCCAATTGTATGTTACATAAATTTTACCTCAATTAAAAAAAAAATCCAGAGGTGGGAAATTCAGAACTGGTAGGCAACTTTATGACAACTTCAGGGATCTACACTCTTTCTATCTTACAGTTCTGCCATCTACAGCTTTAACTTTTTCCTCATGGTCCAAAATGGCTGCTTAAACTCCAGTAATCACAACTGCACTTCAGCTATCAGGAAGGAGAAAAGAAAAAATAAGTGAAATAGGGAAGGACCCTGAAGAATGACATATACATTGAGGTTTGAAAAATGTACAGGAATCAGCCAGAGGAAGAGTGATGAGGAAGAGCTTTCCAGAAGAAGGACTCAGAGGGTACAAGTCTCGGGAAAGTTTGGTGGGAGAAGTCCAGCACAGCTGGCACATGGGGAGTGAGGAGGAGAATCCTGGAGCACGGACTGGATTTCCTAGCCCAGCACAGGCCGTCTGGCTCTGGAAATCTGCTATCTTTCCTCTTGCCACCACAGTTCTGGTTCATTTTACCATACCATACTCCTGAGCGTTAAGAAAATTGATTCCATAAAAATAAATGAGAGAAGAGTCTAGAGATGGCCTTTGGTATGCATAAAAGCACACATTTTATCTTCCAGTCAAGGACTTTTTGAAGTTATTTACCTCTCAAAGACAGCTGCCAAGGACCCCGTGACTCAAGGGTTCTCTCCCGCCTCTTGAAGGCATGTTTTACTGCTGTCCTTCTAGAGGTCCTCTCCATTGTCTCCCTCCTTCTATGACCTCATTCTCAGTGCCAGTGAGAGCCAAGGTAAATTGTGCGGACTTACAGCCAGGGCCAGCTGCTGAGATGTGAACTGGTTATTTGTCTCTGCAGGTCCCAGGGGAGAGGCCTTTGGTAGAACGAGGAGGAGGAAGCCCTTGCCTTAGGTCACCAGTGTCCACATCTCTCTGTTTTGGCTTTGAATGGAGCTGGGATTGTATGTGCCAAGGGGCACAGCTGGGGCCAACCTGCCCTGGCTGAACCTCTCACACCTAAAGAGAGAAAACAGGAAACTGCTGTGCTCAGCTAGGGCTCCAGGACACTTTGGTGTGCCCTAAAGATGCCACAGTTTGTTGTGATGACAAGAATGGCAGAGCTGGAGGACCTGAGCCCTGGATGGGTGACAGGATGTTCCCAAGGGCAGAATTTGAAGAGTTAACCTGGTCAGCTCAAGGGTTACAGGTTATCTCATTAAATGTCTTTTGGTGTTAACCCAAGAAAACTCCCTCCAAATTGCTAGATTTTTGACCAGGAAAGTTGGGGACAGAGAGGAGACAAGAATGCAAAGGTTAATAGGGAATGAGGACTTGAATACTGCTGCGTATATGAATGAACTCTTAGCCGGGAATAACTGCTGCCTATTGATTCCTAACTATGTGCTTCACTCTAAGTGCATTCATCACACGTTTAAATTCATTTTATCATTGCTCCAATGTTGTAAGGTGATATGATTATCTCCATTTCACAGGTGAGAAGCTGAGGCTCTAAGAAGTGACATAACTTGCCCAAAGTCACCCAGCTATTAAGAAATAGTGTATGATCTCAAGGTCCAGGATCTTAGTTAATATCCACCACTGTTTCTCTTTAAACTCTACTAACCAGCATTTCCCTATGCAGGCAGATATGGTGTTTCACAACACAGGAAAAGATGTGAAGAAATCACCAAGCTCCTCCTGGATTAAAAGCAGAAACAAGGTAGCTGAAGATGTGAGATGCCTGGCTGAAGGCTGGCGATGGACAGAGGGTGGAGGAGAAGCAGGGCCCTCTACTTCCTGCCATCTTGCACTAATCTGCAAATCTCCTGATATAAACTGGTAGTTTCCATTCACCCTTGCAAATCCCCTTTCCACCTCAGTTTCTCTGGGCCTCAGAAGCCTGGCCTCCACGGTCCCCATCAACCCGCTGGCTTCCATTTGGGTTTGGCCAATGGGAGGCAACCTCAAGAGATTTGAGAACAAGCGAGAAAGGTCAGAGTACTTATTCCCTGCTCCCTCCTGTGAGGCCACAGGTTGGCAGTGGTTGTGCTCCTCTACCAAAGGCCTCAATTCCCATCAGGTAGCTCACTGCTGAAGCTACCGCACAGCTCCTACTCTCTCTAAGGGCCCCGTTACCCTTGTTTGTTTCCCTTAATTTCATTCATACCTTTGTTAATAGTTCCTTTGTTAAACTGTCCTCAATAACCCCATTCCAATGAGTCATCTGTTTCCCATTAGGACCCAGGGTAATTCAGTATGAGAGTTTTAGGTCTGGAAGGCATGTCAAGTGTCTACTACTAACCTGCTATATAAAAAAATAAAATAAAATTTAAAAAAATAAAATAAAATAAAACCAAAAAAAAAAAGTCTACTACTCCAGTGGTTTTCAATTTTTCTATTGTTACCTGCAGAGATCTAGTCAGAACCATAATTATAAAACTGATGAAGTTCTGGAAGGTCACGGAACCCTGCCGGCTCTGCATCCCACCCACTCCTCTTCTCTGCCTGCCTCCAACCGCTCTTGGAAATGTGAGGGCTGTAGGGAGCCCACTTCGGAACCAGCTGACCTAATCCAAACCCCTCACTCACACCAGGAGAGAGGCAGTTGGCAAAGTTTCCAAAGTGTCCTTTGTTGGCCCGAGTGGGTCTGATTTATGCCCTGGGCCTTCATCAACAGTTTGCCTCAATATCTTCCAAAGTGTAAAGTCCCGTAAATCTTCCCGGGGAGTGACAACTCGACCGCCGGCCCCTGTTATACAAATACACAGAAATGTCATTAAGGCAACCAAGAGCCCCACTGGCTTTGGCAGAGGTCTTTTCTGCCA
Source organism: Mesoplodon densirostris (assembly GCF_025265405.1). Taxonomy (NCBI): domain Eukaryota; kingdom Metazoa; phylum Chordata; class Mammalia; order Artiodactyla; family Ziphiidae; genus Mesoplodon; species Mesoplodon densirostris. The sequence goes on from NC_082662.1 coordinate 51,763,358, forward strand.
GGCTCAAGTTACCTAAAATCAATATTTGAACAAGGACAAAACCACATGTTTTCAAAACCAAATTAAAGGGGTCTAATACCAGGCGTGGAGATGTGGTTACATCACACGTGCTCCAGCAGGCCCTCCGGGGGCTCTGCCATTGGGCTTGACCCAGCTGCGCAGGTTCCTACCCCTCTGCAGTCACTGGACTTACCTGTCCTGAGTGTGTGACTTCACCAGACAGGTGACACCGAGGGAGAGACTGAGCAAGAAATAGGAACTTAGGAGAAGGGGGGGAAGATGGCGGAAGAGTAAGACGCAGATATCATCTTCCTCCCCACAGATACACCAGAAATACATCTACATGTGGAACAACTCCTACAGAACACTTACTGAACGCTGGCAGAAGACCTCAGACCCCCCAAAAGGCAAGAAACTCCCCACGTACCTGGGTAGGGCAAAAGAAAAAAGGATAGACAGAGACAAAAAGATAGGGATGGGACCTGCACCAGTGGGAGGGAGCCGTGAAGGAGGAAAGGTTTCCACACAGTAGAAGCCCCTTTGCGGGCGGAGACTGCAGGTGGCGGAGGGGAAAGCTTCGGAGCTGCGGAGGAGAGCACAGCCACAGAGGTGCGGAGGGCAAAGCAGAGAGATTCCCCCACAGAGGATCGGTGCCGACCGGCACTCACCAGCCCGAGAGGCTTGTCTGCTCGCCCGCCGGGGCGGGCAGGGCTGGGAGCTGAGGCTTGGCTTCGGTTGGATCGCAGGGAAAGGACTGGGGTTGGCGGTGTGAACACAGCCTGCAGGGGGTTAGTGCACCACCGCTAGCCGGGAGGGAGTCCTGGAAAAAGTCTGGACCTGCCAAGAGGCAAGAGACTTTTTCTTCCCTCTTTGTTTCCTGGTGCGCGAGGAGAGGGGATTAAGAGCGCTGCTTAATGGAGCTCCAGAGACGGGCACGAGACGCGGCTATCAGAGCAGACCCCAAAGACAGGCATGAGACGCTGAGTCTGCTGCTGCCTCCGCCAAGAAGCCTGTGTGCGCGCACAGGTCACTTTCCACACCTCCCTTTTGGGGAGCCTGTGCAGCCCGCCACTGCCAGGGTCCCGGGATCCAGGGACAACTTCCCTGGGAGAACGCACGGCGTGCCTCAGGCTGGTGCAACGTCATGCCGGCCTCTGCGGCCACAGGCTTGCCCCACACTCCGTACCCCACTCTCCCCCAGGCCTGAGTGAGCCAGAGCCCCTGAATCAGCTGCTCCTTTAACCCCGTCCTGTTTGAGCGAAGAACAGATGCCCTCCGGCGACCTACACGCAGAGGCGGGGCCAAATCCAAAGCTGAAACCCCGGAGCTGTGTGAACAAAGAAGAGAAAGGGAAATCTCTCCAAGCAGCCACAGGAGCAGCGGATTAAATCTCCACAATCAACTTGATGTACCCTGCATCTGTGGAATACCTGAATAGACAACGAATCATCCCAAAGTGAGGAGGTGGACTTTGAGAGCAAGATTTATTATTTTTTCCCCTTTTACTCTTTTTGTGAGTGTGTATGTGTATGCTTCTGAGTGAGATTTTGTCTGTATAGCTTTGCTTTCACCATTTGTCCTAGGGTTCTATCCGTCCATTTTTTGTTTTTTTTTAACTTAAAAAAATTTTTTTCCTAATAACTTTTTTATTTTAATAACTTTATTTTACCTTCTTTTATTTTATTTTATCCTCTTTCTTTCTTTCTTTCTACTTTTTCTCCCTTTTATTCTGAGCCGTGTGGATGAAAGGCTCTTGGTGCTGCAGCCAGGAGTCAGTAATGTGCCTCTGAGGTGTGAGAGCCAACTTCAGGACACTGGTCCACAAGAGACCTCCCAGCTCCACATAATATCAAACGGTGAAAATCTCCCAGAGATCTCCATCTCAACACCAACACCCAGCTTCACTCAACGACCAGCAAGCTACAGTGCTGGACACCCTATGACAAACAACTAGCAAGACAGGAACACAACTGCACCCATTAGCAGAGAGGCTGCCTAAAACCATAAGTCCACAGATACCCCAAAACACACCACCAGACATGGACCTGCCCACCAGAAAGACAAGATCCAGCCTCATCCACCAGAACACAGGCACTAGTCCCCTCCACCAGGAAGCCTACACAACCCACTGAACCAACTTTAGCCACTGGGGACAGACACCAAAAACAACGGGAACTAAGAACCTGCAGCCTGCAAAAAGGAGACCCCAAACACAGTAAGATAAGCAAAATGAAAAGACAGAAAAACACACAGCAGATGAAGGAGCAAGATAAAAACCTACCAGACCTAACAAATGAAGAGGGAATAGGCAGTCTACCTGAAAAAGAATTCAGAATAATGATAGTAAAGATGATCCAAAATCTTGGAAATAGAATACAGAAAATGCAAGAAACATTTAACAAGGACCTAGAAGAACTAAAGATGAAACAAGCAATGATGAACAGCACAATAAATGAAATTTAAAATACTCTAGAAGGGATCAATAGCAGAATAACTGAGGCAGAAGAATGGATAAGTGACCTGGAAGATAAAATAGTGGAAATAACTACTGCAGAGCAGAATAAATAAAAAAGAATGAAAAGAACTGAGGACAGTCTCAGAGACCTCTGGGACAACATTAAACGCACCAACATTCGAATAATAGGGGTTCCAGAAGAAGAAGAGAAAAAGAAAGGGACTGAGAAAATATTTGAAGAGATTATAGTTGAAAACTTCCCTAATATGGGAAAGGAAATAGTTAATCAAGTCCAGGAAGCACAGAGAGTCCCATACAGAATAAATCCAAGGAGAAACACGCCAAGACACATATTAATCAAACTGTCAAAAATTAAATACAAGAAAACATCTTCAAAGCAGCAAAGGAAAAACAACAAATAACACACAAGGGAATCCCCATAAGGTTAACAGCTGATCTTTCAGCAGAAACTCTGCAAGCCAGAAGCGACTGGAAGGATATATTTAAAGTGATGAAGGAGAAAAACCTACAACCAAGATTAATCTACCCAGCAAGGATCTCATTCAGATTTGATGGAGAAATTAAAACGTTTACAGGCAAGCAAAAGCTGAGAGAGTTCAGCACCAGCAAACCAGCTTTACAACAAATGCTAAAGGATCTTCTCTAGGCAAGAAACACAAGGGAAGGAAAAGAGCTATAATATCAAACAATTAAGAAAATGGGAATAGGAACATACATATTGATAATTACTTTAAATATAAATGGATTAAATGCTCCCAACAAAAGACACAGACTGGCTGAATGGATACAAAAACACGACTCATATATATGCTGTCTACAAGAGACCCATTTCAGACCTAGGGACACATACAGACTGAAAGTGAGGGGATGGAAAAAAATATTCCATGCAAATAGAAACCAAAAGGAAGCTGGAGTAGCAATTCTCATATCAGACAAAATAGACTTTAAAATAAAGACTATTAGAAGACACAAAGAAGGACACTACATAATGATCAAGGGATCGATCCAAGAAGAAGATATAACAATTGTAAATATTTATGCACCCAACATAGGAGCACCGCAATACATAAGGCAAATACTATCAGCCATAAAAGAGGCTGTCAAACAGAATCCAACTGCACATTAATAGGATCACACACCATGACCAAGTGGGGTTTATTCCAGGAATGCAAGGATTCTTCAATATATGAAAATCAATCAATGTGATACACCATATTAACAAATTGAAGGAGAAAAACCATATGATCATCTCAATAGATGCAGAGAAAGCTTTCGACAAAATTCAACACCCATTTATGATAAAAACCCTCCAGAAAATAGGCATAGAGGGAACTTTCCTCAACATAATAAAGGCCGTATATGACAAACCCACAGCCAACATCGTCCTCAATGGTGAAAAACTGAAAGCATTTCCACTAAGAGCAGGAACAAGACAAGGTTGCCCACTCTCACCACTCTTATTCAACATAGCTTTGGAATTTTTAGCCACAGCAATCAGAGAAGAAGAGGAAATAAAAGGAATCCAAATTGGAAAAGAAGAAGTAAAACTGTCACTGTTTGCAGATGACATGATACTATACATAGAGAATCCTAAAGATGCTACCAGAGGGCTTCCCTGGTGGCGCAGTGGTTGAGAGTCCGCCTGCCGATGCAGGGGACACGGGTTCGTGCCCCGGTTCGGGAAGATCCCACATGCTGCGGAGCGGCAGGGCCCGTAAGCCATGGCCGCTGAGCCTGCGCGTCCGGAGCCACGGGAGAGGCCACAACAGTGAGAGGCCCGCGTACCGCAAAAAAAAAAAAAAAAAAAAAAGATGCTACCAGAAAACTAGTAGAGCTAATCAATGAATTTGGTAAAGTAGCAGGATACAACATTAATGCACAGAAATCTCTGGCATTCCTATACACTAATGATGAAAAATCTGAAAGTGAAAACAAGAAAACACTCCCATTTACCATTGCAACAAAAAGAATAAAATATCTAGGAATAAACCTACCTAAGGAGACAAAAGACCTGTATGCAGAAAATTATAAGACACTGATGAAAGAAATTAAACATGATACAAATAGATGGAGAGATATACCATGTTCTTGGATTGGAAGAATCAACATTGTGAAAATGACTCTACTACCCAAAGCAATCTACAGATTCAATGCAATCCCTATCAAACTACCGCTGGCATTTTTCACAGAACTAGAACAAAAATTTCACAGTTTGTATGGAAACACAAAAGACCCCGAATAGCCAAAGCAATCTTGAGAATGAAAAACGGAGCTGGAGGAATCAGGCTCCCTGACTTCAGACTATACTACAAAGCTACAGTAATGAAGACTGTATGGTACTGGCACAAAAACAGAAATATAGATCAATGGAATTGGATAGAAAGCCCAGAGATAAACCCAGGCACATATGGTCACCTTATCTTTGATAAAGGAGGCAGGAATGTACAGTGGAGAAAGGACAGCCAGCCTCTTCAATAAGTGGTGCTGGGAAAACTGGACAGGTACATGTAAAAGTATGAGATTAGATCACTCCCTAACACCATACACAAAAATAAGCTCAAAATGGATTAAAGACCTAAATGTAAGGCCAGAAACTATCAAACTCTTAGAGGAAAAGATAGGCAGAACACTCTATGACATAAATCACAGCAAGATCCTTTTTGACCCACCTCCTAGAGAAATGGAAATAAAAACAAAAATAAACAAATGGGACCTAATGAAACTTAAAAGCTTTTGCACAGCAAAGGAAACCATAAACAAGACCAAAAGACAACCCTCAGAATGGGAGAAAATATTTGCAAATGAAGCAACTGACAAAGGATTAATCTCCAAAATTAATTTCTCCAAAGAAGATATACAGACTGCCAACAAACACATGAAAGAATGCTCAATGTCATTAATCATTAGAAAAATGCAAATCAAAGCTACAATGAGATATTATCTCACACCAGTCAGAATGGCCATCATCAAAAAATTTAGAAACAATAAATGCTGGAGAGGGTGTGGAGCAAAGGGAACACTCTTGCACTGCTGGTGGTAATGTGAATTGGTACAGCCACTATGGAGAACAGTATGGAGGTTCCTTAAAAAACTACAAATAGAACTACCATATGACCCAGCAATCCCACTACTGGGCCTATACCCTGAGAAAACCATAATGCAAAAAGAATCATGTACCAAAATGTTCATTGCAGCTCTATTTACAATAGCCAGGAGATGGAAACAACCTAAGTGTCCATCATCAGATGAATGGATAAAGAAGATGTGGCACATATATACAATGGAATATTACTCAGTCATAAAAAGAAAGGAAATTGAGCTGTTTGTAATGAGGTGGATGGACCTAGAGTCTGTCATACAGAGTGAAGTAAGTCAGAAAGAGAAAGACAAATACCGTATGCTAACACATATATATGGAATTTAAGAAAAAAAAATGTCATGAAGAACCTAGGGGTAAGACAGGAATAAAGACACAGACCTACTAGAGAATGGACTTGATGATATGGGAGGGGGAAGGGTAAGCTGTGACAAAGTGAGAGAGTGGCATGGACATATATACACTACCAAACGTAAAATAGGTAGCTAGTGGGAAGCAGCCGCATAGCACAGGGAGATCAGCTCGGTGCTTTGTGACCACCTAGAGGGGTGGGATAGGGAGGCTGGGAGGGCGGGAGACCCAAGAGGGAAGAGATATGGGAACATGTGTATATGTATAACTGATTCACTTTGTTATAAAGCAGAAACTAACACACCATTGTAAAGCAATTATACTCCAATAAAGATGTAAAAAAAAAAAAAAAAAAAGAAATAGGAACTTAGAGGAAGTTGGTTGTGTTCCTTTGTGCATGCCTCAAGCAGTGATTCGGGATCTGTTCCAGGCTCTCCACAAAGGTCTGGGAGCCCAAGAGTGAGCAGAGTCACAAGTCTCTGCTCCCAGGGAACTCACAGTACAGCGTGGGAGGAACAGGAGACGATTGGTACGTTGTTTTTTAATTGAGGTATAGTTGATTTACAATGCTGTGTTAATTTCTGCTGAAGAGCAAAGAGACTCAGCTATACCTATATATACATTCTTTTTTATATCTTCTCCATTGTGGTTTATTACAGGATAGATAGTCATTTCAATACCGAAGGACGAGTACCAAGGATGCAGGGAAGTTCAGGATGCCTTTGGAGGCAAATGGCATCCCAGGGGCTGATTAGGGGGCCTGTCAGAGAAGCCTTCCAACAGAAGATATGCTAAAAGGAGCTCTATCTATCCTATTATTCTGGCTTTGTATGTGTGAGGCCCAGGAAAGGAAGGCGGTCAAGGAGAGGAGAGAAAACCCTGCCTTCTCTCAGGAGGGGCAAGTGTGAGAGGAAGAATTTGAGCTTTTCTCCCTGTAGTCAAGCTGGGGACAGTAATAGAGCACGCCCAGCTCGTTCTTTCTGGGCCCTCTCTATTTTAGAAACAGTCTGCCACAGACACCCCACACCATCCTTTCCCCAGATTCTCTGCAAGAGTGTATGGTAAGAATGGGCAGGGTTTTTGCAGCTAGGCCAGCCCACTGGTACCTGTTGCTGTTTGGGTATATCTTACTCAGAGGGCAGCAACAAGGCCTTTGGCTGCACAGCTGAAGCTACGTTCTCTGGGTAATACAGCTTTCAGTAACTTTGCTCTCCATCTGCCTCTTGTGTCCTGAGTCTCTCTTAAAAGGGAAGTGTTCACAATAGTTTCCTTCCAAAACAAATAACATGCAAATTGGTTCAGGGTATATTATTAGACACAACTATGGGACACAAAAATTTTTTTTTCGTATTGTACTTAGAAAAATAAGATAAAATACGGCAGTATATGAAGCATGGTTATATTTATGTGTGGTGATACAAGGTTTTCTTATTTTTTTAAGGTAGTTTCTTTTTTAAAAAATCAGTATGTGCTATTTTTTCATCTTAAGGGGGAAAATAGGTTAAGTGTAACGAAATGGCCTTTCAAATTTGATAAAGATATAAGAGGAACTTGTAAATCCTGAAAAAGACGTTGAGGATCCTGGATGGAGTGGCTGTCAGAGCAGGCCCGGCCTGTGTTCATTCTCTTTTAACTTCTTAAGGAACTTTGTGTTCAGTGTGCAGGGCTGGAGTCCCTCTCCTCCTGAGGGTAGTATTCCAGGCAGGAGCCTGTGACCTGTCTGTGCTCATCACTTGCCAGGACCCACAGGCTGTATGACACGTCTTTCCCTGGGGAGTGAGCTCTGTCACGTCTCTGTGCAGGTGTGCACACCCCATACCCTCGGCTGGAAATACCTTTCCCCCAAGGGAAGACACGATCTTCAGTGTCCCCTTCCCCAGGACATCTTCCCTGTTTTGTCTCTATTTTCCCTAGGCAAACTGGACGTGTTCTACTCTCTACGCGTGTTTAGAATTTAGCTGTGAAAGTACCTGGCACTTTGCATTGGAACTGCCTGTTCACTTACCTGTCTCTCAGCATCAGATCTGCATTCTGTTCACTCCCTGGCTTCTTTAACTATTCATTTCCTTCAACCAGAACACTGATTATGCTCTACGACAGGCCCAGTACTGGGCACTGGGGGTACAAAAAGGAAAAGACAAAGATTCCGGCTTCAAATGGCTTATTGTCTAATAGAAAAGAAGTAATATTTCTCTTCCACAGAGTAAAGTAGAGCTTGGTGGTGAAGGGAAGGTAGAATTTAGCCAAGCAGATGGCAAAAATTTTTAAAAGAAAGAAAGATCAAGGGAGAGTAAATAGCAGCCAAGACCCAGAAGCCTGAAATGGTCCATTTTATGTAGGAACTTATAGGTAATTCAGTATGGTTGGGACAGTAAGTGCAGCAAGGATGGGACAGAGGGGGCCGGGTGAGGTGGGAAGAGAGTGCAGAGAGGCCATAAAGTGAGGGGTAGGCGTAAGCCAGGATGTCGAGGGCTGTGTGTGCCGTGTTAGGTAGCCTGTACTTTATTCAGTAAGGGATCGAGTGCTGTTGGAGGCTTGGCGGGTCCTAGTCAGATTAGCGAGTCAGGAACATTGTTCACCACTGTCTTTCCAGTGCCATGAAGAATAGAATCTTAAGAAACATTTGATGCTGAATCAGAACATCCTCGCCTGTCCTCAGACACTCCAGTATCTGAAAGGTCAGGCCATTCTGCCATGAGGAGGAGCAGCCACCTCCTCCTGGTGGGATCAGAACTACAACAGTCCTGGCTTTAACAACTTGAACTCCATTCACGATGGTGCTTAATTCACACCCACCCCCAGGTCTCTCTACTATTACGTACACTGTGTACAGGTCAGGGTGGGCACAGCAGACACCCTTTCTCTCCCTCCCCGACTTGGTCCATCAACCACCAAGACCTGTGATTTCCATCTCACTTTATCTCCCAGGTCAGCCCTTTCCTCAGCATCAGGCTAAACCGGCCAGACTTTAGGCCTCTGTGATAGGCAGCTTCTGAAGTGGGTCCCGGTGCTCCCCTGTATTAGTTGGTAGTGCTGACCTAACAAAGTAACACACAAATGGGGAATTTATTGTCTCACAGTTCTGTAGGCTAGAAGTCTGAGATCAAGGTGTTGGCAGGATTGGTTCCTTCTGAGGCCTGTGAGGAGAGTCTGTTCCAGGCCGCTCCCCTTGTAGATAGCTGTCCTAAAGTTCACATGGTGGTCTCCCTGTAAGCATCTCTGTCTCCAAATTTCCCCTTTTTATAAGGACAGCAGTCATATTGGATTAGGGTCCACCCTAGTAGTTTCATTTTAACTTGATTACCTTTGTAAAGACTCTCTCCAAATAAGGTCACACTCTGATGTACTAAGGGTTAGGACTTCAACACATAAATTTTGGGGTGGGAGTGACACAATTCAACCCACAGCCTCCCCCAGTAGTTAGGTCCTCATGTAATCCCCGCCCCTTGAGTGTGGGCCTTTATGCCCCTGCCGTGCTTACTACCAGTGACTGCAGGTGTGTGATTCCAGGTGAAGCATTTTTCTGCAGCTCAAGCTGACCCTGGGGGATCTGACCACACTCCTGACAGCTGGGAGGCACGTCTCTGTGTCTGTCACAATGAGTGGGCACATGACTCAGGTAGGAGGGGCATAGGGAGGACTTCTAGGGGGAGGTGACACTGAATTCTGAAGGATTTTGCCTAAAGGGAGAGCAAAGGGCATTCGAAGTTGAGAGCTAAAATCAGGAGAGACAGGAAAGGAGTAGGAAGGAAAAAAGACAAGAAGCAAATGAGAGGAATGGCTACACCAGCACTTCTCCACCTTCATGGACCTTCTCTTGTTGTCATGATCCTGGCAGGATAAAAGGCTCACCTTTCACAACACACCCCCTCCTCATTAAAGTCACAACCATCAGGGCCTCCTAAGTGCTCCCTCAGGGATTTTGTCCATACAACTCAGGCTTCATGGGTGTCGTGTCTTGAACAATGCAGCAAGTTGGGCAGGCAGGGAGGAGGCTGGTTTTAGGGTAGACCTTTTATGGGTACACAGGTGCACCTACAAATTCTAGGGGGAGGTTCAATCTGGTGAGTGGAACAATTAGACCATGAGAGACTGTGGTGACAGCAGCAGGTTATAGTCTAGAAAAGCAAATAACAGGGCCTGGCATTTAGTAGATTCTCCATAAATATCTGTTGATGAGTTGTTCTGCTCTGTGACTTCCTTGACAAGAAGCGGGGTACACTGACAAGTGCATGAGTCTAGGGATATGGAACCCTGAGTTAGGAGGTACTAGGAAGTCTGGAACAGTGATCAGCATCAGGTAGGATTCTGCAGATAATTGAATCCCAATCAATATTTCAGCTCAGGGCCCTGGGATTCAAGACAGCGACCATGCAGGGGAGCAAGCAGAAACATGGTCAGCACTGCAGTACCAGGGACCATGGCCAAACCAGGGCATTTCACTTTTTTATTCATCAACACATCCTGTCCTTCATTTGTTCATTCATCCAACTATCCATCCATTCTTTTCTACATGAAATCTTTCCATAAAAGTTAGCATTTGACTTCCCTCTCACTTCCTTCTTTTCATGCCGTAAATCCTTTGCAGAGCAGTGATCGTTAGTAAGACAGAATAAAGACAGAAAGGTGTGTCAGCACAAAAATACATTGAAGATATACTAAGAAGTTTGGTCAATATTAGGAATCAAAATGCTGATTTGGCTTTGAATGTTGAATCTATAAAGACCCTCAAGCTTTATAGATTTACTGCTGCCCCTTTGGGTTGAAGCTGAGATTCTGAGCAGAGGAGGAGGATGTATAGGCAGGAAGTGGGTAAAAAAAAAAAGAAGAGGATAGACAAGGAAGGAAGAAAGGCCCTGGATCCTAAATATCTGTATCCATTGGACTCCGGCATGGGGGATGGCAACATGAGAAAATAAACGTTCCAGATCATCTTTATGTGTGCTCAGAAATCAAAAGGATTTTCATTTTGATGATAAGAAATACCCACAAGCTACCCAGGTATTTTGTTCAAACTAGGACCAACCTTTCCCAGGCCCCGGGGACACCAACATTGATTAAGATACAGTCCCTGCTCTGGGAGTCCCTCACATTCTAAGGGAGACGACAGACAAGCAGACAGAGCAACGTGATGGAGGATAGTTGTGTTGATAAGATGGGCATTGCATCCAGACTTGGACTTTCAAGAAGACTTCCCAGAGGATGTGTGGTGGCTGAGAGGCTGAATTTTGAAAGAAAGGCTGGCGTTATTCAGACAAAGAAGTAACAAGAGTTGTAGGCAGTAGGAAAAGAGCCAGGGCATGAAATGCTGGTGGTGGTGGTTAGAGAAGAGGTATGAGCAGGAAGGAGAGAGGTGGTAGGGCAAGAACTAGGTCAGGAAGGATCTTGTATGCCAGGATAAGAGTTTAAACTTTATTCTGACTGCTGCTGAGAGCCATTTGAGGAATAGTCCACAGAACTGTGATCTTAAGTCACTGAGATGGAACTACTGGAATTTCTTGGATGCCTCCAACCGTTTACCTCTGGGTCCTAGGCTCTCATGTCTGGCCTGAAACTCATGCAGCCTTTGGCTTCATCCTGTGCCTTGGGAGCAAGGACTGACACCCCTGGCCCAGAGGATGGGCTCATTTCCATGACGTTGGGCCACTGGGTGGAGCCTCACTAGGTGGGGCCTTCCAGAAATGAGCTGTACACCCATGATGTCAGAGGGGTGGCACACGGGGAATGGAGTGGGGTGTAACCGCTGCTATCACTGTCCTCCCTCTTTCCTCCTGAGAAATTACAAATCCCTCCCCAGGATGCTGATCAAAGAGTCCTTGCACTTCTGGAGAAATTCAACCTTTTGTAAAATCCAAATTACTTCTGGAAACTGGAGGATTGTGAAAAGACCTCAAGCTTTGTAGTGAAGTTGATCTAGATTTGGATCCTGGCTCTGTTACAAGCTGTGAGACCTTAAGCAAATTAATTATTTCTCTGAGTCTTAGTTCTTTATCTATGAGGTGGAGACAACAATGCCTCTCTCACAGGGTTATTAGGAGCATCACAGAAGAAAATATTTGTAATTATCTTTGGCAGTATTACATTAGCTCTGCCCCCAGAGAATTTTCTTCTTGTGGAGTTTTGCTCTTTTATCGGTCATCCAGGGCTCACTCAGTTCAGCTGTTCTTCCCTAGTAAAAGAATTAGGGAAGTGTTATTTGAAAACACAGATGCCATTGGCCAAACTGAAATATGCGGCTCATCTTGAATTTGTTAGTAAATTACACTAAGTCAGGCACCACGAATTTATGAAGTGGGAGTGCAAAGAGCTTCGGAATCAAGGTACAAGTCCTGAGCTCCTTTTTCTGTCTATGTCCTTAGCCAAGTCCCCCCTGTGGAAAATGAGGTCCTTTTTGGTCCCTTCCAGTCTTGATGGTCTCCAGAACAAGCTACTAAATGATGAGACTCCAATGAGTCATGCTTATGGGGGAAACAGGAGATGAAACACCAAGGGTGTCCCTCTTTCTTTGTTTATGTAAGTTCTGTGCGTTTCCACGCAGGCCTGCAGCTAAGAAGAAATTCTTCCATGGGAAAAGAGTTAAGAAGTTCACGCTCCAAGGATGAATCATAAAATATTCCAAGAATGTCAGAGAGAAATATGACCTACCCCAGGGGACCCCCAGGGGGAGTGAGAGAGGTGAGCAACTGAAGTTGCCACACTCTGAGCCTGGTACTTTCTCCAGTCTGATTTTAAAGAGATTAACATGATGCAATGCCAGGATGGGACTTCTCTCCACCTGTCTCTATCACTGTCCTCTGGATACAGAAGTCCTTTCCAGGGCAAACCCATTGACGCTATCTTTGGAATCAGACATCTGGATTCAAACCCCAATTCTGCCACTACAGTGTGATTTTGGCCAAGTGAATTCATCTCTGAGCTTCAATTTCTTTACCTGTCCAAAAGAAATACACATGTCTATGCCCCAAGATTTTTTAAAGGACTGAATGAAATAACATAATAAAGCCTTTAGCCTAGTATCCCAGGAGAGACTCCATCAATGGCAGTTAATATCTTAAGAAAAGGCAGCTGGGTGGAGTGGCCACATGCTGCATGCATGGCTTAGGCCCTCTCTGAATCACCCTGGGTCTCAATGGATGAATACAAATTATGAGGTTGGTTTGGTTTCCAAGCATAGATCTAGAGGTCTCTAAAGTATGGGGAGGGGAAGCAGAGACTTCTTCCAGCAACGTAAAGGGAGTAAGAGAGCTTCCAAGAAGCCAAGTGGCCAGAGGAGCAGGCCTGGCTATCTGCCTGAACGTGGAGCTGCAGCTGGGCCGATACTGGGAGGGTGGGGCTCTGAGGGGTGTGGTAAGCCTGATGGGATTCATTCAGTAATCATTCAACAACTCTCTGCTGGGCACCTACTATGTGTTAGCCCCTGGTTCTGGAAACTAGAGACACAGAAGAGAACAAGTCATTGCCTCTGCCTTCTTAAAGCTGACACGTTAATGGAGGAACAGAAGTTAAACAAAAATAATTAACTGATATCTTTCAGGTAGTATGTATTTCCCTGATTCAGACAAATTAATCTCAGGTTTCTGAAGGGAGGCAGAAGGGCTGGCAGGGGCCCACAGGTTGGCAGCAGCCTCTGTCCCAAGGTGGGCAGTGTCCCCAGATGGCAGCAGGAGCAATTCACCATTACCGGGGTTGAAAGCACAGGTTCGGAAGTCAGACAGCCAAGGATGACACCTCACTCCACCAATTTCAAACTTTGGGTCTTGGGCGCATTACTTAACCTCTGGGAGCTTTAGTCTCCTGCTCTGTAAAAGAGGTGAAAACACAATTACCTTTGGGGTTGCTATGGATTTTAAATGAGATGATAGATGCAAGGGCTTAGCAAGCACCTAGCCCAGAGTAAATACTCAATAAAGGTGAACCATTAATTAGACTGTTATTATCCTATTAATTAGCATGACCAGAATGTATGGGTTCATCTGAAATGGATTCCTACAAAAAAGAGCAATGGGGTACATGCGCAAGGAACTCCATGATTTAGGGCAGGAGCTCTGTCCTGGATCCAACAATGAGTGGGAGAAAGCAGAGGGCACTTGGGGTGAACATGAAGGGGGAAAGAAAGTGGGACGCCAGTGGTCAATGCCAAGTATGGAACCTAGGCACATTTGGCAGCAGAGCAAAAATAAAGAAGAATTTGCAGACAATCTGAGGTACAGAGAGAAAATCAAGATTCAAGCCAAAGAGTAGCTAGTAATATCTCATCTTGACTGAACACTTCCATGTGCCAAGCCCTGTGTGTTTGCTATACCGTTTAATAATTCAGCAGTTCTCTGTGGTAGGTATTATTATCCTTTATTTTACAGATGAGGAAACTAAGACTCAAAGAGATTGTAACTTACCGAAAGTCAACCAGCCAGCAAATGTTCTTAAACCTGGATTTGAATCCAGAGGTATCTAATGCCAAAGCCCATGTTCTCAGACATAAGGCCATTCTGTTTTTCCCAAACCCACTTGGCCTGCTTTAATCAGGATGGTTACCTTCATTCAACTGACAAACATTTATTAAGCGTCCACATTGTGCTAGCCATATGCCATGGACTGACCTGAGCTAAAGTCCTCAATAACTCTTAGTAGTATGCAAAGAAGGACGTGCAATTGAAGGAGCCCTGCTTGGAAAATGGACAGATCTTTGTGACTAGTAAAGGGACAGTTTCTGACAGCTCGATTCCTCAAAAGGTACCTCAAAGGCCACCTAGCTCATGTTTTGGCATGTTGTATTGCACTGAAAATGGTGTTGCAGAATGAATCTGGGTCTCTGAGTCAGAAGACCTGTTGTAGGTCTTGGACATGTCATTTAGCCTACCAGAGCCTCAGAGTCCTCCATTGCAAAACCAGAATTTAAGACTAGAAGCCTAAAAAAAAACGCTTCTGGGATGACAGAAGGACTTTTGGCCTTGAATTAAAATCTTTGAGCTTCAAGGGAGAGCAGCCAAATGGTGGAATAGAAAGATGCTGAGCTTACCTCTTTTCATGAACACACCAAAATCACAACTATTTGCAGAACAACCATTGATGAAAAAGACTGGAACCTACTAGAAAAGATCTTCTACAGCTAAAGACATAAAGAAGGAACCACAACAAGATGGGTAGGAGGGGCAGACTCATGATACAGTCAAGTCCCATACTCCCAGGTGGGTGACCCACAAACTGGAGAATAATTATATCACAGACGCTCTCCCAGAGGAGTGAGTTCTGAGCCCCACGTCAGGCTCCCCAGCCCAGGGCTCCTGGGAAGATGAGTCTCCAGGGCATTTGGCTTTGAAGTCTAGTGGGCCTTAGTTTCAGGAGTCCCACAGGACTGGGGGAAATAGAGACTTCACTCTTAAGGGCACATACAAAATCTCACACACTCTGGGACTCAGGGCGAAAGCAGTAATTTGATAGGAGCCTGGGCCAGACCTACCTGCTGGTCTTGGACAGTCTCTTGGAGACGGGGGGTCAGCTATGGCTCACCCTCGGGACATAGACACTAGTGGCAGCCATTCCTGGGAACTCTTTCTATAATGTGAATGATGGTGCTGGTGGGCACCATTGTGGAATCCTCCCTTAGATCATTAATGCCAAGACCTAGCTCCAACCCAACAGCCTGTAAATGCCAGTGCTGGGACTCCTCAGGCTAAGCAACTAACTGGGCAGGGACACAGCGTCACCCATCAGCAGACAGGCTGCCTAAAGATCTTCTGAGCCCACACCTGCCTCTGGACAAGGCCCTGCCCACCAGAGGTCCCAGGACCAAGCTCTACCCACCACTGGGCAGCCACCAGCTCCAGAATCTCCTGAGCCCTGGCTCTGCCCTCCAGGAAGCCTGCTCCAGGCTCTGGACCAGCCTCACTCACCAGAGGGCAGACACCAGATGCAAGAAAACCAAATCTGGCAGCCTGCGGACCCAGCCTGCTGACAGCAGAGCAGACCCTGCCCTGGAACCAGCTGGGCCATGGCCCTGCCCACTAGCAGGCCAACACAAGCTTTGAGACACCCCAAACCCCATATCCAACTGCATCAAGAGCCAGCCCATCACCCCCACCAGATCTGACACCAGGGATTCCTGGGCCCTGCAACCAGACTCATAGACCTGGCTCTGCCTGACAGCAGATCTGTCTGGCATTAACCCTAGGACCTGGCTTCACCCACCAGTGGGTGGGCAACAGCTGCAGAGTCTTCTGAACCCTGACTCCACCCACCAGTGAGCCAGCACTAGCCCCGGGGCCTCCTGGGGTTCTGCAGTCAGCCACCTTGCGACCCGGCCCTGCCAACAAGCAGCTGGCAGCCTCTGCATAAAGCAAGGCCTGGCAACCAACCAGACTGGAGGCCAACCAAGCCTACCAGACTGTTTACATAGTCAGCCCAACACAACAGAAGGACCCATGAAGCCCTCACGGGGGAACCCCTGGAGCACATAGCTTAGGTAACAAGATGGGAGTGCACTGCTGGGACGCATAGGCTATCTCCTATGGAAGACAACCTCTCCAAGCCTGGGAAATGTAATTAACCTACCAGATACCTAAAAATACAAACAGCAACTTAGGCAAAATGAGGTGACAGAGTAACATATTCCAGATGAAGGAACAAGACAAAATGCCAGAAGAAGAAGTAGGTGAAGTGGAGACAGACAATCTACCCAAGAAAGAGTTCAGGGTAGTAATCATAAAGATGATCAAAGAACTCAGGAGAAGAACAGATGCACAGAATGAGAATTTAGAATTTTTTAGCAAAGAGTTAGAAAGGATAAAGAACAACCAAACAGAGATGAAGAATAAGATAACTGAAAGGAAAAATACACTAGAAGGAATCAACAGTATACTAAATGATACAGAGGAATGGATCAGGGAGCTAGAAGACAGAGTAGTGGAAATCACTGCTGCTCTACAGAAGAAAAGAAAAAAGAATGAAAAGAAATGAGGACAGCTTAAGAGACCTCTGGGACAACATTAAGCACACTAATATTCGTATTATATGGGGTTGCAGAAGGAGAAGAGAGAGAAACAGGCTGAGAACATATTTTAATAGACAATAACTAAAAACCTCCTGAGAATTCCCTGGCAGTCCTGTGGTTAGGACTCAACATTCTCACTGCCAGGGGCCTGGGTTCAATCTCTGGTTGGGGAACTAAGATTTCGCAAGCTGTGTGACACGGCAAAACAAAAAACAAAAACACAAAACAAATAGCTGAAAACTTCCCTAACCTGGAAAAGGAAACAGTCATCCAAGTCTAGGAAGTGCAGAGAGTCCCCTACAGGATTAACCCAAAGAGGAACACACAAAGACATAATGTAATCAAAATGTCAAAACTTAAAGGTAAAAAGAGAATCTTAAAAGCAGCAAGGGAAAAGCAACAAATAACATACAAGGGAACTCCCAGAAGACAATCAGCTGACTTTTCAGCAGAAACTGTGCAGGCCAGAAGGGAGTGGCATGATATATTCAAAGTGATGGAAGGGAAAAACCTACAATCTAGAATACTCTACCCAGCAAGGCTCTCATTCAGATTTGATGGAGAGATCAAAAGCTTTACAGACAAGCAAAAGCTAAAAGAGTTCAGCACCACCAAACTAGCTTTACAAGAAATATTAAAGGAACTTCTCTAAGTGAAAAAGAAAAGGCCACAACTAGAAACGTGAAAATTACAAAATGAAAAAGCTCATCAGTAAAGGCAAACATACAGTAAAGATAGCAAATTGTCTACAAACAAAGCTAATAGGAAGGTTAAAAAACAAAAGTAGAAAAATAATCTATATCCACAATAATCAGTTAAGGGATACACAAGTTACATGTAAAATATGTTATCAAAAGAAGTAATCATGAGGGGAGGTGAGTACAAATGCAGGGTTTTTAAAATGCATTTGAAATTAAGAGATCAGCAACTTAAAACAATCATGCATCTATATAGATGGCTATATAAAAACCTCTGCTAACCACAAACCAGAAACCTATAATAGACATACTTACAAAAAAGAAAAAGGAATCCAGACATAACACTAAAGATAGTCATCAAATCACGAGAGAAGAGAACAAAATAAGAAGGGAAAAAAAGTTCTACAAAAACAACCTCAAAACAGTTAAAAAATGGCGATAAAAACATACATATCAATAATTACATCAAATGTAAATGGACTAAATGCTCTAATCAAAAGACATAGAGTGGCTGAACGGATACAAAAATAAGACATGTGTATATGCTGCCTATAGGAGAGTCACTTCAGATCTACAGACATACACAGACTGAAAGTGAGGAGATGGAAAAAGGTATTCCATGCAAATGGAAGTCAAAAGAAAGCCCGAGTTGCGATACTTATATCAGACAAAATAGACTTTAAAATAGAGACTGCTACAAGAGACAAAGAAGGACACTACATAATGATCAAGGGATCAATCCAGGAAGAAGATATATAATTGTAAATATATAAGCACCCAACACAGGAGCACCTCAATATGTAAGGCAACTATTAGCAGACATAAAGGGAGAAATCGACAGTAACACAATAACAGTAGGAGACTTTAACACTTCACTTACATCAATGGACAGATCATACAGGTAGAAAGTCAATAGGAAAACACTGACCTTAAATGACACATAAGATCAGATTGAGATTGACTTAATTAATATATATAGATATACACACAAAAAAAGTAAAAGGAATCTAGATATTCCATCTGAAAGCAGCAGAATACACATTCTTTTCAAGTGCACAGGGAAGATTCTCCAGAATAGATCACATGCTAAGCCACAAAACAAGCCTTGGTAAATTTTAAAAAATTGAAACAAAATCAAACATCTTTTCTGACCACAATGCTATGAGACTAGAAATCAACTACAAGAAAAAAAAATGCAACAAACACAAACATGTGGAGGCGAAACAATATGCTACTAAATAATCAATGGATCAATGAAGAAACTAAAGAGGAAATCAAAAAACACTTGGAGACAAAGGAAAACGAAAACACAATAATCCAAAATCCATGGGATGCATCAAAAGCAGTTTTAAGAGAGAAGTTTATAAAGATACAAGCTTACCTCAGAAAACAAAAATCTCAAATAACAACCTAAACTTACACCTAAAGAACTAGAGAAAGAAGAACAAACAAAACTCAAAGTTAGTAAGAGAAAAGAAATCATAAAAATCAGAGCAGAAATAAGTGAAATAGAGAATTAAAAAAAAAGAAAATATCAATGAAACTAAAAGCTAGTTCCTTGAAAAGATAAACAAAAGTGATAAGCCTTTAGCCAGACTCAAGAAAAAAAGGGAGAGGGCCCAAATCAATAAAATCAGAAATGTAAAAGGAAAAGTTGCAACCCACACTACAGAAATACAAAAGACCATGAGACTACTATGAACAACTATATGCCAATAAAATGAACAGCCTAGACAACATGGACAGATTCTTAGAAAAATGTACAATCTAAAATACGAACAGACCAATTATCAGTAATGAAATTGAATCAGTAATAAAAAAGACTCACAACAAACAAAGGTCCAGAACCAGATGGCTTCACAGATGAATTCTACCAAACATTTAGAGAAGTGTTAACACGCATCCTTCTCAAACTCTTCCAAAAAATTGCAGAGGAAGGAACACTCCCAAACTCATTCTACAAGGCCACAAACACCCTGATACCAAAACCACACAGATACTACAAAAAAAGAAAAGTACAGACCAATATCACTGATCAACATAGATGCAAAACTCCTCAACAAAATACCAGCAAACAGAATCCAACAACACATTAAAAGGATCATACACCACGATCAAGTGGGATTTATCCCAGGGATACAGGATTTTTCAATATCCACAAATCATTCAGTGTGAAACACCACATTAACAAATTGAAAAATAAAACCCACATGATCTGTACAGATACAGAAAAAGCTTTTGACAAAATTCAACATCCATTTATGATAAAACTCTCCAGAAATCAGGTATAGAGGGAACATACCTCAACATACCTCAACATAATAAAAGCCATATATGACAAACCCACAGCTAACATCATACTCAATGGTGAAAAGCTGAAAGCACTTCCTCTAAGATCAGGCACAAGACAAGGATACCCACTCTCACCACTTTTATTCAACATAGTATTGGAAGTTCTAGCCACAATAATCAGACAAGAAAAAGAAATAAAAAGGAATCCAAATTGGAAAGGAAGAAGTAAAACTGTCACTGTTTGCAGATGACATGATACTATACATAGAAAATCCTAAATACACTACCAGAAAACTAGTAGAGGTCATTAATGATTTATGTAAAATTGTTGGATACAAAATTAATATACAGAAATCTGTTGCATTGCTATACACTAACAACAAATTATTGGAAAGAGAAATTAAGGAAATGATCCCATTTACAATCACAGCAAAAAGAATAAAATACCTATGAATAAACCTACCTAAGGAGGTAAAAGACCTACAGTACAAACAGATGGAAAGATGTACCATGTTCTTGGATTGGAAGAATTGTTGTTGTTAAAATGACCATACTACAGATTCAATGCAATCTATAGATTCAAGGCAATCTACAGATTCAATGCAATACCTATCAAAACACCAAGGGTATTTTTAACAGAACTAGAACAAATAATTTTAAAATTTGAATGGAAACAAAAGACCCTGAATAGCCAAAACAACTTTGAGAAATAAGAACAGAACTGGAGGAATCATGCTTCTGGACTTCAGACTATACTACAAAGCTACAGTAATCAAAACAGTATGATACTGGCACAAGAACAGATACATAGGTCAATAGAACAGAATGGAAAGCCCAGAAATAAACCCACACACTTATGGTCAATTAATCTATGACAAAGGAGGCAAGAATATACAATGGGGAAAAGACAGTCTTTTCAAGTGGTGTTGGGAAAACTGGACAGCTACATGTAAAGGAATGAAATTAGAACATTCTCTAACACCATATACAAAAATAAACTAAAATGGATTAAAGACCTAATGTAAGACTGGAAATCATACAATTCCTAGAGGGAAACATAGGCAGAACACTGACAGAAACCATAGCAAATTTTTTTTGGATCTGTCCTTTAAAGCAAAGGAAATAAAAGCAAAAATAAACAAATGGGACCTAATGAAGCTTAAACTTTGCAGAGCAAAGAAAACCATAGACAAAATGAAAAGACAATCTACTGTACGGCAGAAAATATTTGCAAATGATATGACCAAAAAGGGATTAATATCCAAAATATATAAACAGCTAATACAACTCAACATCAAAAAAACAAACAACCTGATTAAAAAATTGGCAGAAGACCTGAAAAGACTTTTTTTCCAAAGGGGACATGTAGATGGCCAATGGGCACATGAAAAAGATGGCCAACATCATTAATCATCAGGGAAATGCAAATCAAAACCACAATAAGATATCACCTCATATCTGTCAGAATGGCTATCATCAAAAAACCCACAAATAACAATTGTTTTGAAGAAAAGGGAATCCTCGAACACTGTTGATGGGAATGTAAATTGGTGCAGCCACTATGGAAAACAGTATGAAGGTTTCTCAAAAAACTAAAAATAGAACTAAAATATGACCCAGCAATTCCACTCCTGGGTATATATCTGAAAAAAACAAAAACATTAATTCAAAAAAATACATGAACCCCAATGTTCATAGCAGCATTATTTACAATTGCCAAGATATGGAAGCAACCTAAGTGTCCATCAGCAGATGAATGGATAAAGAATCTGTATATACAATGGATATATATACAACAGAATACTACTCAGCCATAAAAAGGAATGAAATTTTGCCATTTGCAACAACATGGATGGACTTGGAGAGTATTAGGCTAAGTATAAATCAGACAGAGAAAGACAAATTCTGTATGATATCACTTATATGTGGAATCTAAAACATACAACAAACTAGTGAATATAACAAAAAAGAAACAGACCCACAGATATAGAGAACAAACTAGCAGCTACTAGTAGGGTGAGGGAAAGGGGGAGGGGCTATACAGGTATAGGGGATTAAGAGGTACAAACTATTATGTATAAAATAAGTTACAAGGATATATTGTACAACACAGGGAATACAGTCAATGTTGTATAAAAACTATAAATGAAGTATAACCTTTAAAAATTGTGAATCACTATATTGTATACCTGTAACATATATAATATTGTACAGCAACCATACTTCAATAAAAAAATGAATAAAATAAAATAAAATCATTGAGCTCAAATCCCACCTCTACTGCAAGTCTACTCTGTGAATTTTGGTGATTCAACCTCCTACACCCACACCATCCCACATCCTGGGTTTCTTTGTTAAACAGAGGTAATTGATTAATCCACATTCAATGAATCTTTCAAGTGGTGGCTGTTTCCTCCCCCACATTCTTGCATCATGGGGACGAGACTGGAGATTGATTAGGTGTCTTCCTTCTTACACCCAGCCCATTGTCCCATGCCCCTCCAAAAATTCACCAGCTTAGGAGCTCATCAGACACCTGACAGCTGGGAGAATGAGTGCCTGATCTGGGGGTACAGCACTACAGTGGTACCACTCAGCTCTACTTGCTTTGAATAATGAGATCAACTTAACTGAATAGCTCCTCTCGGAGCCTGTTTTCTTTTCCCAGTGAAACTTATGAGAGGAAAATCAGTGGGATGAACTAGTCCCTGCCACTGCAGTTGGTCTCCTGGAGGCAACAGATTTGCCCTGGTCATCATGTCCTTCCTGTCCATTTACTATTAAAATTTGTCACTGGAGTACCAGAAAATGCCCCCGTGATCCCCCTGGGTGTCAAACCAATCCCTCCATGCCCCCATTGTATAATAGCAGCCCCACCTCCTGCTGGATCATCATCCTGCTGATGATCAGAATCAATGAACTCTAAGTGGTGATTCCTTTCCTTGCCTGATGGTCTTTTGACATAAAAAGCCCAAGATGACCAGGAGGTAGAGATAGATTA
Organism: Mesoplodon densirostris; assembly: GCF_025265405.1. NCBI lineage: Eukaryota > Metazoa > Chordata > Mammalia > Artiodactyla > Ziphiidae > Mesoplodon > Mesoplodon densirostris. The sequence continues at coordinate 51,786,260 of NC_082662.1, forward strand.
AAATTTATTGGGATTCTTAGAGTGCATTCTGGTGGAAGTATTCTTTTGGGAGCCAGTGCCTCTAAATCCACAAAGTCCAGAGCTGTGGGGATTAAAACACAGATTCTCCAGGTGGATCGCTAGGAGCCATGGTAGACAAGACACTCTTACTTCTACTCCTTTGTTCCTGGACCCCCGAATTCTACCTACTGGGGACACAGCACCACATAGTGGTCATTGATTTAACATGTTTACTGCATCCTGGAAGACAGTGCCCATCTTTGCAAGGTGCCATTTCAAGCCTGGTACTTTAGACGCTTCTTCAAAAGGCCATTCCATCACTCTATCAGGGGCAGCTTGTGGATTATACAACATATGATAGGACCCATGGACCTCATCATATGTCACGCCTTATGTCCTTTGCTGTAAAGTGGATTCCCTGGTGTAATGTGATATTAAGCACAGTAGACTCTCTTATTAATGGATTGAACACTCTGTAATCTTTGGATGGTGGTCCTGGCCAAAGACTTTCAAGTAGAAAAGGCAAACCTATACCCAGAATATGTGCCACCAAGTGACCCCTACTATTTGAGGAATCTATCATCCCCACTGCTATCAGGAAGCCTAGTTCTGTGATATTATCTTCTACCATTAGCTCAGACCCCAGTAGGACAGGCAACTAAGCATCTGAATAATGATTGTTCTCCTCTGTCCAAATCATTCCCTTTTGTGTTGGTAAACTGAGTGTCCTCCCACAAAACATGATTAATTGGTGAGTTTTCTAGCCTCTTCTAGCCTTGGTACCCACTACCAAGAAGAGGATCTGGCACAAGACAGACCCCCAACAAATAGAAATGAAATACCAAATATTTATATAAACCTACTCCGTGCATCTCACTGGAACTGATGTGAGGACTAAAATCTCTAATGTGGAGGAATCTAGCTCACAGTATACACTTAATACAAATAAATAATATAAAAAAATATAAATGTAAGTAAAGAAACGTTTGTGAATATATGCCTTTATATATGGCCTTGGGATAAGGAAAGGACCTTTCTTCTTTGAGGAAAGATACTGCAATTTGAGCAATTCAGCAGCATGGAACAGAGACTGAACTCCTTATCCAGAGCTTAAGGGCAGGCCTTTGACTCTCCGTAAGGTAGGGAGATTTAAGGCTAGCTTTTATTTCTTCCAGCACCAGCATTTAATTGCAGACTTAACAGGGGCTGAGGTCTATGAAAGATTTGCCTTGTTTCTCTGAATGTGTACATTACTTACCATAGAGTCTATAAAATATTTACCTTTATCTCCGCCGACTGCACCCTGCTCAGCCTTAACTACCTCACTGCTGCTCAAAGCTGATCAAATAGGTGCTGGCATCTCTCCAGAAATGGATGGAGTGAGCAGCTGGAAGGGAACCATATTTGATGCATTTGTCAGAGCACATAGCAGTCAAGGGTGTTGAAAGCCTTTCTGAAGGTGCTAGGGAGAGGTGTGGGTATTTAATCCCTTCCCACTTCTAACTACCTACCTACATCTATTCAGGGTGCACTTATAGAACAGCTACTGTCAGCTAGAGGTCTTGAGAAGATGGATGGGAGGAACACACATTCCTATGTCCTTGTCGGAGAAGACAAGCCCAATGATAAAGAATCACGGCAAGAAGAACACCCAGATATTGGGCTAACCCTCCATATGACCAGAGTGTGCAAAGCACATGGCCTTATGAACTAGATTTCTAGGTTGAAATTCCACCTTAGTCCCTCACTTATGAGCGTATAACCCTGGACAAATTGCCTAACTTCTGGTTGCCTCAGTTTCCTCAGGACATTAATAGTCCCGATTTCATGGGGTTACTAAGCATACGGTATCCGACACATAGAAAGCACTCAATAAAGGTTAGAGATGAGGAGCAAGGGGAGGACAATCATAAGAACAGCTCTACGTGGTAAATATGTTATGATCCTCACTTTATAGATGAGGAACTGAGATTTAGAAAATTTGTACTTTGCCAAAATTTACTTATAAGTGGAAGAGCCAGGATTCAAGCTCATGTCTGCCTAATTCCAAAGACCCTACTTATAATCACTGCTTACACAAACACACACACACACACGCACACATTCATACATAGGAAAACATGGCATAATCATCATGTGTACCACGGTTTCAGTGATACTACCAACCAACCTTCAATGAGATGAGATTTTCTTGCTATTTGCCCTTATAGCACCTCTTTCTACAGTCTACTACAGTCATCATGATTGTAATAATTTATCAATTTGATCATTATTTGCTACAGTCCGGGTCCCTCCCTAAACTGCACCTGTATGCAGACAGGTGCTTGTATTTATCATGTATTCCCAGTGCCTTGATGAATATTTCATACACACTGTCATTTAATTTCCACAATAATGTTAAGATGTAAGCAATATTTTTCTCCCATTTTACTGCTAATGAAACTGAGGCTCAAAGAAACCAAATAACTCATAGAAGAACCCACAGCTAAAAATAGGAGAACCCAGCTCAATCTATTCCAAAGTCCATGCCCCTCTATTCGGCCATACTCTCCCCCAAAGGAAGGAAGAAGCCAGTGTTCAAGGGTAGAGGAACAAATTTCTACATATTAAGTGCCACCATGGCAGGCATCATACTGAAATTCATTATCGACGCTATCTCTTTTACTCCTCAAGACAAATTATTGTCCAAAACAAGATTTTGTTCTAAGACAAGTTTTTGTGCAGACCCAGGTGCAATCCCTGCCGGGCTGAGCTGGTGTGGGGGGAAGAGGAGGCTAGCACTGAGCATGAAGTGACTGGGGAAAACTAACAAGGCTACAAAGCCCTTCAGTGTAGCTTTGCTCCAATACTTCACGTTCAAAGAATAAGGCCAGCTCAGTTGGGGCTCAGGCAAAGGCCAAATTCAGGAGCTCAGTCCTGGCAAGGTGGGGTGAGGGAGGGATCAGGATCGAAGTCAGATGCGTTGACCCCATCATTTTGACTCTGACTCGTATGGCACTACCTGTTTGCTATACTAATGCTCTTTCTCCTATGCTTTTAAGAAAGAAAATACAGGTACCATTGATCTTCTCCATCTTTTATGTTCAATTGCTGGTTGATTCTTAATGAACATTACTGGTAGAAGTACTTGGCACAAAACAAAGTTGATAATGATAAAACCACACATAGTATAATGTGTTATTGACTACCAGTTAACAGAAATATCAACTCTTCTTAAATAAGATTTTCAAACTGAATTTTATAGAATTAATGTTCACAAAAGTAAATTGGCAGTGGCAGAAGCTATAATCAGTTCAACTGAACATGGAAAAAAAGATTGATTAATATAATATTCATTTTACAATTCACAAAGAAATATTAGATTCTAATAAAATTTCAGTGGGGGCTTCCCTGGTGACACAGTGGTTAAGAATCTGCCTGCCAATGCAGGGGACATGGGTTCAAGCCCTGGTCCGGGAAGATCCCACATGCTGCGGAGCAACTAAGCCCGTGCACCACAACTACTGAGCCCGCATGCCACAACTACTGAGGCCCGCGCACCTAGAGCCCGTGCTCCACAACAAGAGAAGCCACCGCAATGGGAAGCCCGTGCACCACAACTAAGAGTAGCCCCCGCTAACCACAACTAGAGAAAGCCCACGCACAGCAACGAAGACCCAACGCAGCCAAAAATAAATAAATAAAATAAAAAAATTTCAGTGGGACAGTCAGAAATAGTGAATTGTGCTGTACAGAAATTCAATCAAAATTATAAACTGGCTCAATAGAATTTGCTCCAGAAAACAAATTTTTGGATCAACATGAGTACAATTTTGATGAAAATAGTTGTTTCATATAGTAACAGCTTAAACAACTTTTGGGTCAAATGCAAGGTCTCTGAATGTCTTATTCATCTTACCCAGGGTCTGGTGCTGCACTGGGGGCCTTACTTAATGTTATCTCTAATCCTTACGACAACCCTTTGTTATAGGACAGAAATCCCCCGGTTTTCAGATAAGGAAACAAACCAGAAAAGGTAAGCAATTTGCCCAGGGTAACCCATGATTTAGCACCAGAGCCAGGATTATTTGTTGATTAAAACAGAATAGTCTCATGGAATAATGGTCACCTGGACCTCCCTTCCTAGATTTCAGGACACTTTGCAAGAGGCGGAGGTACCTCTTTATTTCTTGGCCTCTCCAGAAAGGCAGGTGTGGTTGTGCCATTTCTCAGGTGGAAATGTTGAGACCTCAGGAGAGAAATGTACTAGCCTAAAGCTTCACATTGTATGAAGGGTTTGAGCTTTCCCTGATCCCCAATCCACCATTCTCTTTACTCCATGAAATGACCTGCATTATAATGCTATCTCTAGAGGGGTGGGATAGGGAGGGTGGGAGGTAGGGAGACACAAGAGGGAGGAGACACGGGGATATGCTGATTCACTTTGTTATAGAGCAGAAACTCACACACCATTGTAAAGCAATTATACTCCAATAAAGATGTTAAAAAATAATAATAAAATAAAATAAAATAGATAACTAATAAGGAAAAACAAAAAAGTAACTAGAAGCAGGGAGCTCTCTACTCCAAGAAGGGTAGAGTTGTATGGAATGTAAAGTGATTCATTCAGGGCTGATAGCATTCAGGGAATTTTGCCTCCCCACCAATCCCCATCCCCCAAAGTAAAACTATCCATCAAAGATACCCGAATTAATACACCTTTCAAAGAACAGCCTATGGTCCCTGCGCTCATTATTCAACACTCAGGCAGTGAAGGGAAGGAGCCTAAGCTGGTCACTTGCAACATATTAATATCAATGTCTTCTCTTATCACTGGTTTCTCCATGAAGCAGATTTCTCCTATCTGTTCAACAGCTATCTAAATTGGGGGTTCATGAGGAAAAGAACTAAACACATTTCAGGTCTCTGGGGAAAGAAATTAAATGTTTCTTTTAAGATTTCCATTTTTTTAAAATCCAAATCAACAAAATCATACTGAACTTTATTTCACGTTCCTCGCGTGACACCTTAGCGTCCTGTGATGAAGAAGCAAATTTATAGGACAACTTAGGGGATCACCTGCCCTGGTTCAGGGGATCACCAGAACTTTCAGTTTTAAAACTAAACACAGTGTCAGGCAAATCTGGATGGTTGATCACCTTACTTGTTCACTACTGTATTATCAATACTAGCAACCATGCTAGTTCCTGGTGTGTAATGACTCTCTGCTACTCCCACTAGAGTTCTCAGTGTCTTGATTTCTTTCCCTGTAGAATGGGAACAAAGGGGGCTAATACTTGTCCTGTCTCATTCACAGTGTTATTGTCCTATATAGTAACGTTGAGGAAGGATTGTTACTGTTATTTTTTTAACTTATTATATCTAGTAAAGTAAAAGAGAATTTAAATAATCTCTGAAAAATGCTATCCAGAGTGTCAGCTTTTTGAGACTGGAACAATGTTTTACTGTATTGTGGCATGCAGCACAGTGCCTAGCAGAAAAGATGCTCAAAAACCTAGTCGGATGAATAAAAGAATGAATAAGTGGATCGTTAGATGAATAACTACATGAATGAACATAAAGGGATTAAATTAACTCATTTCATAGGATTATTTTCAGAGACAGAAGTTTAATCCAACCCCTGCATTTTTCAGAGCCCACATACAAACAACAAATTCTTGATAGGGTTAAGATTAAAACTGGGTCATTTCAATATACTAAAATATGGTTTAAAAAAATCTCAATTAACTGTACTCATTTTCCTCAGTGATATCTTTTCCCCCAGCAGCAGAAACTTTCATTCAACGTGTAGTTTACAGCTCTTCTTTCAACAGAAGCCTGAGGGCTTGTCTAACAGCAGAGCACTTGGGTTTGAATCCCACCTCACATCTACTCTCTGTTCTTATACCCAGATATTGATAAGCTTCAGAGATGGCTTCAGAGGAAGACCTGAGAAGCTGGAGGGGGTTATCCAGGAGCCCAGACATTAGCATCAGCATCAAGAAATTGCAAGTTGTACCAGAAACCTGACCAAAGCAAGCTAGAAATCTCAACCTGCTTCCATCCTTTCTTCTACGTTGCCTTTCCAAATCCAATCTCCTTCTAGGCCCCCGTCAAGTTTCTCCTCTTGTCTCTTTGGCTTCTGTCATAGTTAAGACTCCATTAGACTCTGAGTAACTTGAGGACAAGGACCTACTTTATTCACCTCTAGATTCCAGCACTTAGCAAAATGCCTTGTAGCATAGGAGCTCAAGAGATGTAAGAATGAATAAATGAATTTAATGCCTAAAAGTTCCAGTAGTACCCCAAATTACAACATCTGTGCCTAGCTTGAAGTGTGGTTTCGAGAAATGTTAAATAAATGTGTGAAATAATGAATAAATGATTGATATGAATGACTACTATTAATGGACTATTGATTATGTGCCAGGCACTGGCTAGGAACATTTTGTATGCTATCTTATTTAATCCTTTCAATCATTTTCTCTGTAGTGCTTAGCACTATCTAACATACCATATATTTTAACTTATTTACCTTGTCTACTATCAGTCTCCTCCGCAAGAATTTAACCTCCACAAGGCCCTAAATCTTTGTGTATTTTGTTCACTGTTGCTTCCCCTGCTTAGAAGAGTGCTGGTACCAAGTTTATATTCAGTAAATATTCATGGTATGAATATTGAATAAATATTACTATCCTTACCTTGCACAGAAAAAGCTAAATTTAGTGGTGCTAAGAAAAAATCCCCGACCGTGTGTCAGACATTCCAAGTCTTGCACACTTTCACTGAAAACTGGTCACATATTGTGATGTAGGTAATATCATTATTCTAGCAGGGTGGACACTGAGACTCAGGAAGATAGGATCCCCGGCTCGAATCAGAGAACAGCTCACCTAATAAAGGGCTGGGTCACAATTCAAACCCTAGCTCGTGTGGCCTCAAAACTCTTGCTCTTGCCATGACCTCGATCCACCTTGCACTGAGAAGACAACCCATCCCTGAATTAGAATATTCACGGGAAGGTGTTGCACACCTAGAAAAAATTGAGAGACCCCATTACAACCCAAGTCAATTTAGAAAGACCCCATTGAACAAAGAACATCCTTTTAACATTAACAATGCAATAAATGCTGAATGCAGGAGATTAGAAAAAAGTTATTAGGAGGAGAAAGACATGCCAATAACTTGAGCTCTTAATGAGATGACCACCGCATCTAGGACGAAGCAGTTTCCCAGAGGATTATTTGATGTGGAAGGAATAGCAAGCAGCTCTTTAGTGGCACCCAGACACATCCTCTCACATACACACCTGCTCAGGGCTCAGTGAAGACAGTGCGTAAATGTCTGGAATATTACATAAAAGCTGTCTGCCCAGTCAAAGCTATTAAAATCCATCTTGCTGAAACGAACCCTGAGAGCAGGTCAAACAAATCTAATTTTTATTGTTCCTTAAGGAGATGACTGTGTCAGAGACAAAGGAGAGAGGCAGGAGGCCAGTTAGAAAGAAAAAAAAAAACCCTAAGAGGCCTTAAAAAATTAAATGTTCAAAAGAACCATGGCAGGCAAGATAAATGATATATTACAGTGCTGGTTTAAACCTAATTGATGACTAATGTTGTAATGCATCTGAACCTACACTGATCTATTATCCGTCTGGTTCAGGATGAAGGGACACTGGGAGGAGAAAAATTGCTAACTGTTTTAACCTGATGGAACTTTAAAAAAATAACCAGCCCAGTTACTTTAAAAGATAAATGGCTCGGTGGTGACCTCCTAATGTATATCAGGGTCTTGCAATGCAAAATCAAATGTTAATTAAATAGAATCCAGTACAGGAATGATGCAGAAAGAGTGTGGTTTAGAGCCCAAGAGGCCATAGGGAATTGTGTTGTTGGGTTTCAAAGAAGCTACCAGTGGAGAGGCAGTAATGGCAGACCACATAGGAGTAATTGAAAAAAATCAGATGTACACACAAACACCATCTAGATAACACCTACATAAAAGTTATACAGAGTAGCCTGTGGGCACAGCTAAATCACAGTCATTGGAAGGGAAGGGTTACCAACAGAGTTGCTTAAATTCACTGAGGTGGATCAGAGAGGCTTTTTTTTCTTGATCTGTTACAGAACAACCTCAAAATAACCCTCAGAAAACAAAACAATGCAAGATGTAAGAATACGTCAAAAGGATTCAAGAGCCAACTTGAAATGGCTCCAGATGGCCAAGTCTAGGATAATGTTAGCCACAAAAGAGTGAATGTAATAAATTGTAACCAAAGACCAAAATAAGAGTCAATGAGCTCATACTGATATTAATAAATGAATATATGAATGAAAGAATGAATGGATGAATGAATGAATGAAGAGAAGAGAAATCTTGTTAGAGTAGATCCAACTAGTAAGTGTGTAAGATATGAGGGAAATAGAAAAGAATCATTTCACAATCAGCAAGATAATAACTATTTCAGGCAAAAAACTGAAATAGATTCTAAAATTAGTGAGCAAAATAATGTGAGAAACAGAATATTTATATGTTTCCACAGTAACTCCACTTGAAGACAGCTGGACCAAGGGACCACAGTTATCACCAGTAACGGTGCAGATGGACATCATGTGCCTCCTGTTAAAATGCACTGAGAATACCACAGTGGTATTCTTGATAGAAATGCATAACCAGAACTTAATCATGAGGAAATATCAGAAAACTGAAGAACATTCTGACCCAAAATTGACTAGTCAGTTCTCCTCAAAGGTATCAAGGTTGTGTATCTAGTATCAAGTCAAAGAATGACTCAGGAAGTATTCCATATTAAAGGAGATCAAGGAGATATGGCAATGAAACACAACCTGTGAGGCTGGGTTGGACGCCGGACCAGAAACACAGACATCTGTGGGACAACTGGAGACGTTTGCATTAGGTCTGTGGATTAAATACCAACATTGTATCAATGTTCCTCTCATAAATTTGATAGTTATACAATGGTTATTTGGGAAAAAAAGTTAACATTTGGGGAATTAGAATAAAATACAGACTTTCTTTGTTCTAATTTTGAAACTCTTTTGTAAGTCTGAAATTATTTCAAAATGAAAAGTTAAAAAAAATTAATACATAGAATGCCATCATTGCACTTTCTCTGAGGATCTATACCTAGAACAAGCTGTTCTCCTCAGAGGTGGGGAGAGCTACTACAAAAGCCTGTATGTCCTTGCTCAATTGGGAAAGGAAAGAACCAAGAGCAGAAAGAGGTGATCATTTTGATCAAGTTCATCAGAAAAGGTTAGACACCTACAAGGCATGAGCAACCACAGAACAGTTTTGCCTGGCTTGCTCATGCCCAGGATGGTATCTGACCCTTTAGGTGCAGGGGTTGCAAACGGGTACACTGAGAACAGCTCTCTACTGACTGTGGCTTAGGAGAGGGAATCATTGTTAACAACTGTAATAATAATTACACCATTTAATTTGCACTTACTGAGTTAGTCTTTGTGCTAATGTCCTTAACATATTATCTAATCTAAGATGTATAAAAGCCCATGAGAGAGGTACTGTCCACATTTTAAGAAATGGGAGAAGACATATTTGTTTTCTAAAACAGACTTGTTTCACTAAAAGAGAGATTTAGCAGTATTGTTAAAATGACCATACTACCCAAGGCAATCTATAGATTCAATGTAATCCCTATCAAATTACCAATGACATTTTTCACAGAACTAGAATAATTTTTAAATTTGTATGGAAACACAAAAGAGTCCAAATAGCCAAAGCAATCCTGAGAAAGAAGAATGGAGCTGGAGGAATCAGGCTCCCTGACTTCAGACTATACTATAAAGCTACAGTCATCAAAATAGTACGCTACTGGGACAAAAACAGAAACATAGATCAATGGAATAGGATAGAAAGCCCAGAAATAAACCCACACACCTATGGTCAATTAAACTATGACAAAGGAGGCAAGAATATACAATGGAGAAAAGACAGTCTCTTCAACAAGTGCTGTTGGGAAAACTGGATAGCTACATGTATAAGAAATGAAATTAGAACATTCTCTAATACCATACACAAAAATAAACTCAAAATGGATTAAAGACCTAACTATAAGACCAGATACTATAAAACTCCTAGAGGAAAACAGGCAGAACACTCTTTGACATAAATTGCAGCAATATTTTTTTGGACCCATCTCCTAGGTTAATGGAAATAAAAGCAAAAATAAACAAATGGGACCTAGTTAAACTTAAAAGCCTTTGCACAGCAAAGGAACAATAAAGAAAACAAAAAGATAACCTATGGAATGGGAGAAAATATTTGCAAATGATGCAACTGACAAGGGATTAATTTCCAAAATATACAAACAGCTCATACAGCTCAATATCAAAAAAACAAACAACCCAATTTAAAGAATGGGCAGAAGTTGTAAATAGACATTTCTCCAAAGAAGACATACAGATGGCCAACAGGCACATGAAAATGTGCTCAACATAGCTAATTATTTAAAAAATGCAAATCAAAACTACAATGAGGTATCACCTCACACCAGTCAGAAAGGCTATCATCAAAAATTCTACAAATAGGTTCAGGGAACTCTACTCAGTGTTCTGTGGTGACCTAAGTGGGAAGGAAATCCAAAAAAGAGGGGATATATGTATACATATAGCTGATTCACTTGGCTGTACAGTAGAAACTAACACAATATTGTAAAGCAACTATACTCCAGTGTAAATTAATTTAAAAAAACGTTTAAGAGAAAAGAAAATGTCTACAAATAATAAGTGCTGGAGAGAGTGTGGAAAAAGGTGTCCTCCTACACTGTTGGTGGGAATGTAAATTGGTACAGCCACTATGGAGAACAGGATGAAGGTTCCTTATAAACTAAAAATAGAGTTACCATATGATCCAGCAATCCCATTCCTGGGCATATATCCAGAGAAAACTATAATTTGAAAAGATGCATGCTTATTGAGGTGAGATTGAATTGCTATAAACTTCCCTCTTAGAACTGCTTTTGCTGCGTCCCATAGGTTTTGGGTCATCGTGTTTTTGTTGTCATTTGTTTCTATGTATTTTTTTATTTTTCTTCGATTTCTTCAGTGATCTCTTGGTTATTTAGTAGTGCACTGTTTAGCCTCCATGTATTTGTGTTTTTTACAGTTTTTTTTTTCCTGTAATTGATTTCCAATCTCATAGCGTTGTGGTCAGAAAAGATGCTTGATATGATTTCAATTTTCTTAAATTTTCCAAGGCTTGATTTGTGACCCAAGATGTGATCTATCCTGGAGAATGTTCCATGTGCACTTGAGAAGAAAGTGTATTCTGCCACTTTCAGGTGGAATGTTCTATAAATATCAATTAAATCTATCTGGTCTATTGTGTCATCCAAAGCTTGTGTTTCCTTATTTATTTTCTGTTTGGATGATCTGTCCATTGGTGTAAGTGGGGTGTTAAATTCCCCTACTATTATATACAATGGAATATTATTCAGCCATAAAAAGAAATGAAATTGAGTATTTGTAGTGAGGTGGACCTAGAGTCTGTCATACAGAGTGAAGTAAGTCAGAAAGAGAAAAACAAATACTATATGCTAATATACATATATATGGAATCTAAAAAAAAAATGGTACTGAAGAACCTAGTGGCAGGGCAGGAATAAAGACATAGACATAGAGAATGCACTTGAGGACATGGTGGGGAGGGGGAAGCTAGGGCAAAGTGAGAGTAGCATCGACATATATACACTACCAAATGTAAAACAGTTAGCTAGTGGGAAGCAGCAGCATAGCACAGGGAGATCAGCTCAGTGCTTTGCAATGACCTAGGGGGTGGGATAGGGAGGGTGGGAGGGAGGCTCAAGGGGGAGGGTATATGGGGATGTATGTGTGCATGTGGCTGATTCACTTTGTTGTGTGACAGAAGCTAGTGCAGTATTGTGGAGCAGATATACTCCAATAAAGATCTTTTTAAAAAACAAAAACAAACAAACAAACAAAAAAAACAAAAAAGATACATGCATCCCAATGTTCATAGCAGCACTATTTACAATGGCCAAGACATGGAAGCAACCTAAGTGTCCATCAAAAGATGAATGGATAGGGCTTCCCTGGTGGCGCAGTGGTTGAGAGTCCGCCTGCCGATGCAGGGGACACGGGTTCGTGCCCCGATCCCGGAAGATCCCACATGCTGCGGAGCGGCTGGGCCCGCGAGCCATGGCCGCGGAGCCTGTGTGTCCGGAGCCTGTGCTCCGCAACGGGAGAGGCCACAGCAGTGAGAGGCCCGCGTACCGCAAAAAAAAAAAAAAAAAAAAAAAAAAAAAAAGATGAATGGATAAAGATGTGGTATATACGATTCAAAAATGGTACAAATGAACTTATTTAGAAAACAGAAATAGGTTCGCAGACAGAAAACAAACTTATGGTTACCAAAGGGAAAAGGGGGGAAGGGATAAATTAGGAGTTTGGGATTAAAATATACACAATACGATATATAAAACAGATAACCAGCAAGGACCTACTGTATTGCATAGGGAACTATACTCACTATCTTGTAATAACTGATAATGGAAAAGAATCTAAAAAAAAATATATATATATATATATATATATATATATCTGAATCACTTTGCTGCACATCTGAAACTAACACTACGATAGAAATCAACTATATTTCAATAAAAATTAAAAAAAATAAAAGAGAGATTTATCAATTTGACAATGGATGGAAGTGATAACTCCATAGTCTATGCTTATTATTCTTAACCCTGGTATACTCCACAGCCTCAGCAAGAATGCAGAGCCCACTTAACAATGACTTTTTAAAAATTTAACTAGATTTGATCCATAGTTTAGGGTGAAAGTTAAAATGTGAAAAGAAAAAAAAAATACCCAAACCAAGGAATTTCTTAGCCAAGTATACAAATATATAGGCAAGAGTGTTGCAGGGTCATTTAATCTACTTAGGACACCTGTGATATCCAGCACTTAGGTAGAACTTCACTTGTTTCACAGTAATCATTAATGTGCTAATTGCTAATGATCTTCATCTGTTCTTTTGAGTCAATAAGAATTCAGTGAACATCTTCTTGTGCAAAATATAGTGCTGGGCCTCGAAGGGATAGAAAAATAAAAGTTACCTATTTGGACCTACTGAGGGCAAGCCATGTTAAGGTCCATCATAGCAATATTCCTTCCTCTCCTTCTCCCTCCCGCCAACCCCCACCCACCCTTCTTCTTCTCCTTCTTCCTTCTTCTTCCTTCTTCTTCTCCTTTTCCTCCTCCTCCTCCTTCTTTTTCCTCTTCTCCTCTCCCCTTCCCCCCTGTCTTTCTCCTCCTCTCCCTCTCCCTCTCCTCCTTTTTCTTTCAAACTATAGAAGCACAGAAAAGGGAGGAATTCATTTTAACTGGAAGATTTAGGAAGACTTATGGAGTGTGGAGCCCTGAGCAGGGTCTTGAACAGGAGGCAAGACTAATATGCAGGGATGAAAGAAAAAGCTTTTCAGGCAAGGGACTCATTGGAGCAAAACTATATTGGTGGGGGAAGTTCAAGGAAATAAGAACTAGCGTGAGTGGTCAAAGCATGTGTACATGAGATGATAAGTGTACGGAGGAAAGAGCAAGGGGTAGGAATGGTGGGACTGCCGAGGGAGGATGTGACTGATCCTGAAGAAGCCATTAGTTCCCTCAGGAGGGCTCTGCATTTAGCCTTCTGGACCAAAGAATGGTTACTTGTAGGAGGGGTAAGTGATGAATAAGCAGATTCCTTGTCATCATCCAAGACCTGAATCTAATTCGTGAAGGTTGGGCTCAGGAATCTGCATTTACTCTTGAGAGAGTCTCACAGACACTAAAATGACTATGAGACCTACACCTGGGCACAGGTTGTTATTACATTCTTTTTAAAGAAAGGATTATATGTGCTGTTGTCCTTCAAGGTTCTCTGTAATCCAAACTTTTATAATATAAACTGGCTGTCTCTCTGCTTTATAAGAACGAGTAGAGTTTACTCATAAGGGCTCACTTTCCATGATATATTTTGATGGAAGTGGATGATATGAGTGTCCCAAGTTAGGAAAATAAGAACAAACACTCTTGGGAAGAATTACTAGCTTCCCTGTTAGTGCAGGAGCTGACAAACAAGCTCCCCTATACAGAGGCACTGTCTACTTTCCAGGCTGGCCATGACCACTCAAGCTCCCAGACCACTGGCTAGAAAGGTCAAAGTCGTATTTTATGAAGCTCAGCTAGTTCAATGAAACATCGTGTTGAAAAACCTCAAGTACTCTGTAAATAGATTTCTAGGTTTTCTTGAAAGGTTTATGAGAACACCATGGCTTAGCACAAAGTTATGTGAGTGAAAGGACCGGAATGCACCTTTGAAGGGATGTGTGTCGCTTTGTAAATCTGTGCCTAGCCACCCAGATAAGAACACAAGTTTTGGGGTCAGGAAGACCTGGGTCCAAGTTACTTAATTCCTCTGAACCTTGGTTTTCTTGGGGCTATAATGCCTAGTTCTCAAGGTTATTTTGAGGGCTGTTCTCTTCCCCCAGATATCTATATGACTCATAACAACATCTCTTTGGGTCTTCACTAAATTGTCCTTTTCAGTGGAGATTTCCCCAAGCTCTATATTTTATGCTGAAAGCACCTCCCTACCTGACCCCAACACTTCTTATCCTCTTCCCATGCTTTAATTGTCTCCTCAGTACTTAATATAATACACTATATATTTTACCATTTTTATCTTCTTTATCTTCTATCTCCAACAGTAACATTTTAACAACAGAAGAGTGGGGATTTTTGCCTGTTTTGATCACTGCTATAACCTCTGTGCCTAGAATAGTATTTGAAACAAAATAAGTGCTTAACAAATACTTACTGAATGAATAGATGGATGATTAAATGGTTGGTCAATGGGAAGATTCCAGGGCCAGAACTTTTGGTCAGTATGGCTTGATAAGTTCATGCTTCCACTGTCCTTGAGTGCCAAATACCCAGAAATAAGAGATCAACTACAAAAAGAAAAAAATATTAAAAACCTAACTGTGTTATATGAGAGGTTAAAATTAGGAGAAGAAGCTGGTGGAAGGTATTTGGGAACTTTCTGTACTATCTCTGAAACTCTTCTGAGAGTCCAAAAATTATTTAAAAATAAATGTTAAAAAAATAACTGTGGTTGAAAAAAAAGAAAGATTAGCATCTCTGTGGCCTAGAAATAGAACCAAAACACAGCAATAATCAGGGGCTAAAGGTGTGGTCCACTAGGCTCTTCACCTAGCCCGCCAAGACTGTGGGTAGTTGAATTTCTGCGGCAAGGAGAACCACATGTGACAGGGACCCAGAGTGAATCTCACAAGCTAAAATTGAGAATCTGGGCAGGACTCTCCAATCCACAAAGGGAGGCTTAAAGTCATACTACCTGTTGTCCAGGGCTATGGCTTGTGTAGTGCTATGGGAAGGAGACAAACAGCTGTGCAACTAGGACTTGGGTCAAGCTATTTGTTATTGGCCCACTTCTAGACAAGGGTGGAAAAGCAGTATTTGAAAAGATAGTGGATGAGAGTTTTTCAGCATATAACATAGACCATTGGACTCAGACTGAAACACAAGGAAGGCTAAAGATAAATAAAAATTGAATTGTACTTACATAAAAAGGGCAGAATATCATAGATACCAAGAAAATCTCCAAAGCTACTAGAGAGAAAGGACAGATTGTCTACCACAGAATAACAGTGAGGTGGATGGCAGGTAGCTCATCAGCAGCAATCTCTGCCTGAACTCAATAGATACCTACAAAGTGCTGATGGGGAAAAAGATCTCACCTAGACTTCTATATTGTGTCTTACTATCAATCAAAAGTATTAATATATTAGTTTGCTAGGGTTGCCATAACAAAATACCACACTCTGTGTGACTAAAACAACAGAAATTTATTTTTTCACAGTTCTGGAGGTTGGAAGTCCAAGATCCGGGTATTGGCAGGTTTGATTTCTCCTGAGGCCTCTCATTGGTTTGCAGATGGCTGCCTTCATTCTGTGTCCTCACATGGTCTTTCCTCTGTGTATGTAAATTCCTGGTGTCACTTTTGTGTGTCCAAATTTCCTCCTCATATAAGGACACCAGTCAGATTGGATAAGAGCTCACACTAATGGCCTCATTTTAACTTAATCACCATTTAAAGGCCCTATTGCCAAATACAGTCACATTCTGACCTAGTGGGGGTTAGGGCTTTATCATATGAATGGGGGGGGCACAATTCAACCCATAGCAGAGTAAGAGAAATAAAGGCATGTTCAGATCCACAAAAAATTAGAGCATTTATTACCTACAGACACTTGCTTCAAGAACCATTAAATGCTGTTTATCACTAAGGAGAGAAGAAAATACAAAAAATACTAGAAATACATCCAAAAATTGGTAATTAAGTTGATTATAAATGAATTAAATTCATCTGTTGAAAGCTAGGGATTATCACATTGGTTTTTTAAGACATCCTGTTACATGAGTCATAAAAGAGACATATCCAAAACACAACGACCCAAAGATTGAAACTAAGTGGATGAAACAAGATAAAACAGCCACATATGAATCAAATAAAGCTGGTACAGCAATATTAGAATTAAGCCAAAACAACTTAAGGAAAAAAAAACATTAATGAAATAAAGAATACTAGATAATAATGAAAAGAAATTCTGCCAAGAAGATGTAAAAACCATAACTTGTATTTATCTAAAACCTAATAAAAATATATACAACAAACACTGACATAGCAGATGTGTAATCATGACTGGAAATTTCAGATCATCTCTCTCAGAGATGATTTAACAATCTTGAGTATGTATACATTTATACTCACACACACACAGATACATGTAAGTTTATAACACAGAGAATATATACATTCTCCTTGAAAGTTCTCTCTGCCTTGTTAATCTGGCATAAACTTTTCAAACTTCAAGACTGAATCTTACTTGGGTCTCTTGGGAAGAATTAGTCATTACAACTCTGGGTTCCCTTAATATCGTCCACATATCTTCTATAGCACTTATCTTAGTATTTGTAGAAAGGTATCTATTTGTTTCCACTGGACTCTGAGTCCCTTGTTGGCACTGGTGTGTTGTCCATCTCTGCAACTTCAATTCCTGGCACATAATACATGGTTGGTAATTGCTTGTTGAATGAATGAATCCATAGTTTCTGCCCTTGAGAGCTCACAAGGTAGAATAATAAGCAGCTAACATGCATTGGGAAAGTCTAGGTGCTGAGCACTCTTCTAAGTGCCTTATAGGTAGTATCCCATTAGGCATCACAGCATCCCTACAAGGTTAAGTGTTCAGATTATCTCCCTTTACAGATGAGAAAATTGAGACTAGTGAGCTTTTGTGTTGATAACTTGTCCAAAGTCACACAGCTACTAAATGGCAGAACCAGAATTTGGTTCCAAATTCTCTGATTTTGGGGTCTGAGCCCTTCACCATCATATTATGCTACTCATATTTTATATATGAAACACAATCACTAATAGAAATGGGTACTGGCCAAGCAACCATTGAACTAAATAGTCAATAAATTCAATGCTACTTTGCTGAAAAGATTCATTGCACAAATTCATATCTTGACAAACTGTAAAGTGATTCCCACATCTTTCCCTTTCCCTCTTCTCTGGAAAGCACGTCTCTCTCCCACTTCTCTGGAAGGATGTCTTGCGTCAGAGATAAGGGAAGAAGTCATGTGGTCACTTTCCTTGGAGTCCAGCTCCTCTCTGAGGTCATTCCAGAACCCTCCTGGCTACCCTACAATTCTACGGTCTTGGCAGGAATTGCAGAGTGGTGCCCTTTGACTCTCAAATCCATCTGGCTTGATGTCTCTCCGTGTCCTTCATAGGGACAGGAGAGACGAGTGGTACTGAGGGCCCATGTAGACAATTGGGCAGCTGCTTTTTTCTCTATAATATCAAGAAAGTTCAGCTATAGGTCACTCAATGGATTCTGAGAAAAACCTGGGGTGGAGGGGAGCAAGACAACCATTTGCTTCTTAACCCTCATTATCATGAAAACATTATGAACTATTTTATATTTTTGGTGCCTGGATCATATGGGTCATGAACTAACATATATACACATACAAATATACAGATATACACCATCGACAGCTTTATTCTCACCGAAGTAACAGTCAAGAAGAAAATATTGCTTTATTTGAGGAGATATGTATCAACTTCTCTTGAGTTCTGGAAGCCCTCATGCTCCATCCAGTGTCACTGAGAAATTATTATACAGCTTACATTGCCCATTGTGTCTGTTATACGGTACATTTGACCATAGTTTATGAGACAATTTACCACCGAATAATTTCCCGCCAAATGTGGAAGCTAGAGACAGTTTAATTCATGTCTAACTTCAAAGCTGAAGCAATTGAGGCCTGCAGCTGAGCAGTGAAACAGTTGGCAGGGTGAACATTGTAAAGGCTTTGTCTGCAAGATTTAGAGTGCAAATTTCTGGCCAGTAATTTAATATCAATGATCCCTTTTAAGAAATCATCTTGAAAAGCTCCTCTGGTTTTCAAGGTAGATCTCTTAAAGCCCCAAATTGGTGAGAGAGATAATAATCAAAATAACAATACTCTGTTTTTTGGTAGAGAGGGTTCGAGTTTTAAAATGTATTAACAATTTAGTCCTAATACGGATTTTGCTAAGGCTTTATTCTCCCCCCAAATTAAAAATGAGAAAAATAAAGTTCCCAGAAAAAAAATGACTTATCTGTGCAAAATCACACAGTTGTTAGGAAGTATTATAGATAAGATTTAAACCTAGATTTTCTTGTCTATTACAACACCCTTCCCCCATACCAAAGTTTGTCAGTTGTACTTTACTTTGTGGTTATTTTTAACTGCCTTCAGATGTGGGTCCCTTAGCCAAAGAGCTAGAATCTCTGCTGTGTTGCACAAGGGAAGGGCAGTCAGAAGATAGCTGAGCTGAGAGGGACCTTAGAGACCATCTAGTTCCATATTTTTGCTTTAAGATGAGAAAAGCAAGACCCAGAGAGATGGGGTTACTTATTGAGACGAGACCAGGGTCAGAATCCAGCTTTCCTCATCTTCAGCCTTTCTGCTACTCCCTGACACTTCGTCAGAAATGTTTCACCTCCAGACTCTTGAAATTGTATTTATTTATTCAATCTACATTTACTCATCACTTGCTATGGGACAATTAAAGTGGTTTAGTTACTGAGAACACAAAGATTTATACTACAGAAACTCTTAGTCCTTTAGGGAAGATAGATACATAAACAGTTATAGTTACTATTGGAGGTTTACACAGATGAAATGGATTAGCAAAGAAGGTGTAATTAATTAGGCCTATGCAACAGGGGAAGACTTAACCAAGAAGTAACAGTTGAGTTTTCCAGTAAGAGGAGAAGTTTACTATCCAAATCATGGAGAAAGGGTTTTGCATGAAGAGATAATTATTTGTGTAAAGGAATTAAGGCTGTGAGAAATCACTGAGAAAAACATTTCAGTCCTTAGGTATGGATAAGTCACAGGAGACTCAGAGTGACAGGAAAAGAGAGTGGAAAACATAAAGTCAGATGAAGGCTTCGTATGTCATAGCAAGGAATGAGGACTCTCTCCACAAGGAGATGAGGAACTTTAAAGCATGGAAGGCAGCAGATTTGATTCACAGACTGACTTTGTTAGGTGAGTATTATTATTCCCAATTTTAGAGATGGAGAAACTATTGGGTTCACAGAATAAATAACACGCTCTCATCATCCAATATGTGTGTGTGTGTGTGTGTGTGTGTGTGTGTGTGTGTGTGTGTGTGAAACAGCCTCAACCAAGACTCGGGTACTCTGAATCCAAATCCCAAGTTCTTTAGACATCACCATGCTGCCTCTGAGAGTAAGTGCTTTTTAAAGGGAGAGACTGAGTCCTGAGGTCCTTCCAAAGACGTACAGCATGGAGAGTACAGAGGCCCCATATGACTCCTTCCCTGATGAAACACCCACCTGACCACTGCTTCCCACAGCCTGCTTTACTATTGGTCTGTAGAGTTTAGTTTATCTTTCCCCAGCTTCTGAAAAACAAGTGAATGAAACAACCACAGTTTTCTCTGCCTAAGACCCTTAAGGGTGTATGTTGACAGGACAGGCAGTAAGATGTAAGAGGAAGAAGGCACTGCTCTCTCCAGCTCTGCCCTCAAAAGAAGACCTCAGGGCTTCCCTGGTGGCGGTGGCGCAGTGGTTGAGAGTCCGCCTGCCGATGCAGGGGACACGGGTTCGTGCCCATGCCGCGGAGCAGCTGGGCCCGTGCACCATGGCTGCTGAGCCTGCACATCCGGAGCCTGTGCTCTGCAACGGGAGAGGCCACAACAGTGAGAGGCCCGCGTACCGCAAAAAAAAAAAAAAAAAGAAGAGCTCAGCTAATGCACAAAAACACTCCACATTCATATTCTTCCTCTCCCTCCCTCCCTGTCTCTCAGATTATTTTGTCTCCAGACTCCTTCCCAAGAATCAGCATGTCAAGCCTGCCCTTTCTACATGATTCTAGGATCCAAACAAATTTTATTTATCCTTTCTGCTCAAAAAATGCATTGATTCTATGTTTCATTTCCTCTGTGATATACATTCTGCTCTTTGTGGTTATAGAAATGAGAAACAAAGAATCCCAGATCAGAAGAGTTTTAGTAGCAACTCGGTCCAACTGAAGCATCTTTTGTAGCTTTTGTATCTATAGCATCTAGCACAATCATTTGTGGCCAATTCATTGAGAGTTTGTACCTGGCCTACAGTAGACCCTCAATAATTTTTAGTTAAGTTGCCCAAATGCTTGATTTCCTCTCTAGCATCTTGGGTAAAAACTGGAAGAAAAAAAATTATAACAGCCATCTATGTACAGCTGAGCAAATTTCTAAAAATGTAAAAGAATACAATCAAGAAAATAATAATTACCAGGCCAGTCAAGGTCCAGTTAGAAAAACAGAAGCTAGACCCAATGATTCAATAGAGGGAATTTAATAGGAGAAACTCATTTCATGTGTCTTGGGAGAACTAAAGGTGCAAATGGGATAGAGGAGTAACCCAGCAATTAGCAGGAACCCACTGTCACCCTTAAGGATGGCAGGACAAAGAAAAGAAATGTTATCAGAACTGAGAAGCAAAGCCACATAGAGGGAGGGGTTGCCAGGGGGAGATGAAACCTTTGCAGAATCACATCCACCCTGGAAATGCTGCCTGAGCGAGCAGAGTACTGCACTAAGGCAGCTATTCAAATAGCCAGGCACATGAAAAAGTATTTGATTTCATTAGTCATAAGGGAAATTCAAGATAAAACCACAATGAGATGCCACCATAAAACCCATCAGAATGGCTAAAATTAATGACTAGCTATATCAAGTGTTATCAAAGATGTGGAGCAACTGGAACTCTCATACATTAATGGTACCGTTGTAAACTACTTCAAGCACTTTGGAAAACTGTTTTTCAGTAACAATTAAAACCAAGATGCGGGAATTCCAATACTGGTATTTACTTAAGAGAAATGAAAAATACATATCCACTAAAGACATGTACAAAAAAATTTATAGCAACTTTATTCATAATAGACTCAAACTGGAAACAACACAATTGTCCATCAGCAGGAAGAATGGGTTAGCAAATTGTGAAAAATGTGTACAATGGAATAGGACACAGTAATAAGAAAGAACAAACTATTTATAATCACAAAAATGTATGAACGTTATAAACATGAAGCATAATGAAAGAACCAATCACAAAAGACACTATATGGCTCTATCTACATGAAGTTCTTGAACAGACAAAATTAATCTATGTACATGGAAGTTGGATAGGGATTACTTCTGGGTATGGGTTATTGACAAGGAAGAGGAAAGCAGGAGACCACTAAGATAAAGGAAATGTTCTGTAGCTTGATCTGAGTGGCAGTTACATGGGTCTACACATATATGAAAAAATTCATTGAACTAAACACAAGATTTGTGCACATTACTGTAAGTAAATTACACATTTTAAAAGTACCAAAATATTCCCTAGGATAAATAATATGGTAATGTATATCTTTGTGTATAGATCATAACCCACATATCTGTCTACATAAATAGAAGAGGCCACGAAATATGGTGTTAAGCATGCCAACTCTGAAGTCAGCCTCGGTTTACATTCTAGCTCTGCAAACTACCACATGTGCAAGTGTGGGTATGGCATGTCAACTCTACGTTTCTTACTTTTTCCCTCATCAATAAAATGGCAATAATAATAGTACCTACCTCATAGGGTTTAATGAGATTTAATTGTCCTAATACACGTAACTCACTTAAAATATTGCCCGTACATACTAAGTATTTGGCTATTGTATTCAGATTCTCCAGAGA
The DNA here is from genome assembly GCF_025265405.1 of Mesoplodon densirostris. Lineage (NCBI taxonomy): Eukaryota > Metazoa > Chordata > Mammalia > Artiodactyla > Ziphiidae > Mesoplodon > Mesoplodon densirostris. The sequence continues at coordinate 51,808,613 of NC_082662.1, forward strand.
AACAGAACGAATAGAAGATTGATTGATGATTGACTTTTAATTTTTTTCTTTTCTTTTCTTTTTCTTTTTTTTAAGGAATTGGCTCATGCAGTATGGTAGCTGCCAAGTCCAAGATCTGCAGTCAGAAAGCTGAAGCCCTAGGAGAGCCAGTGGTGTAGTTCCAGCCTGAACAACAATAGGCTTGAGACCCAGGAAGAGCAGATGGTTTAGTCTGAGTCCAAAGGCAGGAGAAAAACAATGCCCCAGCTCGACAGTAGTCAGGCAGGAGGAGCTCCCTGTTATTCAGGGGAGGGTCGGCCTTTTTTTCTATCCAGGCCTTCAACTGTTTGAACGAGGCCCACCACACTAGCAAGGGAAATCTGCTTTACTCAGTCTGTCAATTTAAATGTTAATCTCCCCAAAACACCCTCACTGAAACAGCCAGAATAATGTTTGTCCAAATATCTGGGTACCCTGTGGCCCAGTCAAGTTGACACATAAAATTAACTACTAATAATTAGCTATTATTATTAGTGAAATTCCTGGATTAAGGAATATTGACATATTAAAGGTTCTCCATACACATGTCACACAATATCTTTGAAATGGTTTGTACCAGTTTACATTTCAATCACCAGACTACAAGAGGGCCTGGCACACCATTTAATGAAGGAAACTATGTACAGATGTTACAGAATATTAAAAGGAAAGAACAAAGCACTCTGGTTAGGCAATAAGCACCGAGACTTGCAGCTTTAAGGGGAGCGCAAAACCCTGAAGAAGGCTGGATACGGTGATTTAAAACTAACTTGCTCTTAAAAGCTCCTTGTTTCACAGATTCCATCTTGAAATTACTGTCACCACTTTTGGTACTTGTTCTACATTTTGAGCCCCACTCCTGTTGACTTGCCTCCCCAATCCCCCTCCAACTTGGCTACTGCCTACTTGCCATCCTCTTGTCTTGCCCTGGCACTCTTAATACACAGTTTCAGCAACTGCTATCAAGCAGCTTTCTTAAACAGATGGTGGAAAAGGGGATTCTAGATAAAGGAATTAGCACAAGCAAAGACAGAGAGGAGAACTTTTATTAAAGGTGAAACATATGTCTACCCCTGGGCTCAGCAATTTCAGTACTAGGTATTTACCATATAAGAAATGAAAGCATATGCTCTAGTGGTGGTAAGAGAGTTTATGGCCTTGAAATTCACGGTGCATGGGAGGAAGGGTGTAATAACTCAGAGTCATCTCCCACCGCTTCATCAGGTTCTCCACTCACTCTCCAGTCCCATTCAGTAAAAATTTCTTAATGTTCCTGAATCCTGCTCTGCTTTCTTTTGTCTCTGAATCTTTGCATGTGCTCTTCCCTCAGCTTGGAACACCATTCTTTTTTTTGGCCATGTGGCACAGCACGCGGGATCTTAGTTCCCCAGCCAGGGATTGAACCTGCGCCCCTGCATTGCAAGCACAGAGTCTTAACCACTGGACCTGCCAGGGAAGTCCCTGGAATACCATTCTTTTTTTTTTTCTTTTTTAAATAAATGAATTTATTTATTTATTTATTTTTGGCTGCATTGGGTCTTTGTTGCTGCACGCGGGCTTTCTCTAGTTGTGGCGAGCGGAGGCTACTCTTCACTGCAGTGTACAGGCTTCTCATTGTAGTGGCTTCTCTTGTTGCAGAGCACGGGCTCTAGGTGCGTGGGCATCAGTAGTTGTGGCACGTGGGCTCAGTAGTTGTGGCTCACGGGATCTAGAGTGCAGGCTCAGTTGTTGTGGCGCACGGGCTTAGTTGCTCCGCAGCATGTGGGATCTTCCCGGACCAGGGCTTGAACCCGTGTCCCCGGCATTGGCAGGCAGATTCTTAACCACTGAGCCACCAGGGAAACCCTGGAACACCATTCTTAATTGTTATCTGTTGACTGGCTCCTACTGTCCTTAGGGCTCATCTCTTGAGCATCACCATGCCTATATACCTGTAAGTCAGGATGGCTGAGAGAAATGTACATCCCGAGTAACCTTTCAAACTTGGGAAAAACCTAATTAAAGCTTTCAGGTGATTCCTCATTGCCTTTAGGATCAAAATCTGGAAACGTGTGGCCCAAAACAATCTGGTTCTGATTGCCACTTCAGTTTCATCTCTCAGCACTCCCCCTTCATGCTCCAAGGTCCAAGTATACTGGAAGTCTTTCAGACCCTTGAACTTGACACCCACTGTTGCCTCTGGGCCTTTGCACGTGTGCTCTCCCCACCAGGAACACTCCTCTCTCTGCCACTCGCTCCTCTAGGTGGCTGACTTCTATTCAGCCCCAAGTCTCAACTTAATGGTCACTTTCTCAGGGGGATATTCTGTGGGCCCTAGATTTGATTAGCTACTTCCCCACCCAATCCAAAGCTTCCTCTCTCCTTAAGATAATACTCATTATGCTTTATGGATTATTTACTTTGTCTTTTTCTCACTAGACTAGAAAGCCCATACGGGTGAAAATGGTATTTATTTATTTTACCCTTTCACCTCCAAAGCCAAGAACACTGTCTCCAGCAGCTTTTATCTCTATTATTTACACAGTAGGTACTTCAGTTTATTGGCTAAATAAATGAATGGTGTGGAGGTGTGTGCATGTGTATGCACGTGTACACACACATGTAAGAAACTCTGAACAGTTATAAATGCCAGATGTGTTGGTTAATCTCCATTTACCCTCTCTCCAGATCCATTTGCTGCCCTACTTTGCCCTGCTCTTTGCTTTGGGAGGCTGACTCTGTTAAGTTATATCACATTTGCAATCTGGCTTCCAGTTGGATTCAGTCAATGGGAAGCACCAATGGAAAATTAGGAAGCTGAGCAAAGAGAGGCTGGGACATTTCTTCCCGGCTTCCTTCTTGCTTTGGTGCCTTTTCTCTGGCAGCAGCTGTGACCCTCTATGGCTGTAGCCCCTGCTGAGAGGCTGCTCTCCAAGGCTGCAGTTCTTACCAGACTCTAATACACTATTTCTTCCTCTTGCCCCTTTGGGTCTAGAAGAGATACTGGCTTCTCACTGTTAGTATTCTCAAGGTGTTCCCAAATCCCTTGTTTGCTCCCATCACTCTCTAAGTAGTCCCTTCTTTACATTCTTTTCACTTAAACTATCTGAATGAATCCTGGTTCCTTATTTTCCTCTCCTCTCCCAACTGCCAGCCCTCATTTGCAGGACTCACTCAGTTGCCTAGCACTTACTATTCTACTTACTGATCTCTTGTTTCCATTGGATGATGAGAGCACTGAGGGCAGAGAAAACATCTTATTTATCTCTGCAACCCCAGGGTTTAACACAGCACCTGGCCTATACTAAATACTTAATAATAATTGATTGTTGGTCCCCATCTCATCTGTAAAATTGGACTGAACTATGTCTAAAACCATTTTTAAGTCTTCCCAAGCAAAAGAGGCAAAGAAAAAGTTCTTTTTAGATCTCCCCTCCTGGAAGAGCTGCCCAGGAAGATGCAAACACATTTGTCTTTTTTGGGATGATGTTGAAGCTGTCTCCAGTGGGGTAGATGCCTAAAGAAGCCCATCTTAAGCAATTTATGTTGGAGAAGAGATTTACCGCAAAATATCACAGTTCAGATCAGATTTAATAGACCAATAAATGGCTGCTTAACAAGGACATTTGGTTACTGTTACATTAAGTTTCCTAAGGGACTTTGTTCTGTTCTACTAAAAGGCTGCAAAGGGCTATAAAAGTATAGGTCTTCCAAATTTAATTTTTTAAAAAAATTCAGTCCTTTTTGGAAATTGTTTTTCTTAAGTGACAGTATGAAAACAAGCCTCAAATGTTTTCTTTTCTAGGCACTTCCTTCATGTATTTTGGAGAAAGTTTGGACTGACTTACAAGGAAACCCCTTAATTGTCCCTTAAAAGTAGAATTGCGTCATTGTGGATAAGATATGCTGTCCAAATAGCTCCCTGGGGGCTGGATGCTTGGAAACTCAGCATGATTTTAATTGTAAGCAGACAATTTGTTTTGGATTGTATGCAGAGCATGAAAATATAACTGCTATAGGATCTAACAACATATAAGAGGATTAAAGTCTAGTATTTCTCCACTGCTTTACTTCTTGGTCCTAGGCATTTTTGCAAGCCAGGAATTCACCATTTAAAGTTATTCTGTGTCCTTTTGAAAATCTGAAACATATTAATTATTAGATCCTATCTCCTTGAGGGGCAATGTCAGTCTTGTTCACCCCCATGTCACCAGTGCCTAACATTATTGCCTATGTCATCTGTGCCCAATAAATATACTGCATTTCATTGATTCTAAGACATACTTCTTTTCATAGTTTAACAGCTCTGAAATCAGAATGCCTTATATCATCATTGGCATGTCACAGATTAATTGGCTTTTCCTTTTTCAGTGATACTTAAAATCATTATACCTGTTACAACTGATGGTATCTTAGACTCAGTGAAATGTGGAATGCCGAGTGCCTATGCTGAGCCAGATTATATGTCAAGTCCTTTAATGCATTTTTCATTATACCTTGTGATAATAACTCTTTAATGTAGGTACTAATATCTCCATTTGACAGACAAGGCTCAGAGTAGTGCAGTCAATTGTCTAGAGTCACAATTTCTGATAGAGTTGGCCTCAAACCCGAGCCTGATTTCCAAAACCCATAATCTTCCCATTATATTGTGCTGTCTCCCAGTGGAGACTTCAGATAAATGTATTTTAGAAACTATATATGTTAAAATCTGGGATGCTTCATTGCAGCTTTAACTTTCTCTACCCTGGTTATCCTTAATTCAAGCAATGAATGCCATCTCAAAGAGCTCTCAAAAGAGATCAAGATGTATTAATTAGTTTGTATTCTTGGTGACAGAGTGAAAGAAATATTGGAAGTATCCATGGATATCTCATAGCTCCAAGGCTAGGTGAAGGTTGGATATAGTTGGGACTCAGGAACTACTGGAACCAGAGACTCCAGGGCTGACAGGACAGTATCTTGTCTCTGCTTCTCTCTGTGTTCATTCTTCTCTTTTACTGGAAGTCCATGATTTACACAAAGCAAAACAACAGCCCTTGACAGCTCCAGAGTCATACATTTTAGAGCTTCAGCTAATGAGACAGGTTGAAAGAACTCTTTCTAACCCAAACCTAAAAATCACAAAGCATGGGCTCCTTGGCCCAGAGTTCAAGTATCTGCCCTGCTCACCCCTGGAGCTGGAGTCTTGGGTGTTGTCAACCTGGACTCATGTGGCAGGTCCCACGGTAACTCTGTGGCTGAAGTTGGAGGACAAGCAGGGCAAGTCCCAGAAAACAACAGTGGTAGGCAAGAAAATCCTCTGATATCTGTTCTACAAAGTCACCAGAGATGCCTGGAAACCATATTTGCAGATGATCAGAGAAGGGCAAAAATATTTCCAGTTGAGGAGATTGGTGGGAAATAGAACTCCAGATGGACCTGGAAGGATGGCTATGATTTGAGTGTGTGGAGATGTGAGGGGAGAGCTTTTCAGGTAGGGAAGCAATGTGATAAATGCATAGTCTAGTTAGGAGCAGGTCATATAGTAACACAAAGACATAGCTGTAAATTAAATTTAGTGGCATTGAGGAAAATATATAAGAAGATGTGATAAAAGAGACCTGACTTTGTTTGAGGAATGAGAGACAGCTTCCTTGGACAAGTGATATGTGAGCTGTGATCAGAAGGATGAGTAGACAGAAACAAAGTGAAGACCAGGGATGCTGGAGGGAACACCTCTAGGCAGAAGGAAACATACGTAAAAGATTCTGTGGTGGGGAAACCAAGGCAAGTTTGTGGAACTAGAAGGACCAGCTTCTTCGGATCTCTTTCTGGGTCTCTGTTAAAGCCCACTGAGGGATTCCCTTATGCAAACCTAACCAGGTCATTTACCTGCCTAAAGCTCTTCTACTACTTTCCAAATGGCTTACAGTGTGCTTGAGATACTGACCCCTCCATCCCTGGACCAAGCATCCTCCTCCATTTACTCCACTGTGCCACAGGGAATAAAATATACTCTAATTTTCTATGTACCATGATGAGACAAAAGCTGAAAAGCACCAAAGAGAATAAAGTTCAAATATCTAGCTTACAACTTAGTTCTCCTCTCTAATTTCACTGCCAGGCACATCCATCACAATCTTCCAATTTTCACCTCTAAGATATGAGACACATACGAGGCTTAATGGGGGAACTGGGACAATGTAATTTCCTTCCACTTTCCCTCCCTACTTGCTTTCAGAGTAGCATTTATAGATGCCTTCATGAAACTGATTCCTGAGGATTAGGCCTTTCTCTGCACTCTCCTCTTTTCTATGCATATGAGGCATACACATTTCTTTAATATTTTCCCCCAGCCCTCCTCCTACCACAGTCCCGTCAAACAAAATTGTTTCACACCTCTGTGCCTTTGCACTTCTTCCGTCTTCCTGGAATGCCTTGATCGAAATCCTTTGGAGCCCTAGTGCTGAGGGATATTAATAAGTATTGCAAAAAAAAAAAAAAAACCCATGATTGCATTTGGGAGCAAGGAAGATGAGGAAGCCCTGGCTGACCAGAGTTAAAGGGTGACTTCACCACAGGATTTCTCAGAGCTCTCCCCATGGTGAATTGCACTGTGAATTTCTAGGAAGGGTAGTTATTTGGGATCCTGGGTTTCCCAAGACTCCTTAACCAAACAGCCATTGTAGGTGGGACATCTGTGGTATGAGGAAATGTTCCCAAGGTCCCAGAGATGGGAATATGAAGAAATATGGAGTTTGGGTTTAGGATGGAGAGAAGTAAAGGAGGAGGAAGAGGGTGAGACAGAGAAGGCAAAGGAGAAAAAGGAGGAAGGGGAGGAGACATCTGTACCAGAATGAAGGCTCCCCTTCAAACCCCGGAGATGTGCCAGATCGTCCCTGCCTACAAGTGATTATTTCCCCCTTGGCTGAGTCCTCCAGGGTTGGGCTGTGTGGTGCATAAAAAAATAAGCAAGCAAAGCCACCTCCTGCGGCTACTCAGGGACCTGGTAAATAATCATCCCTAGACGGTGAGGAGTGTGCCTCTCCTTTTTTTGTCAAGGTCCCAGCTGCAAGAAGGATGGTCATTGCTTGCTGTTGGGCTGTGACGATGCCTTTTGCTGCAGCCTTTCCTTCCGTATCTCAAACAATAGCTCTTCATGCTCTGGTCAGAGTTCACTTAAGGAATGAGAGTCAAAAGACAGATGATGTGGCCTCACTACTTAATTATTCTACCAGGACTGTACTTTAACCACTTGAACAATATACTAATATTAATAATAATGTTATTGATCAGAGTTACCATACACTCAGCATCTTTTATGTATCAGGAACAGTACAAAACAATGTGCATAATGAGTGTTCAAAGAATGGTAGCAGGATTATTATAAATATGCCTTTTTTTGTCCTTGTAACTGCATGAGCTGCTTCACCAACTTGGGTTGCAATTAAGGTCACATTTTCATGATTAAAAATTAAGATGAGCATGGCTCTGCCTCCCCTCTCTCTTTTTGCTTCCCCTCTTTGAATTGCTTTCCTCATCCAAAAACTCAGTGCTATTTCTAATAACTCTCAAAGGGAGAAAAGGAGGCTTTGGTCCGTGTATGAGTGGCTCTACTTTCTAGCTTCTGACATTACTGCATGGGGTCATCACCACAGTCTGGTCCCACCTAGTTACCTTCCCGCTCACCTCCTGCCTTAGTGCCATTCTTACTATTTTAGATCCTTTCAAAGCTGCAGAGTTTTTTTTTTTTTAAGGAAGGACAGTACTATCTTCCCAGTGTTATTCTTGGCCAACGTTGCTCCACATCTGTGCTTCCAACTATCCTCGAAGCATTCCCACCAGCAGAATCACAGGCCACACACTTGACTGAAATGACCCTTCCTTTGCACCTTCTGAGGGCTAATACTGAACCTGGATAATCAGTTCAAAATTTATTTCATGGGGTGTTTTTTCTTAAGCGTCCCTCAGTGTCCTTTTTGCCAGTAGAGTTTAGTTGGGCTGTCTCTAGTCATTGGAAAGAGCATAACACAGTTGAATATCCAAAGGAGAGTTCAGATCTCAATGTCTTGAGTCTCTATGCAAATATGCCTACATCCACCCAAGAGATCCACTTCAAATATGAAGGGAGGGAAGCCTCCCAAAACCACAAATAAAAGGCTTTGTTACAGAATTCCCTCTGGCACTGTGTGCCCACTTGCCTTATGTTTGTGCAACTAAAAAGGGCCACCGTGTGAGAGACTCCTTTCTGATCAAAGAAAGATGACTCCACTGGTGCCCAGGCTTTCTCCTAGACAGAGAGGCAATTTTTAAATGGCAGCTTCCTTAAAAAAAAATTTTGGACCCCACTCAGGTACCCCACTACATTTAGGCCACTGTCCTTTCTCAGTCTGGTTTGCTGGCTCTTTCTGTTCCTCCTATGCTCTAAATGTGAGTTCATAACCCTCTGCTTTTCCCTTTCTCTTGACATCTAAGTTCCAGCTTCAGCATCCACCATGTTGGTGACTCTAAGATTCTCATTTCCTTACCAGAGCTCTGTTGGGTACCTACCTAGAGTCTGGCACTTACATGGTGCCCAATAAATTCCTTATCTCTAAGTGCCAAAGGACATCTTCATTTATAGATCCCCTTTCATCAGAGACTAAACCTGTCTACAATTGAGTTTTTCTTCCCATAGAAATTGACCTTCTCCAAGTCCCCTTCTCTTAGTGGTGCCACCGGCTTCTCAACCAAATTTCAAGTCAGTGGAATTATCTTGGTCAATTTCTCCCCTCCACTTGCTGCTCTATTTTGGTCCATTTCCACACTTGTAAAATGGGATAATAATAGTGCCTCCCTCACAGCACCCAGCATAAGAAGGCAATAAATGCTAGCCATTATTATTGTTCATATTCAGGAACCAGAATTACTATATTTGGTGTGACCAGGAACTTGTCATGATCCTCTGAAGATGGATCCCCACTTAAATTGTGGTTCTTAGTGTGACGACACTGTACACACACTAAGAGGGTTATTACAAAAGGTGTATTACTCACATAATGAGGCTTTCAGGGAAGATCAGAGCGGCTGGCAAGTACATCCAAAAGTGGCTTGAGAGAGGGCAGGGGCAGGAAACTTGTGGGTTTTTATAGTGGTTAGGGGGGTGAGGGTTCCCATGCATGATTTAAACTTCCCACTGGTGCCAAAGGAGGGAGTACTGGGATTTCTTACAGCTTTCCCAGATGTGGGGAAGAAGACGAAGGAGAGGGAGGATGAGGCTTAAAAGCATCCAAAAACTGGAGTCAGACTTTATTATAAAGCTGGGGGCTTCCCTGGTGGCGCAGTGGTTGAGAATCCACCTGCTGGTGCAGGGGACACAGGTTCGATCCCTAGTCCGGGAAGATCCCACATGCCATGGAGCACAACTAAGCCAGTGCACCACAACTACTGAGCCTGGGTTCTGGAGCCCACGAGCCACAACTACTGAAGCCCGTGCACCTAGAGCCCGTGCTCTGCAACAAGAGAAGCCACCGCAACGAGAAGCCCACGCACCGCAATGAAGCGTAGCCCCCGCTTGCTGCAACTAGAGAAAGCCCATGCTCAGCAATGAAGACCCAATGCAGCCAAAAATAAATGAATGAATTAATTAAAAAAATAAAGCTAATAGGGCAGACCTCAGCCAGTCAGCTACCAAATCTTCTCAACTTTTAACTTGAATTCTATCTAATACGTGCCTCTTCTCTCCCCTCTTATGATCCTGAATGAATGAAGGCTCCAATAACTTTTTCAATTCAAGTAGCACAAAACCTCCTTTCTGGCTTCCCTACCTCTGTTTCTTTGACCTCCTCTTGCCATCTTTGTCCCAGCCACCTTTTTGCTAATGTAATATCTCAAATGTGAGTTTCCTTAAGTGGTTCCCCATGTAACTTTTTAAGACATAGTCAGAAAATTCCTTGACACTTTGCCTACAAAGAGGTGGGGTCTATGTCCCCTTCCCTTGACTAATGAGGTACAGCAGAAGTGATGCTATCAACTTCCAAGACTAGGTCAGTAAAGGCCATGCAGCTCTACCTGGTTTTCTTGGAATGCTTGCCCTGGGAAAGTCAGCCACCATCTATGAAGTCTGGCTCCCTGAGACCACCATGCTATAGAGGCTAAATACAGGGGCTTTGATGTATTTGGTTGGGAGGCTATATACAGGGGCTCCTGTTAATAGCTCCAGCTGAGCTCCCAGACAGCACCCAGCTCAACTGCAGCCTGAGAATAAGCCATCTTGGACACCCAGACCAACCAAGACTATCGCCTACAGCCTCAGAAGACATCCGACTCAAATGGTATGACAGATCCCAAACAAAAACTTCTCAGTAAGCCCTTCCCAAAGTTCTGACCCACGACATTGTGAGTAAATTAAATGGTTGCTGCTTTACGTCACTAACTTTAGGGTAGTTTGTTATGCGGTAATAATGACTAGAAAACTCTCATTTTTGGCATTAAAAACTTGGACTGTCAAAGTATAATTTTTTAAGAATATCAACAGTTATATATGTGGAATCTAAAAAAAGGGTACAAATGAACTTATCCACAAAACAGAAATAGAGTTCCAGATGTAGGAAACAAACTTATGGTTACCAGGGGGTAAGGGGGGAGGGAGGGATAAACTGGGAGATTGGGATTTATATAACACACTACTATATATAAAATAGATAACCAATAAGGACCTACCATATAGCACAAGAAACTCTACTCAATACTCTGTAATGAGCTATATGGGAAAAGAATCTAAAAAAGAGTGGATATATGTATGTGTATAATTGATTCACTTTGCTGTACACCTGAAACTAGCACAACATTGTAAATCAACTATATCCCAATAAAAATTTTTTTAAAAAAGAGCATCAACAATTATAAAGTGAGTACAAGCACAAGAGTAATCTAAGTTATTAATGAGGGAACCAGCAGATTACTAAAAATCATTCACATGTGAGACATATTTTATGTGCTGAAGAAAGTAGGTTGGAATAAGACTGCTTGGTTAAACACAAAACTGGTTAATGTTCTACAAGGCAATAAAACCATAATCTTTGGGGTTATTTTTCTTCCAAACAAAATCATTTACATCTGTACTGGAAAACAAATCTATACGTTATTATCTTTCTTCACAGACTCTGGGCCTTAAACAATAGTAAATCATGTGCCAAACATTAGAAAATTAATAATCCTACAGTAGGCCTATTAGATAGTGCTCCAACATGATACTGAAAGAACACACAGCTAAAGTTTTGTCTAAGTTTTCGGTAATTTTTCTTACTAGGACCTACACTAGATCTCACCTTGTCCTAAAAGCTTTTTGAAGGTTGAAAACAACCAAGGCACAAATGGAGGAGTAGTGGCACTTCCGTCTCTGTGGCAGACAGTGGGAAAGAGACATTAATGGGTGACGATGTTCTAGAACCTTCAAACCACATCAAAAAATCACCTGCCTCTTTCTTGTATTGCAGCTGTCATTTAGCTAAATCTGTGGTTTGCAGATATTATATGGGTTAAAAAGCTGACTGAGTATTTTTACTTTGGAAATAACGGAACTCTTAGTAGTGAGGATGATGTTGGGGGAATGGCCTGAATATCGGGTTTTCAGACTCTAATCCTAAAGTCTTTAGCATAGTGTGATATATTTAATCAAGGTAGGAGATATCTGTACAGAAAAACAGAACAGGCCCTGGACTAGGAGTCCCTTTTACAAGCCACCATTTACTAGCTGAATCACAAAACCTGGTTTCCTGGTCTGCAAAACTGGGCTAACAGTACTTATTTGCCTAACTCAGAGAGAGTTTTGGAAATGGTACAGCTCTTTTTACAAGAAAAGGGTTATTATTATTATTACTACTATTACTATTATTGTTATTATCCAGTTGAGGACACAAATGGGGGAAAGGAGGAAATCCATTCTAGTAGGTTGCCGGGCCTGTCCAAGTAGCTGGCAGAAGTTCTTAGTGCAGCTGACTACTACCCATGGAATTGTCTGAGTGAACAGGATGTTTTGACATATATTGACAGGGGCAGCTCAGGAAATCCCCTCTTCACCCCAGCAGTGACTCACGGGGACTCAGAAAAACCAAAAGTGTGCTGGGGGAGTCTCCTGAGCCTTTAACACACTGGATCGAGAGAAGAACTGGTCCTCCAAGGAAGGGAGGAAGTGCTACTGCAGGCTTTTGATTCGCAGAGAATTGGATTAAACCCTGGCTCTGCCGCTGTGTGGCTACGTGACGGCAGGAAAGTTTCTTTTCCTCTTTGAGTTTCAGTGTCCTCACCCATAAAGGGAAGATAATAATACCCAGCTCAGAGAGTTGGTGGGAACTTTGAAATTGGAGAGAGAAAAAAAAAAATCAGAGAGTTCTTCATAGAGTAGGTAATCAAAGAAAACCCCCAATCCCCACTGACAACAGAAAGGCTAAATACATGGTGATATAGCTACACAATAGAAGATACTCAGCAGTGAAAGGAATAAACTACAGCCATATGCACCAGAGGGGGTGAATCTCTGTAATATAATAAATGTAAACGTGTGTATGTATACGTGTGTGTGCATACTGTATATTAAAAGTAGGGAATAAACATTGCAAGGGTCAAGAGAGTTTGGAAAGTGGTTAATTTGGCTGGGGGTAGAGGTAGAAGGAAAGAAGAAGAACACGTGGGTAAACACCAATGTTCCAGTTCTAATGTTTGGTGGCAGGTTCAATAATATTTTAATTTACTATTAACAATGATGATGGGAGTTTACTCACTGCTAACATGGTAAGAGTATATCATGAACTAAGGTTTACACTTAATTCAGTTTTTGCAACAACAACACAGCACGGGCACTCAACACATACACCTTCCTGTCTCCTGGTCTCCTTCCTAACCTCCTTCTTATTGAAAGTTTTATTTTAAGAGCAAAGCATTTTCTTTGATGTATTTGTTTTCTTCACACTGCATACACAGTCCTTTGTCCCACACGTCTTTAATTAAAGCTAGAAATCATTGGTATAGCTATGCTTAATTGCTTCCATCTTTGGTAACTGTTTTAATTATACAGTTGTCCACTTCTCTTCTCTATAATGCCTTTTCTAACTTCTATTTCTCACTCATGTTTGTAATATAATAAGGGGGACATGCAAGAAGATATTCAAATAATTGAAAAGAAAATGCTATAGTGCAGACAAGCTAAAGCCAAGACCTCAGAGCCGACACATAAGGCCTTTCACAGTCTTGCACCAAACTCAGACTTAACCCTCAATACACATCCCTTCCAGTCAAACCGAAAGCCTTGTTGTTCCCCAACACATTGTGACTGTTTACACCTCTATGCTGTACCCTTCTCGAATGCCTTTAGCACCATTTTTCTCCCCCTTGGAAAATTCCTGCTCTTCTTTCAGAACCACACTTAAATGTCACCTTCCCCATGAAAGCTTCCTGAGCACCCCCAGGGAGGTTGTTGCTATCTCTTCTATGCTCCTACATTACTTGAAAAATACCGCTACGTTAGCCCTTAACACAGTGATTGTAATTATTTCTTCACACGTAGTTCCCCTACCACTCGAGGGGAGGGACTATATCTTGTTCACCTCAGACGTGTCTGGCGCATTACAGACAAGAAAAGAAAAATGTGTAGGAGTAAATGAGAGATTGTTATATCAAATATTTAATACCTCCTCTGCTCACAGGCAATTCTTCAACTGACTTGGGGGTGCTAACAAGATCAAATGTCCAGCCAGGGAGGCTTCTTGGAGAAGGGATTTATCTGGAGCCTTGAAGGATCAGGAAGGATCAGAAATATGGAAAAGCGGGTATCTTCTCTGAGGACTCCATCAGTCCCGAGTTGCTGTCTTTCTTGGTCTGCACCCGGAAGACCCATCCCTTTCTTGGTAACAGAGCTCCTGTGAGTTCCAATAAGGGAGATTACTCTCTTGTGAGAGAGTTTCACAGGAAACACACAAACACTTGTGGATACAACTTTGGGTGGCCTGGAAACAATTTCCAGAGGGGGAAAGTTGTAAGATATTTTTGTATTACTCCTATTTGGTGAAACATGTTCCATCTTCTGAAAGTGTCCATCGATGGAAGGGAAGTTGGTGTAAGTCAGTCAGACAGTGAACACTATAGCAGTCCCTGGTAAGTGATATGTGTGCACATCAGCAAGTACTACAGGCTACCAAGGAAAAATAGTATGGTGTAGTGACTAAAGAAGAGGATTTGGAACTAGAATTGGGCTCAAGTTCAAGTTTCATCTACCCAGTCAAATATCCTTGGACAAGATACTCAACTTTTTTGATCATTTAGTTTGTCACTGATGACACAGTAAGAAAATAACATTTACCTCACAAGATTTTTTTAAGATCAAATGAGTGTAAAAACAAGGAGCATATCAGAAGTGTTCAATAAATGGTAGCAATTACTATTATTTAAACTCTCTGAGTCTGTTTGCTTCGAGAAAGAAAAATGGTGAGGGGCAGGCAATGTTACCTACCTCCCAGGAGGTAGGTAAATGACGAAGCATTCAGTACAAATATTTAGAATAGTGTTTAGCACATGGCCCAGCATTCAGTCAATATCTGAATCAAGAAGAGAAGAAAGCTTAAAATGAGGATGTTGATCTAAGATTTTTTAGTATTTTTTTCCAGAGGTGTGATCAGAGACCCTCTTTAACCATCTTAAATAACTATGAGCCATTTCACCAGGAAAAGAAAGAAATCTAATGTATGTATATACTTTAAAATTCTAATAAAATTGTAGTGACCCTCTGAATTCTACTTAAAAAATAGAGTGCTTGGATCCCCAGGTTTAAAATCGCTGGTCTAAATAAAGTTATAAAATATAGGTCAGAGGAAATGGGAACTACACTGTCGATTTTCTTTTCCTTGGTTTTAAATGAGTGGATCTATTATTCATTTTAAAAACTCCTGTTAACTGAGGCAGGCAGACTGTTAAGTATAAATTAATAAAGTCTCTTGGTGAAAGAAAGAGGAACCAGTGGCAAATATTTAATCTTTTCTCTTCGAAGTTGGAGTGGTTTAATCTCTGCCCTTTTTGAGCATGCTATAGATTTTAATCCCCCTTTGGCCTCTTCTTTTGATTAGAGCTAATGGAATTGTTCCCCCTTATGTCCTCACTTTCCATTCCTCAACCTGTCTGGACTTTTGCCTCCGAAGGTTAACATCACTATGAAGTAATGTAATCCATCTTCACTAGTTAGACAGATTTATTCAGAGCTCTCTCCCCACAGCTGTCTGTAAGCATGGTGAATCCAACATCCAGGATCGCCCACTGGGGTTGGATATTATATTTATAGTATCTAAGCCCAAAGCTAAGAAGCAAAGAACCCTCAAAATCCCCACAACTTTAGTGAACTTAGTTTCAGTTAATTTGCCTCACTTCAGAGCACTGGAGTTAGCCTTACCAACATTTCTGGGTTGGAGAAAATGTGCAGATTCATAGATTCACAAACATTAAAGTTTAGAAGGCTATCTAAGGGACAGCACCATGTCTTATGGAGCTTCCCTGTGAAAAGCTTCTCAACAGAGGCCCGGGTAGCTACTATCAATTAGTTGGAAGTACCTGAGGACCAGAGACCTCTTTGCCATTTCTGGTATTCTAGGGAATATCCTTGTCATCACCTCCACACTTGAGTCCCTGTTTGGAAGGGGACCTCCTAATAGCCTTTTCCATGGTGGGGCCATAGTACTTTCTTATACCCAAGAGTCAAAACCGGTCTACCCCTTTGGAACTGACTTCCTTTTGGGGAAAAAAACCACATCTAATTCTTCTTCCACTTGACAAACTTTCAGTGAACTGTTTAATTGATTGCTCCACTCACTATTTATTGAGCAGTAACTATATCCTAAGCACTGTGCCAGACACTTGGGGTACTGTGGTGAGCAGGATAGACCCCAGCTCTTATAGAGCTTATATCTCAGCAGGAAAGAGACTTGATGACAACTGTGATTATTCTGATCTTCAGGCTAAACACTCATAATTTCAAAAACACTTGTATGCAGTTCCTTCACTATCCTGCTCAGCATCCTCTAAATTCAGTCTAATTGGTCTAGGACCCTCTCAAAGGTGGGGCTAAACAGAACACCAGGAGGAAGGCAGAGGAGAGCTTGGCCTATCATGACTATCCTGGATTAATTGCTTTTCCCTGTGAGTCTCTGAAGTTCTCATGATTATCAACCTTCCGTCTGAGTCCCCCCAGCTGCCCTACGGGCTAGGAGATGAGGGCAATGCCTAGACAATCTGAATGACCTGGAATAGCTGTCAGTTTCATTCTGATCTTGGGGCACTCCCACTGTAGGGGTTACTTTGAATTGAGACCATGGACTTCTGGATCAAAGAATTGAGATCAAAGTCTCAACTCTGTCACTAACTTAAGCAAGCTGGGCCAACTTTATGGGCATGTGACCCATGCAGTCATGAGGGTCAGGAAAGGGGGAACCATGCTCAGAAGGAGTCTGAGCTTCGTTTAGTGCTCTGCTGTCACCATCTTGAAATTCTTAATAATTTCTCAACATGGGGCCCTGCATTTTTACTTTGCACTAGGCCCCATTAATTATGTAGCTGTAAGCAAGTTATTTAACCTCTCTGAGCTTTCACGTCCTCGCCTAAGACACAAGGATGATGATGATATCTACTCCACAGGTATCTGTGATCTTTACATGAGGCAGTGTATGTACCATGCATATTCCATAGTAAGGGCTACCCCCAACCAGTGTAAGTCAATGGCATTGTTATTTAGAATTATCTCTTCTGAATTTACTATCTATGCTGCTAAAGTGAGCACTTCTAACTTCTATGTGCCCTTAATTATCCTATTTGTACCTCTTCTATTCTTCTAACTTAATAATACCTGCTTGGGAAAGGGGAGTTAACGTGTTTTGTTTGTTTGTTTGTTTGTTTACTGGGCATCTGACTTTTTTGTTTGCAAATACCACTTCTGCGTAGCTTATACAAAAGGGAATTTTTGGAATGATAACATGACCTCAAAACAAACAAAAATGATAGTAAGACTGGAGAATCAGGCTTGGAAATGAGTAGGAACTAAGGCAGCTTCACTCCCCGGCAGAACAGTTCCGAAAAAGGTTGAATGCATGAGCTCCTACCATTTTCAGTCTGTGTCACTCTGCTGAAGTTTCAAATTCCAGAGAGAGCATGGCCATGACCTACCTTGGTTCACATGCTCACCCCCAGGCCAGGGAATGGCAGGGCATCTGATTACAGTATGTATCATAGATTGGAGGTGGAGGGGACTCTGCAAAATAAAAATGAGGTGCTAGTAGAAGGGGGACATTGGTTTGGAAAAATAAAAACAGAACAACAAAATTTCCTCAGAGTGTCTGCTATGTACCCGTCACGCTGCTAGGGTCTTTTGCATAGTATTCATTTGACATTACATTTACTAGCATGAGGTAGGCACTCTGTAGATATTTGTTGAGTAAGTGAATAATTGAGTGAACTTATTTACCTCTCATACAACTCTTGGAGGTAGGTAACAATAGTTCCATTTTACAGAAGAAACTGAGGTGTCGAGAACAGAGTTTGCTCAAAATCACACAATCTACAAGTGGCAGAGTTGAGATTAAAACCTGATTCCAAAGCTTATTTTTGTGCCACTGCATGCTGCCTGCCTTTCTTGGAGTGTATGTGAGCGACTGTTCTAAACCTCAGGACCTCCTGCAGTGCCACCCCAAAACACAGGAGCTTGATCCATTATCGTCATTGATGGGTTCTAAAAAGTTTATCTAGGCTGGGAAAAGTTCATTTTGTGATTCTCCACTAATTTCAGAAAGGAAGTGGCACAAACTCTTTAACCTGGGGCAGGATCTTTCAGTCTCTTCAACATTAAAAGGGTATGATAATGGTGTCTCCTACAAGGTTATTGTGTGATAACTGAGAGGATGTTTGTAAAGCCTTTAGCACAGTTCCTATAACAGAAAGCCCTCAGAAATGACACCTTATCTATAGGCTCCAAAAAGTATAGAGAAACAGGAAGAAAGTACTGGGGAAGGCATCAGGTTTCAGTACCATATTTCGTCAAAGTTAAGTCTTAATTTACATATCTCTTAGAAAGAAAAAGCATTGCCCATTAAGTTGTGACGATGCCTTCTTATGATTTCAAGTTTTTAAAACTTTTATTAATACTGAGAAAATCTCTTGTAGACATAATTAAACATGATTTAGATAATTTTTAATGAAAATCTCTTTTAGACTTCTTTGACATAATTTTTGATCACATATTGCTCTTTTAAAAAATTGATTGAAGTATAGTTGATTTACAATGTTGTGTTAATTTCTTCTGTACAGCATAATGATTCAGTTATACATACATACACACACACACACACACACACACACACATATATACACATTCTTTTTCATATTCTTTTCCATTATGGTTTATCACAGGATATTGAAGACAGTTCCCTGTGCTATACAGTTGAACCTTGCTGTTTATCCGTTCTGTATATAATAGTTTGCACCTGCTAACCCCGAACTCCCAATCCGTCCCTCCTCCGCTCCCCCTCAGCAACCACAAGTCTGTTCTCTAGGTCTATGAGTCTGTTACTGTTTCGCAGATAAGTTCACTTGTGTCATGCTTTAGATTCCACTTATAATTGATATCATATGATATTTGTCTTTCTCTTTCTGACTTACTCCACTTAGATAATCTCTAGGTCCTTCCATGTTGCTGTAAATGGCATTATGTCACTCGTTTTTATGGCTAAGTAGTATTCCATTGTATATATATACCACATCTTCTTCATCCCCTCATCTGTTGATGGACATTTAGGCTGCTTCAGTGTCAATCACATATTGCTCTTGTGTACATGTAAAAAGGAAAATTTAAGCAAAATACAGTGGTTAAGGTATTCGTAAGACTTCACATTCAGAATGGTTCATCTCTTCTGAAGCACTTTCCTCTCAGCTGTTGATATGTTTTTCCATACAATATTGTCAACTAAGCCACCAAGAGAGTTGGGGAATGCAGCATTTCTTAAAAGAGTGCTACTCTGCTGTCTTGGAAGTTTCTGTCAAGCCACCAGTACCAATTTGCCAATTTTGATGCTGGTGCTATTTTCTTATTCTACTAGAAGGTACAAATAGGTTTCCAGACAACAACTGGAACTCATATTTGATCCTCCAAAGGACCGCAGGTAGTTTGTTGATTAAAACGTCAATGACTGTGGTTGTCCAGTCATTTTGTCCAGGAATAATAACCAAGTACCTCCAGGCAGGCAATGCAACTATGCATTGCTGGAGTCTAGTTATCTGACATCATCGATTGTAAGGCGTGCCCTGATTTCTGTGATGTTAAATAAGAATGTGCATCTTAGAATACATGAAATAGAGCATTAAGAAAGTTCTGGGAATGAGATGTCTTCAGACCTTTGTTTTATTCCTTGATTTGTCACAACTAGCTTGTGACTTCACAACTGTGAAGCATTAGAAGAGAACTTAGGTACAATTTTGTTGAATCCTCTCACTTCACAGGTAAGAAAACTGAAGTGCAGAGAAGGGTTGTGACTTAGATCATCCAAGGACACTCTGAGTGGGAAATCCTAACTTCGGTTCCTCTGCCCTGGGCACTCTGCTCTGCTGACTCCTATGAGAAAAGGGTTATTTCAGAAGAGTACATACCATTGGTGATCCAATGTTGTTCTGTCACTAGAAGTGCCACAAGGTTCTCTAATGGGCATCTATTCTGGGCATTTCCAACTGCTTTAGTCTTCTTGGCCTTTAAGTCCCAAATCAAATGTTCTCTCTTCTGCAACATCTTTTCCAAGAGTCACTCTCAGCCCCCTGTCCCCACCTCCAACTCCCTAGGCAGATAATTGCTCCAGGTTTTCTGGTTTTACAACACTTACTTCCTGTTCCTCTCATAGAAGTCATCATATTGTTAGATATGAATTTATTTGATTAAAATTTTTTTTCACATGGAATATTATAAACATACACAAAGTAAACAGAATAGTTTAATGAACCTCGATGTACCCATCATCCGGCTTCCAAAATGATCAACATCCTGTCATTCCTGATTTTTCTACACCTCCCTAGCACTCTCTACACTCTAAAAATTTTTTCATTTGATGTAAAATTCACATGTAATGAAATGCACAATTACAAATAGAGATGCTCACGTAACCCACACCCCTAGCAAGGTTTTGAGCATTTCCATCACCCCAGAGAGTTTTCTCATATCTTTTCACAGCTAGGCTTCCTCCTAACCTTCAACTTTCCACCCATCAGGCAAACAAAAGTAAGTTTTTTTCCATAATAAATTATGATGAATTTCACATAAATGCAGTCATACAGTGTATGTTCTTATATGTCTAGCTTCTTTCTCTCAACATAATTTCAATGAGATCCATTCATGTCATTGTATGAATCAGTACTTGATTCTCTTTTATGACTAGTATTCCGTTGTATGGATATATGACTATTTATCCATTCTTATGTTAATGGACATTTGGGTTGTTTCCAGTTGGGGTATTAATAATAAAGCTTCTGTGAACATTCATGTACAAATCTTTTTTATAAATATGTATTTCTATTTCTCTTGGGTTAATACCTAGGAATGAATTGCTGGGTCACAGTGTAGATACATGCTTTTGGAAAATGGTTCTACCATTTTACATTCCCACCAGGAAAACAGGGGAGGTCCTGGTGCTCCACATTATCTCCAGTATTCATGTCTCTTTTTTTTTTTTTTTTTTGCGGTACGTGGGCCTCTCACTGCTGTGGCCTCTCCCATTGCGGAGCACAGGCTCCGGACGCTCAGGCTCAGCGGCCATGGCTCACGGGCCTAGCCGTTCCGCGGCATGTGGGATCCTCCCGAACCAGGGCACGAACCTGTGTCCCCTGCATCGGCAGGTGGACTCTCAACCACTGCACCATCAGGGAAGCCCGAGGCTGATATTTTTAAGTATCTGAAAGTGTATAAACAATAAAACAGGAGCTCTGGTTCTATATATTATGTAGCTGTGTTGAAAGTCACAAATTTTTCATCATGATAAAAACAAAATGCATTACAAGACATATCATAGAAAGACCTGCCACTAATATGTCTGAGTGTACCCCACTTCCTACTATCATTTTATTTCAACATATTGTCATCAAACATTTGATCAATAAATGAATTAAAAAAATCCTCAGAAAGAGCAAATTCTTTTAGTGAAATGTTTGTCACATAAAAATTTTGAAAATAGAATTTATCATGCAAAATTGATAAAGTAGAGTTGTTCTGGTTAAAGATGTATGTGTGCATATCTGTGTATGTGTGTGTATATCTGTGTGGTTTATATGCCTGTGTGTTGTGTTTACGCGTCTATGTATGGATGTGTTTGTTTATGTGTGCAGTGTATAAGTGGCTACGAGACTGTGTGTGTATGTATGTGTATTTGTGTGGCTTGTGTATCTGTATCTGTTTGACACTGTGTCTGTATATTTGTGTCTATATTTCTGTGCATTAAATTGTTATCTAATTTGCATTTGTGTCTATGTGTGTGTACTGTATGATATATTCATGTGTCTATGTATATGTGTGCTCTTTGTATAATGTATATATGTCTGCATGTGTGTTTGTATAAATATGTATATGTGTTTATGTGTAAGTCTGTGGGAATGTCTGTGTGGCTATATGGGTGTATGTGTGTGCATGTGTGTGGCTGGGGGCAGCAAGAGGGCAAAGTTACCACTATCCTATTCTGTACTTTGTGCAAATTAGGAAACTTTGCCCTCTCTGCTGGGGCAGAGCAGCCTTGCAGGCCCAGAGTTTAGCTGGCAGAGTGGGGGCGGGGTTTCAGCCCCCACCAGCCCCCTCATCTGGTGTCTTGAAGAAGAGAACAACCTGGCAGGGGAGGGGGGCATTGTGGAAAGCCTGGGAGTCCATTCAGCCTCTTCTTTGCTGTGCAGGCACCTTCCGATAGGATCCAATCTGAAAACTACCCAAACCAATGTTCTTTAATGGTTTCCAAATGCCATGATGCTCGAGAAGTGAATGGCAGTGGATACTGCACAGGCTCCAGGGGCCTCCTTTGATTCAACCCCTGAGGCCTGGAGCATGTATGTCCTAACAGGCCGACTCCCACCCCTCCTTTGGCCTTGTCATCATCTCATGGCCCTGGACTCTCTTCGTCCACCTGTTCCCTCATTGTAGAAAAACACTCATTGGAGTTTAGGGTTGCACATTGTTGTCATGGCTCATCACATAGTTTGCACTTTTGTTGAAATGACTCATGGCCAAGAGGCTGTGGGGTTGAAACTAGGCAGTGTTAGGGGAGAAAGATGAACGTGGTGTGGAACTGGTTAGGGTGGTGAGGTTTGGGAACTGGGGAGTGGGTGAGCAGCTCACATATGGAAGACAAAGCTGGCGTTGCAGGGTGGAACCAGTGAGATTATTAGGACTTGCATTCATCTGAAGCCTTATATCCAACATGAGCATCTCTGCCCACTTTAGCTTCTCAGCAGAAGCTGCCTCTTCGTTTTGGCCTGTGGCGTCTTTCGGTAGATGACTTCCGGCAAGTTGCTCTGCCTTTGTGAGCCTTCATTCCTGCAGCAGGAATCCCTACTCCCTCAGGTGCATGGCTGGGAGGAATCACTGTGACACTGCATGTGGCAGTGCAGAGCCAGTGCCCAGTAAGTGTTAGCACAGTCTTTCCTTTCTCTTTGTACCCAAGACCCCCTCTTCTTCTCACCATGGGTTGCCCCTAGCACTTTCTCTGTGCTTTTAGTATAGCAGCCAGCTCTGGCCCAGCACTTAGCAAGTACTCAGTACATGTTTGTTGACTGAAGAGATGAAGGAAGGCAGCAGGCAGGCAGACAGAGGGCAAGTAATAAACTAAGTTGGAACATTTCCCCATCTTTGGAAATGAGCTACTGGCATCCTTTAGAGAAGAGTTGAATAAACTAATGATTTTGCACACAAAATATGGCTGTAGGTGGTGGCCAGGATGGGGAGCTTGGCAGCCTTTCTGGTCAGTGGTTTCCCCTTACTGACCATCTGTTGGGTCTCCAGTGAACTATTTCAGTTATTTTCCTCCTGAGAAGACAGTGTGGATTTGGAAGAGAGAGTGTATGCAGTGGCACCTGTTTCTGACAGAGGATCAAGTTTAAGGGAGGCTTAAAGGAGCCTAAGTTGAGAAAGAAGGAAAGGAAGAAAGACAGGAGAAAACAAGTTGGATTAGGAGCAAGGGACCCAGGAGGCAGGTAAAGGCTGTCACCGCCATAATTATGTGCCAATGATGTACCCACTATTACAGAACACTGTGCTAGTTGCCGAGATTATAAAGTAGAAGGCGTGGTTCTTACCCTCCAGAGGCTTTCTGATCTAGGGAATGGAACTGGGTAGAAGACTAAGAAGTGTGGAACACTTACTGTCTGTTCAGCCCTGGGACACATGTTTTAAGATCTATCTCAAGAAATAAATATTACTTTTCTCCAAGGAAACTACAGAGAGGTTAAGCAATGTTCTCCAGGTCACTCAGTAAACAAGTAGGAACTAGGAGAAGAACCCAGGTCTGTCTGCTCTTATGACTTCGTGATGCCCACAGGACTGTGAGCAAGGCCACCAGTGCAGGCAAGTAAAAAGGAAAATGAAGTTTACAAAGTGTCCCAGGGCCAGTGCCGCATGAGTAATACATGATGATTGTTGCAGAAGCTTAGAATATGAGATGTCCTGAGGCCTCAGATAGAAGAGGGAACTTTGCCGAGAAAGTAGGCCCTCAACTAGACGCTGAAGGCAGACTATGAATCCAACAAGAGAAGGATGGCGGGGGAGGCTTTCCAGGTGGAAGGAGGCATAGTGTGTGCAAAGGTGGGAGCTGGGAGAATTCACACCCTCTGGGTTTGTGTTGTGCATTGTGGAGTACGGGAAAGAGCCCAGCCTGCTCCAAACTTACTAACAGTGCAGCCTTAGGCCAGTCACCTAATCTTCCTAAGCCTCAGTTTCCCTATCTGTACAATGGTTGTGATAGTAGTCACTTTACAAGGTTACTGAAGACCCTTAGGTCTTCAATGCATGTAATGCACCTGGTTCCTCAGAATCACCCATCTCAGTTAGACCTCAGTCTAAATCACGTCCCCTCTCTAATAGGATCCTATGTCTCTTCCTACTTGCAACTGAATCCATATAGATATATATAGATATATTGATATATGCTTAACCTCTCTATACTTTATACACACACACACACACACACACACACACACACACACACACACACCCCTTCATGCTTATTTACTGAATGTCTGTTTCGTGACTGTCAGTTCCACATCAACACGGACAATATCTGTTTTTCTCAACACCATCTCTTTATAGAACAGTAGGCACTCAATAAATCTTTGTTAAGTGAGTGAATATATAAATGTCTGAATGAATAAATGAATTCATGAGTAAATGAATAACCATACCTATTCCTGTGCCATGACTCTAAGAGTCTCGGGGAAAATAAGTCTTTTCTCTGGTGAGGGGCAAGTTGTTAATGTAGGAAAAGCATTCAGAGAATGCAGTCAGAGTAGCAGAAGGCCTCCACAGGTCACCAGGGAGAAGGCCAGGACTCCTCTGTCTGCCTCCTGGTGTTTCATGAAACAGTCTCTGAGCAGGAAGGAAGTGCTTGTTCAAACGTCCAGCTCAGCTGGTTCCAGGCTTTCACAACCTAGCTCTTTCTGTCTCGCTTAAGCCTGATGTGCTGCTTCATGGGTGTGACTTGTGACCTGTCTACTGGACAATGACTCTGCATGACCCCCACGCTGCCCGGCAGTGACCTTGAGTGGGCATCTAGACTTTGCAATAATTAAGTCTTTTAATCCAATGCAACACAATAACCCTTTATGTCAAGTTAAGGACGAGGAGTGGGGATAAACAGATTCACTAATAGCTACTAGGCATCTGATACATTCTAGGAGTTCCATGATAGAGGTAAGGACGGGGGCTGAAGGATACAGAAGAGGCTATATGGCCCTGCCTAAGGTGAAGCAGTGAACACACAGTTGAATGACATTTATAGCTTTCAAAATATAGTCTGTATATCATCTCATCTCAGTCTCCCTGTAGCCATGGAAACTATGGAAAGTAGGGATGATATTTGCATTATTTGCTCCTAACATATAGGGAACTGAGGCACCTTGGGTTGGTTCAGGATATAGATCCTGTTTCAGGGCAGATATGAACTGAGTGCCCAGATCTCATGATTATCAGTTTAGGGATCTTTCTTTCTACTGGACCTCACCATCACACGCTGGACTTTATATTGGTCAACAGTGTGAGGGTGCCTGCAAAGTCACAATCCCCCTACCCTCTGTAACGTATTTCCAATGCACTTTTGTGATGGGACATCAGAATTTAATAAATCAGAGGTTGGCAAGCTAAGGCCCACTGGGGCACACTGGCCATTGTATGCTTTTGTAAAGTTGTATCGAAACACAGTCATAACCTCTCGTTTACTTTTATCTATGATTGCTTTGCCCTACAAAGGCAGAGTTGAGTAGTTGCAACAGAAACTGTATGACTCACAAAGTCTAAAATATTTACTATTTGGTCCTTTATAGAAAAAGTTTACCACCGCCTAGAATAAATGAATAGAATGGAAGTAAATGGAAAAAAATAGATTCATTCATTCATAATAGGCATTTTCTTTCCATTTAAAAAAATGAGAATGGGCCACAAAATTACGCCTCTGTCACTTGGCTGGATGACACCGAACAAATCATTTATACTCTCTGGGTCTGTTTCTGCACCTATCACCTTATAGAGTTACTGTAGGATTTCCATGAGGTAAGGTATATGTATCAGTTATGATTAGGTTTGGCCCCATGGACAGAAAACACAAAATTAAAATGTCTTGCACAAGAGAGCAGCTTCTTTCTTACAAGTAGAAGTGGGCAGTGGGTGTTCGTCTGGTGCTGCATGGTGTCGGAAACTTAAGCCCTTGCACCCTGGGGCTTAGCTGTGTGTAGCTTTCATTCCTGAAATCCTCTCATGGTCCAAGATGGCTGCTGGTGCTCCAGCCACTGTGCTGTTGCTGCTATTACCACTAATGATAGCATGATGATAAGAAGAAACAAACCTCAGATCAAATACAAAATGCCTAGTAACAGAGGTATCTATAAAGACCAGGAAGCAAATCCACATTAATTCAAGTTTAGCCAAGATGAGGCCTCCTGCCATAGTTCCTAAGACAACCAGTATATTTCATTTATTCTATTCCTGAGGCACAATGAGGAGGGTCTGGAAGCTGTCTTACATGTATTCAGCATCTAATACTTTACAAAATATTTCCATATTTGTTACCTCATTTACTCATCCCAATACTCTGGAAAGGTAAGATGAATAGGTCTTAATATTATCATTCCTGTTGTACATGATGATTCACACAGGTGCCAAGTAACCAGATCCTAGTACCTCCTACATTCCCAAGGTGTCCATGATTAGATCTCCGGATATTTGTTGGAGATGAAGGTGAACAGTCATGGTGTAGAAGAAAGAAAATGACCCTGTACGGGAGCAAAACTTGCCACCCCAAAATGTCTCTTTGGCACGTGAATTATTTACAGCTGAAAACAATCAAGGCCCGAAAAGACTCAGGAAGAAACTCGGATGTCCTCTTTAGCTGCCTAAAGAATGTAGACAGAGGACCTCTTCCAGGAAGACAGCTATCATTGTACTATAGTGTGAACTAGGTATGGTAGACCGAGAAGAATCTAGGAAGGTTTTTTTGTTTTTAAATTCCTCTCTGTGTCCCACTGTCTTAGCACACACAGCAAACATTTGTCTACCAAACATTTGCTTTTCCATCTTCATGTAAACTGCCTTCCTCCCTTTAGAAGACGTAAACCAGTACCAACATCCTTTTTTTTGTCTTTAGTGGAAGATGTCTTTACAGAGTTACTCAGTTTTGCTGGGTCTCTCCCATGTACACGTTATTAAACTTTCATCTGATTTTCTCCTGTTCATAATGTCAATTTAATTCTTAGACCAGCCAGAAGAACCTAGAAGGATAGAGGAAAATTTCTTCCTCCGGCATCCCCAAACCAGGGCCTCTAGCAGATGCAGCTAATCACGTGGCCTCAGCCCCACTGAGCCACTGTCCTCGCCTGTAAGACCAAGATGAGAGCATGTATTTGGGGTTGTTATGAGGATAGCAGAGTGACTATCACGCACATGGCCCATACTCCAGTTCTGTGAAATCAGTTATTACCGAGGCTTACCTCTCGTGACCAGTGTGTCCTTCGAAAATCACTTCCTTTTACTGCACCTCAGTCTCCTTTTCTAGGAAAATAAAGAGTTTAGACTTCTTAAACCATCTTCCAAATCTCAGTCCCATCAGCTTGGGAGCCTGCCTTTTTAATAGATATGGCTTATGTTTGAGCTCAGGTTGGAATCTTCCCTCCTGTTACTTACTGTGAGTCTCAAAACAAGCTAAAAAACGTTTCGGACTCTTCGCGTCTGTAAACTATGGACAAATAGTACCTAGCTAACTTTAAAGGTAAGGATCATGAAGATTAAATGACATAGGTGTGTCCAGGACCCACCAGACTGTAACTTCCTTAGAGGCTGGGGTTCATATGTTTTGTACATTTACAAACTGTGACACCTTTTCAGAGGATTGTTCACAAAATTAGATGAGAACATTTTTGTAAAGTATCTCGGGAACACCTCACGCAAAGTAAGCATTCAATAAATATTATTATTATTAATTTCTTTATTTTAACACCTGTCTGCAAGAGTCTTGCTGTTCAGTGCATGGCTGAGAAGCGAAGTTACAGGATACACGTTGGACACGTACCCACCAGCGGCTGAGGGGAGTTTGCGTGCGTGAGTTCTGCGAGAAGAGCCCCCAGAGGAGGAAACTCTCGGCCTGAGAGGACATAGCCCACTTCAGGCCTTTAAAAGCTCGAGAAGGGGCTTCCCTGGTGGCGCAGTGGTTGAGAGTCCGCCTGCCGATGCCAGGGATACGGGTTCATGCCCCGGTCCGGGAAGATCCCACATGCCGCGGAACGGCTAGGCCCGTGACCCATGGCCGCTGAGCCTGTGCGTCCGGAGCCTGTGCTCCGCAACGGGAGAGGCCACAACAGTGAGAGGCCCGCGTACCGAAACGGGGAGGCGGGAAGAAACGGGAAGAGGATGCATTCCACTCCAACCGACAGGCGAGCGCCGCAGAAGGCCACGGCAGGGCGCAGGCGCAGGCCAATCCCGGGCCCCGTTCAAAGGGCCAATCGGGGCGAGTTTTACAGGGGCCCTGGCCGGCAGGGGCGGGCCCGCGCGGAGGGCGGGTCGGACCGCCCAACCGAGACTTGGTGCGGCTCCGCGCGGTTTTCGGCAGGGCCCCGCTAGCTAAAATGTAATTTCAGATTGGACAAGTAAGTGACCCTCCTCTCAGTCCCACGTGTGTATCAGGGGCTTTAGCAAAAGCTCAGGCTCGCAGCGCGCACGTTCTCCAACTCGAGAGCGCACCCGGGCCCAAGCCTCCCTCCCCTTTCCCGCAGTCGCTGCCTCCTCTTCCTCCTCTGGCCGCCTGAGTCTTAACGCCAACGCCAGCGGTGCGTTGGCCCCTGAGACGTTGTTGAATCCCCTGTGTCCACTCCTGGGTGAGGCGTACGGCCACTCAAGAGAAGGGTGGGCCTTTACTGCATCCCCAGCGCTGCTTAGGAGATGTCTGGAACCCGGGGTCCCCTGCCATCACTATCCAGTTAACTATGTTAATTTTCTCTCTCCCCCCTTCCCACCGTATTTTAGGACATTTCCCCAGGCATTTTTGAACCTTTTAATTCCATTCTGGCTACCTAAGGGATTTTAAGGCCAGTGCTGCTTGTAGCTTTCAGCAGCTTGTGGTAATGTTTGAGGTGCAATTTAGTTTAGATGGTATAATGCTCTTTGGCTACAGTTATCCTGGGTAGGAAAGGCCTAGGAGTATCTTTCTATTTTTATTAATGTCCTTTCCTTTTAAGATGAACAAGATGCAAAATGGTGAATTTCCCTAATCATTGGCTATTTTCCACTAAAGCACTTCTCATGTCTTAACTAATTTCGTCTCTAAATTAAAGAGTCAAAGTCATTTCCAAGATAGGGAAGAGCAGTCATTATTAGGTTACTTTTTAAAATAGGATATCAGGAGGGAGAAAGTGATTATGCTTTTGAACTACAAATCAGTAAGAAAGAAGGCAAGCCTTCTCTTAGTTTGTAGCTGGTATATAGATGGTAGAATTCTGCTTTGTTTTGTTTTGCTTGCTTTTCTCCTCTTTCCTATGATCCACCGACTGTATATCCTGAAATTGTACTTTTTAAGTTGCCAGCTGGGTCTTCCAGCCTTTTGACTGCCTCCTGGTCTTCTGGGAATGTCCTGTTAATGAGGTCCTGTGGTTGGCTTTTGACTTGGTGGCCACTGGCCTGGCTCTTGGAGGGAGCCAGCTGAGGAGGGCCTCCTGGTGGGAGGCTCAGAGAACTCTTATTAAGGATGATTGAGGGAACA
Organism: Mesoplodon densirostris; assembly: GCF_025265405.1. Taxonomy (NCBI): domain Eukaryota; kingdom Metazoa; phylum Chordata; class Mammalia; order Artiodactyla; family Ziphiidae; genus Mesoplodon; species Mesoplodon densirostris. The sequence continues at coordinate 51,838,069 of NC_082662.1, forward strand.
GAGAGGGTGAGAAGGGCCTGGAGATTGATTTTGAGGGGGAGGGAGGTTGGGAGCCTCCCTGCTGGATTTGGAAGTCAAAATATGTGTATTGGGAGAAAGGAATAACCCAGAGGGTGGAGATCTGTGTCTTTCTGGATGAAATTAAGAAGTTTACTGGGAGGAGACTGAGCCTTCTTCCAGGCTGTGTTAATTTTTACTGTGGGCCTTGTCTTTTCCTGGAATCTGGTTCTCTTTCCCTAACCTTTCACTTGGTTCAAATCACAGTCAATTACCAGCTGGTTCTGAAAACAGTTTGAGGTAGTGAATCTTGCCCTTAAGCTCACAGCCAGAGTGGGACCACCCCCCCCCCAAAGTATTTGAAATAATTATTTTACCAGAATGTACTACAGAGATTATTCAACCTCTTACCTGCCCATATTTTTATAAGGTGGAATTTAGAGTCAACTCAGCTGATGTAAGAGGCAGTCATCCAAACCAGCTCTTGTGTTCATTTGTTTGTTCACTAATTTGGGAATGTGTTTTTGGCCTGGCATTGTGGTAGGCTCTGGGAAAGCAAGGATGAACAAGACTTGGTCTTTGCTTTCAAGCTTTCATCCAGTCTACTTCTGTGTAGTCTGGCAAGGGGAGATCACCAGAAAGGAGGTTCAGGAGAGTGAAAAGCCCAGATCAGGGAAGGTCAGGTGAATCAGTTTAAGGGAGTTTGAAATGCATCTCCAGAGCAAGCAGCAGCTATTGAAGTGACACTGTCAGATTTGTGTTTTAGAAAGTTAATTCTGGCTGCAGGGTGGAGAATGAATTGGAGTGGTGAAGACTGGAGAGAGGCTATTATAATGCAGGTGAGAGATGGGTTAGTGTAGTAGCTATGTGACTAGAGGAGAGAGATTAGAATAGAATGGTTAGGAATTAATTACTGATTGAATGTAGGGGATGAAGAAAGGATGTAGCAGTCAAGGTACCGCAGGAAAGAAAAGGCATTCCCCACTAGGATATTTTTCAACAGCTTTATTGAGGTATACGTGACATACAGTAAACTGTACATATATAAAGTGTCTAATTTGAGAAGTTTCAGCGTGCATATTTATCCATGAAACCATCATTACAATCAAGATAAAGAACATTTCTAATATCCCCAAAGATTGCTCATACCCCGTTCTAATCCCTCCAAGAACCAGTGAGTTGTTTCTGTCACTAAACTCTTTTAGGATTTTATCTGTGGGGTCATACAATATGTATCTTTTGTGTGTGGTGGCTTTTCCTTTAGCATAATCCTCTTGAGTTTATACAGGTTATGTGTGCATACATAGTTTTTTTTTTTTTTCCTGAGTACAACTATACCATATTTAGTTTATCCACTAACCCACTGATGGACATTTGGATTATTTGCTGCTTTTTGGCTACTACAAATAAAGCTGATATCCATATTTGTATAAATGTCTTTGTACGGCCTTCATTTCTATTAGTTAAATACTTAAAAGTGGAACGGCTAGTTCACGTGGTAGGTGTATATTTAACTTGTTAAGAAACAGCCAAACTGTATTTCACAGTGATTCCAGTTGCTCCAACTGGTGTGATCACTCTTTTAAATTTTAGCTATTCTAATAATGTGGAATCCTCTCATGGGGTTCTATTGTGCACTTCCCTAATGACTAATAATTTCAAACTTCTTATCATGTTGCTTATTTCCCTGTATATATTTCATATATCTTCTTGGCTGAAGTGTTTATTTGTTTTGTCCACTTTTTAAAAATGGGCTGTTTGCTTCCTTATTGACTTTCAAGAGTTTTTTTTTTTTTTTTTTTTTTTTTTTTTGCGGTACGCAGGCCTCTCACTGTTGTGGCCTCTCCCGTTGCGGAGCACAGGCTCCTGGCGCGCAGGCTCAGCAGCCATGGCTCACGGGCCTAGCTGCTCCCCGGCATGTGAGATCTTCCCGGACTGGGGCACAAACCCATGTCCCCTGCATCGGCAGGCGGACTCTCAACCACTGTGCCACCAGGGAAGCCCAAGAGGTTTTTATATGTATTCTCATTAATAAGTTCTTTTTTTTTTTCTTTTTTTTTTTTTTGTTTTGTTTTGTTTTTGCGGTATGCGGGCCTCTCACTGTTGTGGCCTCTCCCGTTGCGGAGCACAGGCTCCGGATGCGCAGGCCCAGCGGCCATGGCTCACGGGCCCAGCCGCTCCGCGGCATATGGGATCCTCCCAGACCGGGGCACGAACCCGTATCCCCTGCATCGGCAGGCGGACTCTTAACCACTGCGCCACCAGGGAGGCCCTCATTAATAAGTTCTTTATCACAGCTGTGATTTGCAAATATTTTATCCCATTTCGTGGCTTATATTTTCATTTTCTTATCAGTGTCTTTGGAAAAGCAGAGTTCTTAATTTTGCTGAAGTCTAATTTATCAATTTGTAATTTTGATAATGTCTATTTTATCAATTTATTCCTTTATGGATCATGGTTTTGGTATCTTAGAAATCATGCCTAGCCTGAGATCTCAAATATTTTCTCCTATTTTTCTTTTAAGAAGCTTTATTGTTTTATATTTTACATTAAATCCAGGATCCATTTCATGTTAACCTGTAGGAGCAGATGTGGACAAAGTTTATTTTTTTCATATGGTATCAGTTGTTCCAGCACCATTTGCTAAAAAATCTATCCTTTCTCCATTGAATTGTCTTTGTACCTTTGATCAGCATCAATTTACCATGTGTATATGTGGGCCCATTTTTGGATATTTTATTTTGTTCCATTGATTTCTTTGTCTGTTTTAATGCTAGTACCACTTAGTTTTTTTTTTTTTTTTTTTTTTTTGCGGTACGCGGGCCTCTCACTGTTGTGGCCTCTCCCATTGCAGAGCACAGGCTCTGGACACACAGGCTCAGTGGCCATGGCTCACGGGCCCAGCCGCTCCGCTGCATGAGGGATCTTCCCAGACCGGGGCATGAACCCGTGTCCCCTGCATTGGCAGGCGGACTCTCAACCACTGCGCCACCAGGGAAGCCCTAGTACCACTTAGTTTTGATGACTATAGCTTTGTAATAAGTATTAAAGTCAGGTAGTATAAGTCCTTCAACTTTGTTCTTTTTAAAAGTTATATTGGTTATTCTGCATCTGTTACATTTCCATATCAATTTTACAGTCATTTTGTCAGATTCAAAATAAAGGCCTGTTTAGATTTGCATTGGAACTTCATTTAATTTATACATTAATTTGGGGAGAGAATTGACTTCTTAAATATTGAGTTTTCTGACCCATGGACACAGTATATCTGTTCATTTATTTAGGTCTTCCTTAATTTCTCTCAGCAGTGTTTTTTAGCTTTCAGTAGATGGGTCTTTGTCAGGTTATCTGTAGGTATTTCACATTTTTTGACGCTATTGTAAACAGTATTGTCTTCTTAGATTTCAACTTTCAATTGTTTGTTACTACTTGTATATTGATCATGTATCCTGCCATCTTGCTAACTGACTTATTAGTTCTAATAGCTTTTTTGTGGGTACCATCAGATTCTTTATGTGATCATGTTATCTGTGAATAAAGACAGTTTTACTTCTTTCTTTCAATGAGAATGTCTTTTATTTTTCTTGCTATAGTGCGCTGGCTAGAATCTCCACTCAGTGTTGTGTAGAAGTGATGAGAGCAAATGTCTTGCCTTGTTCCTGAGCTTAGGGAAAAACATTCATATCTTCACCATTATGATTTATGATGTTAGTTATATATTTTTTGTAGAAGCTCTTTATCAGGTTTAGGAAGTTCCATTCTATTCCATCTTTGCTGAAAGGGTTTTTTCTTTTTTTCTTTTTTTTTTAAAATGAAGAATGGGTATTGTATTTTGTCAGTTGCTTTTTTCTGTAATGAGATCATCATTTTTCAAAGACTCTTAATATGATTAATTACATTCATTTTTTTGGGGGGGGAATGTTAAATTAACTTTGTATTCCTGAGATAAATCCCATGTAGCCAGGACCTATATTATCCTTTTTATATTTTGTTGGATTCTGTTCTATTTGCTAAAATTTTAAGAATATTTGCATCTGTGTTAATGATGGGTATTGATATAGTTTCTTTCCTTGTATTTTAAGTTTTGTTATCAAGATAATTCTGGCCTCATAGAATAAACAGGAAAGTATTTCCTTCTTTTAAGTTTTCTGTAAGAATTTGTGTAGAATTGCCATTATTTCTTTTCTTAAATATCTAGTAGAATTCATCAGTGAAGCCATTTGGGCTTGGAGTTTTTTTATGGGGGAGAAGGAGAAGTCAACTGATTTAATAATATAGGACTATTCAGATTATCTCTTTCTCCTTGAGTGAAGTTTGATAGTTTGTGTATTTCAAGGAATTTGTACATATCATCTAAGTTGCTCATAATATCCCCTTATCGTTTTAATATTTATAGAATCTGTTGTAATTTCATCTCATTCCTAAGACTGGTTATTTGTCTCTTTTCTCTTTATTTTCTTGATCATTCTGGCCAGAAATTTATTAATATTATTGATTGTCTCAAAGAGCCAGCTTTTGGTTTCATTTATTTTCCTTATTGTTTTCCTTTTCTTTTTTAACTTATTGATTTATGCTCTAAAATTTATTATTTCTTTTCTTCTGTTAACTTTGGGTTCCTCTTACTCATTTCTTTCTAATTTATTAAGGTAGAAATTAAGGTCATTTACTTGAAACTTTTCTAAGATAGGCATTTGATGCTGTAAAGTTCTAAGTATTGCTTCAGCTGCATCCCACAACTTTTGCTGTTTTTATTTTCATTCAGTGAATATACTTTCTAGTTGTTTTTAATGTCTTTTTGACCTATGGTTATATAGAAGTGTGTTAATTCAGTTTCCAAATATTTGAGGATGTTCCACATATCTAACTATTATTGACTTTTAATTCCACTGTAGTCACAGAGAGTACTTTGTATTACTTGAATCCTTTTAACTTTTTGAGACTTGTATCATGGCTCAGAATGTGGTCTGTCTTGGTAAATGTTCTGCGTACACTTGAAAAGAATGTGTAGTCTGCTCTTGTTGGGTAGAGTGCTTTTTACATGTCAATTAGGCAGCTTCATTGACTACTCTTAATGTTTTATATACTTGCTGATTTTCTGTCTATCTGTTCTACCAATTATTGAGTGACATACTTAATTCTCTCATGATAATTGTAGACATATGCATTTCTCCTTGCAGTTCTATCAGATTTTGCTTTATGTATTCTGATGCTCTGTTATTATGTGCATTAATATTTAGGATTTTTAGGTCATCTTGGTGAATCATCCCCTTTATTATTTCATAATTTCTGATGATATGTTTTGCTCTGATAGCTACTTAATCATTATTCCTGATAATATTTTTGCTTTAAAATCTACTTAGTGTTATATTAATACAGCAAACTTTAGCTTTCTTTTGATTGCTCTTTTATGGTATATCTTTTTCTTCCTTCTGCTTTTTAACCTATTTGTCTCCTTATATTTAGGGCTTCTTATAGGCAGCATATAGTTAGACTGGGTAACAAAGCAAGGCCTGACAATCTCTGCTTTTTAATTAGGGTGTTTAGACTATATATAATGTAATTCATATGGTTTGTTTTAAACATATCATCTTGCTTTTTTTTTTCTATTTGTTCCATCTGTTTCTTGGTCTCTTTTCTCTCGTTTTGTCTTCTTTTAGATAAATTTTTTTAATTCCATTTTTCCCCCTTTATTGGCTAATTAGGCATATCCTTTTTTCAGATATTATTTTAGTGGTTGCTTTAAGGTTTATAGTGTACATCTTTAATTTATCAGAGTGAACTTTAAAGTGGTACTATACCACTTCATATGTAATATAAAACCGTATAACAATGTATTTCTAATTCTTGCCTCATAGCCTTTCTGCTACTGCTATTTCATGTTGTATATTTTACTTCCATATATGTTTTAAACTCCACAATACATGGTTATTATTTTAGTTTTAAGCAACTGTCTTTTTAAGACATTCAAAAAAATTTTAGAAGTCTTTATATGTAACACATAGTTACCTTTATGCTCTTCCTTCCATTTTATGGATCCAGATTTCCATGTGATATTATTTTTCCCCACTTCTTGTGGTGCAGTTCTGCTGGTGGTGAATTTTGTTATGTCATTTTTGGTATGTCTGATAAAGTCTTTATTTCAGCTTTAGTTTTGAAAGATTTTTTCACGGCATAAAGAATTCTAGATATAAAGTTTTTTTCTTTTAATCCTTCAAAGATCTTACTCTACTGTCTCATAGCTTGCATTATTTCTGATAAGAAATCCATTGTCATTCTCATGTTTTTTTCTTCTTTTTTTGCATAATCTGCCACCCCCCACCGTGACTGCTTTTAAGTTTTTCTCTTTATCATTGGTTTTGAACAATTTAATTATGATGTTTCTTGGTTTAGTTTTCTTTATATTTCTTGTGCTTGGGGTTCATTGATATTCTTGATTATATGGGTTTATAGTTTTCATCAGATTTGGAAAATTTGTGTCCATTATGTCTCATATATTTCTCCTGGTCCCTTCTTTGTTCTCTCTTTCAGGTATTCCCATTTCACATATATTAGGCCACTTGAAATTTTTCCACAGCTCACTGATGCTCTGTTTATTTTTTAAAAATCTTTTTTTCTCTGTTATATTTTAGATAGTTTCTATTACTGTGTCTTGAAGGTTACTAATCTTCTGTGTTATCTAATCTCATATAGTTAACTTTTCATCTCAAACATTTTAGTTTTCATTTCTAGAATTTCAACTTGAGTCTTTTTTGAAATCTTGCATGTGTGAACTTTTAAGTTCACTCTTTCTTTTAGCTTTTTGAACATATGAAATTTAGGTATGATAGCTGTTTTAATATCGGTGTCTACTAGTTCTATCAAATGTGTCAATTCTAGGTCAGTGTCCATTGATTTTTCTCATTTTAGTAGTATTTTCCTGCTTCTTTGCATGCCTGGTAATTTTTGGTTGAATATCAGACATTATGTATTTTACCTTTTTCAGTGCTAGGTATTTTTGTATTTCTATAAATACACCTGAGCTTTGTTTTGGGGCATGAGTAAGTTATTTGGAAACAGTTCTATCCTTTTGAGTCTTGCTTTAAGCTTTGTTGAGTAGGGCTAATTCTTCTTCACTGCTGAGGTAAAACCCTTCTGTGTACTCTACCCCATGCCCTGTTAATTATGAGGTTTTCCACACTGGCTGGTATGAATAGGCACTATTCATGGCCCTGTGTGAAATCCACTGATTGTTCTCTGTGATCCTTTTGAGTGCTTCTGGCTCAGATAGTTTCCTCACATACATACAGTGATTGGTACTCTCCTGAATACTTCAGGAGCACATCCTCCTGTGCAGCTCTCTCCTGTCTTGTACTTTGCCCCAAGAATTCTAGCCTCCTTGTTCTACTTAGACCTCTAGCTCTGGCTCCTCAATTCGGGGAACTGCAGGGCTTGGTATGGATTTCCTCTTCTGTGTCCTCTGTCCCAGGCATTACGCTTGAGCAGTTTTAGGATACCTCATGTTTTCCCCATCCCTTTGAGATTACTGTAGTTTTTTGCCTGATGTCCAGTGTCCCGAGAACCTTTGTTTCCTATATTCATTATTTTAGTTGTTTTAGGTGGGAAGGTAAATATGGTGCCTGTTACTCCATCTTGGCTAGAAGTGGAGGTCCTCAACTGGAATTTTTGAAGAAAATTTTAAAAGGGACTATTTGAGGTTGTGAGGAAGGGATTTATATAGGACCCTGGAGGTCCTATAACCCCTTCATCAACTTAAGTTATTTAGAAAGTTCTTAACAACATGGATGACAAAATGAAGCAGAATTCATACAGCAGGTACATATGCAGTGCTGTGCATGTGGGCTGGGTTTAGGCAGAGTGGAAAAATAAAGTAGAAATCATTCAGGCTAAATGTATGTGTCGCCAGTCCCTTGGGCAATATGGATTTTGGTCTGAGTTACCCTGAAATCTGTTGCAGATCAGGCTGAGAGCTGAGTATCTTGAATTCTGCTACACTGGCCATGGGATGAAGAGATTAAGAAAGGACTCAGTTACTGATCAGCTATGGGGGATGAAAGTTGAGAAGGCAAATTATAAAATCAAGCATGATTTATATACACCAAACTCAATGTAGTTTACCAGATTCTGGGATTGTAGAATTATGTGGCCAACTTTGATATTAGAGTGTGGCTATTGTTCGGCTGTTTTAAATCATCATGTGACATAGTGGGCAGAGCATGGGGTTGAAGACCCTCTCTGTTTTTTACTGACTCTGTGACATTGGGCAAGTGACCTAAATGCACAGAACCTTAGTTACCCCATCTCTGGGTTGTGAACCCTCCAAAGTTGTTGGGAGGATCAGCAAAACTGTCTACTAAGTCACTAGTACCAGTCCTGGAAGAGAGTAAATGCTCACGCAAAATCTGTTGATCCAAGACGAGGGTTGGCGCAAAATATGAGTTTGAGAAACATTGTGATTCATTGAAGATACATATTGACAGGACATATTAATAGATAACACTAATTTCTAGGGACCTATTAAAGGAAGAGTAGGGTATTTGAAGAGGGCTACCTCAAAGCCCACCTTCAAAGGCACTTTGTGAAGACACCCCAGCTCCCCTTCCCTTTTCTCCTGAACAGGTTGTTCTGATGTTAGTGTCCGAGATTGGGTATTGGGCTGGATGGGCTACTGATTTGTCCCAACATGTGTTGCATCTGGGGGGCCTCCAGCAAGGTAGAGAAGACCTGCTGTGTGCTCACGGTGGGCTACTAGCCCAGCTTCCCTCATCTCCACACAGCATCATGTGGGAACATGGGTATCTGAAGATCATTCTTGTTAAATGTACCAAGTGCCCCGTATCCCTTCTTCCCCCCTCTTTATTTTAGGAAAAGCCACGGCATGGAGGGGCAGTTATAGGAACTAAAAGTGTAGAGCAAAGAGGAAAGAAAACTCAGGAGGTCGTGAGAGTCAGCTTAAAACGTTTGAAGGGATAGCTCACCCAAAGGAGGTTAGGTGGTTTGGCTGATCCCGTGGGATAAAAATGAGGACTAGAGGGTGGAAGCCATATAAAGCAGAATTGAACTCAGTACGAGGATCTTTCTTCTTATTATAGTACTAGCTGCGTATTGTGAACATTCAAACAGCACGGAGAGAGGAAGTTAAAAATTGCCCTTCAAGCTTCCACCGCATTTCTTTTCCCTAGATGTCACTGCAGTAAGCAGGCTTTTGCATATTCTTCCTGAAGTTTTGTATGTTAGGTCCTTATACAATACAGTGGTTCTCAAACTTTAGCATCTGTCAGGGTAGCCAGACAGATGTGAGCCGCACTCCCCAGAGTTTCTGAATCAGCAGATCTGGGCTGGAGCCTGAGAATTTGCATTTCTAACATGTTCCCTGGTGATGCTGTTGCTGCTTCTCTGGAGATCACAGTTTGAGAACCACTGTTGCTTTTCCTCTTTACAGAGTTAATACAAATGCGTTCATACTGTGGTGTCTAAGAACTTGCTTTTTAACTTAATAACATACAGTTAGCAATTTTCTTTAGCTTTTCATTGTTTTTAACAGCTGCTTCTGTATCCGTTTTAGCAATTCCCCTATAAATATTGAATTTGTTTCCAGGGTTTTTGTGAGTGTGCCCTTGCCTTTAAAAAAAAAAAGTTGAAATGGACATTTTTGTATGCATCTTTTAGATGAGCCCATCTTAAATTCTTAGAAGTTCAACTCTTGGGTAAAAGGGTAGATTTTGAAAACAGAAAGGAGGTTGAACCAATTATTCTCCCGCTAAAAGTGTCTGAAACTGCCTTTTTCCCCAAACTCTTGCCAAAGATGGGTACTAGCATTTTCATTTTCTGCCCATTTTTTAAGGTGTACGATTATATATCAGTATTGTTTTGATTTGCATTTCCCTCCATTATTTGTGAGGCTAAAGGTTGACATGTATGCATTGTATGTCTTTTTCTATGAACTGCAAGTTTTTATTTCCTGCATCCCAAGGAGGAGAGAACAGTATGAACAGAGGCACCAAACCTTCATTTGAGGGATTGCTAGTCGCTTTGTAGAGTTGGAGCCTCAGGGGTTGCAGTCAGGGAGGAGGCAGGGAGGTAAGGTGAGAGGCTTAGGCAGAGCCGTAGCTCTGAGGGCCTTGTGGGCCAAAGAAAGAACTTGGGCCTTACTCTGGGCAGAGGCAGTACTGCTGGTGTTTAAGCTTACGGTGTAGCTCTTGGCAGTCTTAACAGGGCGTGCTTCTGGAGGGGCAAGCTGTCCAATAATCTTCCAGTAACTCATTCTTTAGGCCTTTCACCCTGGGCCTTGAAGCCACCTGGCCATTCTTGATAAACAGGTAAACACAAGACTAGACCAGAGGCCTCAGCCAGCCTCAGGCTGGGCGCTGTCTTCAAGGGAGGAGTTTTGCAAGATGGTTCAGGGACTGAATTTTGTTGCTCTACCTAATACTGTACTGCCCCGAGCCCTTCCTGAATTTACCGACATCTGACAGCAGTCATCAAGGTTGGTGGGCTCTTCTGTTGTTTTTATTTGAGTGACTTTCTGTGAAAAGCTGTGGATTTGGGCCAATATGCTAATGATAATGACATTGCTTTGAAGGTCTGATTAGTTCTGTAGAGTATCATTTTATAGTTAATTATGTCGACAAATCAACAGCAGCCTCTTGGAGAAGAAAGTGACAGAGGGAGAGAAACTACGTATATATTTAACAAATTGTTCAGACTCCAAGAGAGGTAGGAATTCATGTATTACAAAGAAGAGTGCACTTAACAATAAAAAATCACTAAGTTTGCCTGTAATTTTCCCTGTTATGTGCATAGCTTTGTAATTGACTTATGGGGTTAAACTATAATAACTTTGCATTTAGAATCAGGACACCAGCCCTGGCTCTCTCTGTGTCTGTTCTGCCACTTTTCTGCTTTCAGGGTCCTGGCATGAGAGTAAGAGGCCATCAAATTCAGGCTTTGGCTTTTAGTGAACTCAGGCTGTGCATTGGGTTTGTGAAAGACAGACCCCATCTTTCTTCTCCCCTCCGTGCATGTGTCTGCGGGAATGGGGCTCTGGGTCAAGGAGGATGATTGACCTGGGAAGGGGTGCAGTGCTTTACACACAAGAGAGGCTTGCTGATGGTGCTTCTAGAACTCTCCAGGGATGGAGGGTTTTTAGAGGCTTTTTATTTCAAAAGGTATTTGACTATTTTATACATTAATAATTTCTCCCTCCCTCACAGCCCAGGAATTCCCCTATTACTGCATGACACACGCTGTGCTTGTCTCCAGGTAGAAGGAAGTAGGGGGCAGAACATTCTCAGTTAATATCTAATGTTTCTCACAGTAGCATTTATAGTGACATAGGTGGTTGTTATTAATCAGAGCATGGACGGGGCGTTTCTGATGGTTGAGTGTCTGAGAAGTTTTCACAGGATGAACTGACTTGTAATTGTGTTCTGAGTGTGTCCAGGATGAAAGCAGCTTGGTTAGGGAAGGAAAGCCAAGTCATTTCAGGGATGGATAAGAGTTCTGCTCTGGCTTAGACAAACCTGAATTTGAGTACAGCCTTCTTCCTCTCTAGGCGTCGTGACCATCCGCCGGGTATCGCTCCTCTCAGGATTTGAGTGTCCTCCCCTGTAAATGGGGGAAGGGTGGGTGTCATAAATGTGGGCCACCCTCTCCCTTTCTCTGCAAAGAGAATAGCTTGGTAGGGCTATTAAAGGGCTTGGAAGGCATTTTAACAAGTCAGGAGCTGCTTTATTGGCTCACAAGTATTGAAGAGAAGAGAGCGTAAGCAAGGTTTTATGGAAGAGGACATGGGAGACTCAAAGTTTAATTTGCTTTGAGGCGATGTTTGTTGTTGGAGTTTGGGGATGTCATTTGATGCGTCAGATTTTCCATCCATGATTTTGTTAGGGCCTATACTGTGCATTTAGCCTCAGCATGGTTGGGGTTTGTGTTTTGTGTCAGCTGTTGTGCTGTTGCCTGTGTGGCTCTTGGAGGGTGGTGGGTTTTGGCCACCATCCAGGACTGCCTCAGAGTTGATCCCTGTGGCTGCCACATTGTGAGGCAGGCATGAGGATTTGGTGAGTTTTGCCTTTTCTGCCTGTTGGAATCCATCTTTGAATTTAAAAGGACAGCCAGCCGTTCTTCTGTCTGATTTAATACCATATCCCTCCTCCAGTCACCTCGTATTTGTCTTTAAAAAATGGGCTCAGGGCTTCCCTGGTGACGTAGTGGTTGAGAGTCCGCCTGCCGGTGCAGGGGACATGGGTTCGTGCCCCGGTCCGGGAAGATCCCACATGCCGCGGAGCAGCTGGGCCCGTGAGCCATGGCCGCTGAGCCTGCGCGTCCGGAGCCTGTGCTCCGCAGCGGGAGAGGCCACAGTGGTGAGAGGCCCGCGTACCGCAAAAAAAAAAAAAAAAAGGGCTCAGTCCAAAGCATGAAGATCCTCAACATCCTGAAAAATACTGGGTTTCTGATCCAATGATTGGAATGGTGATGAAAACAATAAACTGGTACTTCTTTTTACCAACTAACGTCTCTGTATTCTGCAGAGAAAGGTGGAGTTGGAATAAGATACTTGGCTTCAAGAGTATAGCTAAGATTCTGATGGCAATCTGGAGCCACCTTACTGCCATGTGTAATATTACCAGGTGCATTAGGTTGAGATTGAAGTACATCAACAAGGCATAACTTGAGGCATCACTATTTGACTTTCAAAAATCAGCTTCTTACATTAAATTGTCAGCTCTTTAAAATCAGAAATGATGTACTTTTCAGCTTCCTATTCCTGGTATCCTGGCACAGAAAAAGCACTTAACATTTGTTTACTGGAATTTGAGCTGTTAGACATGGTGAGAATACCTAGGTATAGATCATGCATATTAAGTAATTGCAGATGTCCAGAGGTGATTTGATGGTGAAAAGGGAAGGTGGGCACATGTTAATAGTCCTAATAGTTGCTGCCGTTTACTGAGCATGTACCATATATCAGGCACTGTGCTGGGCACTTCAGTTATAGAATCCTAGTTAATTGTTCAAAGAATACAGTGAGATTGGAGCTGCAGGAGACAGCCTTTCACTTTCAGAGAAGTACCTGTCAAGAAGCTGTACATTTTCTCCCATGTGTATTTTTGGTAAAGCCAGTGGAGAACCAGATATTATTGACAGATTAGTGCTTTCCTTCCCATCCCGAACTTTCTCTCCATCTTAGAGCATGTGCATGTTGTTTAAAGTGGTATTTAGTTCCTTCTGTCAAGGAGACTAAAGTTGACCAGTGACCAAAGTTGACCAGTGTACTCACTGCTTATCTTTTTCCTCCCAAACCTCCCAACCCCCTGATTGCAATATAACTAAAAAAAAAAAAAAAATTGTGTGGGTCTCGTGTACTTGAGCTCCCAGCCAAGACCAAAGATCAAAGTCAAGAGAGGATATTGAGCTCCCTCCCAGGTCCCTGGGACGCTGTATTTGCAGACACTGTTTCCAAGTCAGTCCTGGAGGAGTAGCCCTTTAAGAAATAGGACTGCAGGTAAGCTCATCCACTTTGTAGCCTTGTAGTCTTAGGAAACAATGTTACTGGTCTTTGATCACTTAGGGGAAGAGAAGGAGGAAAATACAAGAGAACAATCCCCAAAGGTTGGTTTTCAGCACTGGTGTTTGAGCATGACCCCTTAGAATCTCTAGCATAGTTGTGCAGAGAACAGCCTCCCGTGTCTGTGACCCTCTTTCCTTTTCTCACGCTGCCTTTGAGCAGCTTGCATGTTTGTTAAAGAATCAGCCATGAAGCCTGTGGTTTTCTGTGGCACATTTCTAATAATATTTGTAAAGGCTATTATTTAATGAATCGCATAAATATTTATCATAAGAGCAGTCTTTTGATCGTGAACAGGGGCTAAAAGCCACTCCAGTCTGCGCTGGGGACTTGGCTGGGGAGGCTGTTTCTGCCCTTTGGAGCCTCCTGTAGACTGAAAAGTTAGGTAAGGCTCGGGACGTGTGTGCAGCCAGCTTGAATTTCTCCCTGTAGCTTTTCTTTCTCTTGGCCTTAACAATCTATGTCCTTATTTCTCTGTCTGACCAGCCTCCCTATATTCCCTATTAGTTGTTTTTCTTTTTAGAGAATTTATCTTTGACTGAAATGAATGAACTGGAACTAATGTTCTGACTCTCATCATTCATCCATTGGGCTCTGGAGCCATACCGTCCTGGCCTGGAGTCCCAGCTCCTCTGGTTTTGTGCTCTGTGACGTTAAATAGCTTTATTGCTGAGAACCTCAATCCCCTAAACTGGAAAAGGGGCTCATCGTGCCAGCCACACGGGGTTGTTACAAAGGTGAAGTGAAATCACAAGATCAAGTGGGCAGTTTGCAGAGCAGAGCTTAATAAATACTAGTTGCTGCTGCCTTTGTTGTTGATATTGATATTGAAGAAGTTTTTGAAGGATTTGGTTTTCACTTTTAGGTTGGTGTGTAGAAAGAACCCTAAACCTGCCTTAAGAGGCCAGGGTTCAAATGCAGGTGCTGCTGTTGTTTACTGTTTGTGGTACTCAGGGCAAATTTCCCCATCCCACCAAGGTATAAAATGGTGATAGGGTTACCATCTTGACTGGGTTTCAGTCAGAAGATAATGAACAGATGTATAAAAGTGCCAGGTGTGCGGGAGGATCCTAATCCTTTTTTTAAAAAAACAAATTGGAAAAGGGAATCATGTTTTCCATTTTGCATTTACTTTATTTCTTGAGGCCAAGAGGGACTGGAATACAGTTTGGAGTCTAGGACACAGCAGAGAGTACCTATGACCCAGGAACAAAGGGCACAGAAAGGGGAGACAAGGAATCTGAGTTGCAGAAACTCCTCTGGCAGAGTTTTTATAACTCACAGGGTTGAGTTTCAGGGAAGCTGCCTAAGGGCTTGAACTTCTTTGTTTCCCTTCTTTCAGGGTCCAGGTGTGGAAACAATCATAAAGAGATCACTTAAAACTATAGTAATGGGAAGCATGGTGAACTTGAAATATTTAATTAGGATCTATTTCTTACAAAAACATTAACTGGGAGGTCTGTGCAAACAGTGCAGGGAGGGTAAGATGCCCTTGTTCCCATGGGTTTGACTCTCTTCCCAACTGATGTCTCAGTTAAATGGTCTAGAAACGGGTAGTTTGCCAGAGAGAGGACACCTGGTGTTGAGGAAGGGTCAGTCTCTGAAGGTGGGCAGCCTGAGTTCTGAGTTAGCCAGTTGTAGACAGAGTAGGCAGGAATACCTAGCAGAACCCTTGGCAGATGGGCATTTACTAAATGGAGGGTATCAGGCAGTATATCATCCTGAGAATGGTTAGGGATTTGAGAGCCAGAGGGAATGAGATTGCTCTCAACTCCATCACTTGCGAGTTATATGACATACTGGAGCAAGTTATTAACTAGTCTAGGACTCATTTTCCTCATCAGTAAAATGGGGATGATAACAGTAATTATCTTCAGGGGTCGATGTCAGGATAAAAAGTGGATTAAGAATGTAAGCAAGCTGCTTAGCAAAGCATCGGATACATAGTAAATTTTTACCTTTTATTATTTCCCTAAAGATAGGTTTTAAAGGTGTCCACTGAGTCTCAGAGACTTGGTGAGTTCGTGCTATGTGCCAGGCACTGGGCTGGCACTGGGGATACAGCTGTGGTCCAGGCAGCACTGGAGTTAATGTCTAATGGCAAAGCTCCACTCTCCATACAAGTGTTGGGGGGGGGCGGGGGGGGGTAGTGGTTCTCCCAAAGGATGGGCTCTTTCCTGTTTAGCCAAGAGATGGGTCCAAAACCCAGAGCTGGGGGAAGCCCTGAGTCAGCTGCAGAGTGGAAATCTGCCTCTTTGGATTTTATTGGAAGTAAATCAGGAAGTCTGGGTAGTGGGTGGTAAGATGAGGAATTCCTTGTAGAGGAAGACAGTCAAAAGTGAGGGAGCCAGGCCTGAGGAGCTGGGCCAGCCCCCTGGGGGACTCTTTTGTCACTGGCGCTGGCAGGAGTACAGAGAAGCCTGGATGATGGCTGGCCAGGTCTGTGTAATCCAGAATGTTTGTATAGATTCTTCATTTCCTGTGTTTTTCCCCTTGTTTCTCCCTCCAGTGTTTAGAATAATCTTGGAAAGTTCTAGCCAAGGATAGAGAGTTGTTGGCTTGTCAGGATCCGTATTGGGGAGCAGCATCCCTGGGCCCTTCCAAGTGGTGACAGGGGGAAGCTAAGAGAAGGAACCCTGAGTACAGCAAGAGGATGTGTATGTGGTCAGTTCGGGGAGATGGAACAGTGAGCCCGGTCAGACTTCCTCCTCTTTGCAGATAAAGAAACCGAGGAAGATCTGAGCCATGGCACTGTCCTGTTTTGTCCTTCACTGTATCCTCAGCTCTTAGCAGGGTGCCTGGTGCCTGGCACAATCTGCATTTCTTTGAATATCAGTCATTGATTGAAAGATGCATCATTATTTCATATACCACTAAGAAGGAAAGAACATGCTACTGATTATTTGTAAATGCCATTGATTGCCGAGTCACTAATTTTGAAGAAGCTAAATGTGAAAAAAATGAGTGTCTTCGAATTAATAAAATGTAGTTGTAAGCATCCAATAAATATTTGTTAATTGGATGGATGAAGCATACAGAGATTAGAATCAAGGAAAAACACTAGTGCAGATAAGTACAAACCTAGGAATCCAAACTATTAAAGCATTAAAGCACGAGCCTGTTGATCCTTGTTTTCTGTGGATTCACTGATTTAGGTGTTCATTCCGTAAACATTTATTGAAAACCAGTTATGTACCAGACACTGTACTGGTTTGGGGATATAGAAACTGTAGGAGCTGGGGATCCAGAAACCAATCAGTTCCTTTCTTCAGGTTCAGGCCAGTAAGGGAGACGGACACAGAAACAAAAAATTCACAGTCAGAGTGGTCTTCAAAAAGTTTGCAAAGTAAGTAGGGGCACAGTACTCTGGTGGCCGCAGGGCATGGAGAGAGGCAAGGCAGTCTTTCCTGAAGAGGTGGTGGTTTAGCTGGATCTTGAAATGGAAGTCAGCAGGTACACAAGAGAGGAAAGAGGTAGCAAGGGAAGAGAAGCACGAGGGGAGACAGTCCTGTAGTCAGCAGGTACACAAGAGAGGAAGGAGGTAGCAAGGGAAGAGAAGCACGAGGGGAGACAGTCCTGTAGCAGTACGGTACACCTGCGGTCCTGCGAGGTGTTCAGGATGTCTGGAGCTTGGTGTGAGAATGGGCAGGACTGAGGTGGATGTGGCTGGACAGCAGGCAGAGGGCAGCTCCTGGAGGGCCTGGGATGCCGTGCAGAGGGCCTCAGCCAGTGGTTTTCAGCCATCCTGAGTCCTGAGGAAGGATCCAGCAGAGCGATTGCTGGGGGGAGAGTAGAGGGCCAGGCAAGGGTGATCTTTGCTTCAAACAGAGCAGCTCTGCTTTGATCTGTTTTATTTCAATTCTTCCGAGTAATGGCTTGAAGGAAAGATATCCCTTTTGGATGCCTGAAGGAATGCATAGTTTGAAAACTGGTGCCACTGGTCATACGGGCAGGCGAGGAGATGAGAAGGCACTCAGGCTGGAGCCTGAGAGTTGTTCTCTGAAGCTCAGACGGAGGTAGCACATGTTCTTAACTACAGATTCCCCATTGGCCTCTACACCTGCCTGTGAACCAAAGGGGGCCACACACCTTTGGGAAATCTTCGTGATCAAGTCAGGAGCTATCACTTGTAATGAAGCTGTTTCTGACTGGGATAAATATCCAGGAAGCTGGAATGGAACATCTGCTGGCTGACTTCATTTTAGAATTCCCAGGTGTGACCTTGCCAAGGAAACATTACCTTTTTGAAGTGGAAGGGTGCAGAACGCTGCTGCGGTTGAAATTAGACTCTGGGCGCTGAGGCCGCCCCGAGCTCACCTGGGGAGTTGTAGCATGTTCACCAGCATGGGCATCTTGGGGGCTTGTTCTTATTCTTTAAAAGGCCAATCTGGAAAATGAAAGCCTCTGTGAGATGTCTGTGTCATGGGGGCTAATCTGACCAGAGGGACTCAGAGCCGCAGTGAAGGCCAAGGAATTCCTGAGTGTTCTCTGGTCAGATTTCCTTGTAACTCACAAGGGGTCTGTAAAGAAAACAGATTGTTTAACAAGTTCCTGATCCTGTCTCCCTCGAGGCTCCTTCCCAATTCCCAGTCACTTCCTGACACAGCTGCAGTGTATTTGCCTCTTCGCTAAACCTGTATCGCAAGCTGCTAAGAAGGAAAGGAAGGGACATGAGACAGATGTGGGACTTTGGGTCCAGGCTGCTCTTGAGTGGTGCTGGCTAAATCTCTTAACTTCTCAGAGACCTATTTGCCCATCAGTATAAAATGCATCAATGTGCATTTACTGTTCTTAAGTGTATGGACCTTGCATTAAGAGAAAAGTTACATATCTCTTGGCATCTCATCTTAGTCACCTGTAAAATAGATTTTTAACTATACTCACCTTCAGGGGGAGAGGGGAATTGGATAAAGGCAGTCAAAAGGTACAAACTTCTGGTTATAAGATAACTAAATACTAGTAATACAATGTGCAACGTGATAGATAGAATGAACACTGCTGTATTTATATATGAAAGTTAAGAGAGTAAATCCTAAGATATCTCATCACACAAATTTGTTTTTCTGTTTCTTTACTTTTATATCTCTATGAGATGATAGATATTCACTAAGCTTATTGTGATAATCACTTCTTAATGTATGAAAGCCACATCATTACGCTGTATACCTTAAACTTATACAGTGCTCTATGTCAATTATATCTCAATAAAACTGGAAGAAAAAAATAGTCTCACCTTGTAGAGTCGTAGTGAGTTAGAGGGGCTGTATGTACTTTTTACAGTGCTTGTTGGCACATAATAGGTGCTCAGTAGATAGTTTTTTTTAATTAGTTTCTGCTTTATAACAAAGTGAATCAGTTATACATATACATCTGTTCCCATATCCCTTCCCTCTTGCGTCTCCCTCCCTCCCACCCTCCCTATCCCACCCCTCCAGGCGGTCACAAAGCACTGAGCTGATCTCCCTGTGCTCTGCGGCTGCTTCCCACTAGCTATCTACCTTACGTTTGCTAGTGTATATATGTCAATGCCTCTCTCTCGCTTTGTCACAGCTTACCCTTCCCCCTCCCCATATCCTCAAGTCCATTCTCAAGTAGGTCTGTGTCTTTATTCCTGTTTTACCCCTAGGTTCTTCATGACATTTTTTTTTCTTAAATTTCATATATATATGTTAGCATACGGTATTTGTCTTTCTCTTTCTGACTGGCCGACTGGGCAGATGAGGTTCTTTTTCAGCGCCATGGGCATTGTCCTTGTTTCGATTCAAATTCAGTGAGAAGAAAATGCATATCTATTGCCTCCAGATTCTCAGCTCTATAACCCTTTATTTATCCTCATAGTACTTTTCACCCAGTGTCACGACTTTGCTTGAATAATTAATGCATTTCATAAATGCTCACCATCTGACTCCCTTCCAAGAACAGAAACTCCATATCTGAGGCCATGCCTGTCTGTTCACCCAACTACCTAGCTCAGTGCCTGTTAGCACACTGGCAGCAATGAACGTTTTGTTGGATGAATAAATAATCAATGGCTACCAGTTCATCAGCTGCATCCCTTCATTTCCACTTTCAAGTTGTCCCATGCTTGGCTTTGCAGACCCACTTGGTCTTCACGTGGTTTTGCCCTTGATCCCCGCAGGTGGAGAGACGGCAATGCCCGGCGGAGATCAGGAACTCGGGAGCTACTACGTGGGTGTGGACGTGGGGACAGGTAGTGTCCGTGCAGCTCTGGTGGACCAGAGGGGTATCCTCTTGGCTTTCGCAGACCAGCCAATCAACCAGTGGGAGCCTCAGTTCAACCACCACGAGCAGTCCTCCGAGGACATCTGGGTTGCATGCTGCATCGTCACAAAGGTATGGCCTCAACTCTCACGTTCTCACACGTGTTCCCCTGCTCCCACCTGCTGAGTGTGTGTAGTGTGTCCATCTGGTGCCAGGACAACGTCGGGGTAACTTTAGACACAGGCTTTGCCTTTAGGGAGCTCATGGTCTATGGCAGAGACCAACAGACAGCTGGGATGTAACGTGATAGGTGCTGGGAGCAAAGTGACTGTGGCTAGAGCTGAGGAAGGGGCCAACGCTGAGGGGCTCCAGGTAGACAGGGTGGAGGATGCAGAACATGTAGACAGAGGATTCAGTCAGATGTGACCTAATGTGAAGACGTCACTGATAACCATAGATGACCTCTACTGTGCCCTCAGGTGTGCCCAGTGCTGTGTAAAATATGTTAACGTGCATTATGCAGTTGAATCCTCACAACGACCCTATAAAGGTACCCTCATTTTATTGAGGAGAAAACAAAGGCATAGAAAGATTAGATAACTTACTCAAGTTCCTGCAGTTAGTAAGTAGGAAAGGCAGTCTGACTCCAGTGCTGCACCCTTAGTCACTGGACTGTCCTGCCTTCCAAGTGGAAGGCAACAAAACCTCATTTTGTTCAGAGGGAACTGCATGTGCAAAGGCACAGTGGCCTGAGAACACGGTGGGTTCTGAGAAAGGAAGGAAGTCAGGCAAGACTAGTGCATCTCTGAGTTGTGCCAGGTAGATGTTTATCTTGCATGGCCTTGGTTTTCGGTCAGCTTGCTGGCTTGGGAAAAGGAGTGATACTGGTTGAGAATTGTTCCCTTTTAGTTTCACTTGACTGGTTTTATATCCTGGTGATCAGGAACGACAGAGATGCTTTTGTAGTTTTTACCAGAGAGAAAAATAAAGTCCTGGGTTCTCTCTTCTCCCTGTTCCTAGTTTAGTTCCTTAAATATTCATGAAGGGCTTGGTAATTTGCAGATGGACAATTCACTGTTCTGTCCGTATTGATCAGTCTGTTTAAACTTTAATGAGCTCTGGGCTGATGTTAGTGCCCCCGGAGAAGAAGGCAGGGAGAGAAGGTGGGGGTGGGAGGCACTGGAGCATTATTATATAGGAATAAAAAGGGGGCACATCTTCTCTTCTGCCTGTTTAATTTTCCTCCTCCCTCCCCCGCCCCGTCCCAGCCCCCGCCTTGGTGAGAATCTTCTACTCTTTGCCCTTGGGTCTCCTTTGTTCTTCCAACGTATAGCATTTCTTGCCATTAAGGACATTGTGAAGAAGAAAATATAATCCCCTGATGAAAAGCTACTTTAAAAACAGGTCTGCTCTAAGTACAGCTTGGTTTAATGTTGGATTTTTAATCATCTCCTGGTGGCAGCCACCTCATCATCTGCTTGAGCCCCATTAGCCATGTGAGTGGCTCTGGGCATTTGTCCTTAGCGAGGATGTCTGTCTGTAGCAAACCTGGATAAAGCTATTGGGTCTTAGGCTGTTCCCCTCGCATGGGGTATGGCCATGTGGCCGCATGTCAGAAGCCATATGATAAACATGACACACCTACTCACAGCTATATTGCTATGTGAGGTTGAAGGAGGGGAGCATGTTTATATTAGAGAGGTAACACACCAGAGAGCACAGATTCTGGAGCCAGACTGCCTGGATTGACATCCCAGTTTCAACATTTATTAGCTTGTCATCTTGGACAAGTTACTTATGGTGTCTTGCTTGAGTTTCATCATCTGTAAAATGGAATGATGACTGTACCTATCTGCACTGGGTCCTTGTGAGGATTAAATGAGTTAATGCATATAAAATGTCGTAACAGTGCCTGGAAATGAGTAAGCACTATGATTCCTATGGCGATGATGATGACCATAACAGAAATGAGTAGATTATGGAGGAGAGTGAATTTCTAAGACGAAATACTGAAAAGTCAGCGTCAGTAAGGGAGGCACCTCATGGGAATATTCACTCCTTTTGTCGTTAGGGTTCTTTCCGTGTAAGATTTTGAGAAGCAACGGTCTGGGGCAAGGGGTGACATAAAATACATCCCGACCTGTCTTGTCTTTCTCAAGGACTTAAGGAAGTCAAGAGTTTGAGAGCAGTTGTACTTACTGCTTCCTTTTCGCTAAGTTGCTCACATTGCCTGAGACGCTTTCCCCTTAGTCAAGTTAATAAAAACAATAAGAACAGCAGTAACAATATGATGATGATGATGGCAGCTCACATTTCTTGGGCACTGATTATGTTCCAGGTACCATGCTGAACACTTTATAACAATCACTTCATTTTATCCACACAACAGCCTCGTTTTTTTTTAAAAAAAAAACTGAAATATAGTATTTACAATGTTATGTTACTTTTAGGTGTACTGTTTTTTTCAGATTCTTTTGTCTTATTGGTTATTAAAAAATATTGAGTAGAGTTCCTTGTGCTATACAGTAGGTCCTTGTTGGTTATCTGTTTTATATATAGTAGTGTGTATATGTTAATTGCAAACTCCTAATTTATCCCCCTACCCTTTTCCTTTTGGTATCCATAAGTTTGTTTTCTGTGTTTGTAGGTCTAGTTCTATTTTGTATCTAAGTTCATTTGTATCTTTTTTTTTTAGATTCCACATACAAGCAATATTATATGATATTTGTCCTCTGTCTGGCTTAGTTCACTTAGTGTGATAAATCTCCATGTTGCTGCAAATGGCATTATTTCATTCTCTTTTTTTTTTTTTTTTTCTTTTTGCGGTATGTGGGCCTCTCACTGTTGTGGCCTCTCCCGTTGCGGAGCACAGGCTCCGGATGCGCAGGCCCAGCGGCCACGGCTCACGGGCCCAGCCGCTCCGCGGCATATGGGATCCTCCCAGACCGGGGCACGAACCCGTATCCCCTGCATCGGCAGGCAGACTCTCAACCACTGCGCCACCAGGGAGGCCCTCATTCTCTTTTTTTAAAAAAATTTTTTATTATTATTTTTTTACAACTTTATTGGAGTGTAATTGCTTCACAATGGTGTATTAGTTTCTGCTTTATAACAAAGTGAATCAGTTATACATATACATCTGTTCCCATATCCCTTCCCTCTTGTGTCTCCCTCCCTCCCACTCTCCCTATCCCACCCCTGCAGTCGGTCACAAGGTACCGAGCTGATCTCCCTGTGCTATGCGGCTGCTTCCCACTAGCTATCTGCCTTACGTTTGCTAGTGTATATATGTCCATGCTTCTCTCTTGCTTTGTCACAGCTTACCCTTCCCCCTCCCCATTTCCTCAAGTTCATTCTCAAGTAGGTCTGTGTCTTTATTCCTGTTTTACCCCTAGGTTCTTCATGACATTTTTTTTCTTAAATTCCATATATAGGTATTTATGGCTGAGTAATATTCCATTGTATATATGTACCACATCTTCTTTATCCATTCCTCTGTTGATGGTCATGTAGGTTGATTCCATGTCTTGGCTATTGTAAATAATGCTGCAGCGAACACTGGGGTGCATGTATCCTTTCGAACCATGTTTTTTTCTGATATATGCCCAAGAGTGGGATTGCTGGATCATATGGTAGTTCTATCTTTAGCTTTTTTTAACAACCTCCATACTGTTCTCCATAGTGGCGTCAACAATTTATTATGAACTCTGTTTTAGAGCTGGAAGAAATGAGCTGTTAAGAGGTAAAGTAACCACCCAAAGTCGGGGGTTGGGCTGCTGCTGTCTTCCTCTTGCTCTTTTTTTGTCCCTCTCTTCAGCCTCATCTTATTCCACATG
This sequence comes from Mesoplodon densirostris, assembly GCF_025265405.1. Taxonomy (NCBI): domain Eukaryota; kingdom Metazoa; phylum Chordata; class Mammalia; order Artiodactyla; family Ziphiidae; genus Mesoplodon; species Mesoplodon densirostris. The sequence goes on from NC_082662.1 coordinate 51,861,688, forward strand.
CCCGCATCTTATTGTATTAAGCTACCTGAATTTTTTTTTCTAAATTAGCTCTGAATGGAGAACTTTGAGCTTATCCTGATTGTTATATTAAGCATTCTGAATTATAAGTGCCTTTACCCAGCTGTCTGCTTATGTGGAAAATGTGTGCCCCCTGAGTAGGGGTCATATCTTGTTTATCTGTATTTCCTTAGAGTTCCTCACTTGTAATGTGCCCCATTCATGTCTGTTGAGTACGTGAATGAGTGAAATTTCTGTTGTTTTCATTATCTGGCATGCTCTTCTCTCATCTTTTTTTTTTTTTAACCTGCCCAGTTCCTGGGTACCTTTTAAAGTAAGCTTAAGCATGACTTCCCCCTTGGAGCCTTCCTGGATGACCTCTGACAGTCCCTGCCTGCCCTTGACCACCTCAGAAGAAAGAGGGTGAGAAGTCCCTCTCTGTTGCCCCAGAGCCCATGTCTTCACCTGTTTCATTATCTGGTCCTTACCAGATTGTGTTTTTTTTTTTTTTTTTTTTTTTTTTTTTTTTTTTATTTTACAAATTTAATCAGTTATACATATACAAATGTTCCCATATCCCCTCCCTTTTGCGTCTCCCTCCCACCCTCCCTATCCCACCCCTCCAGGCGGTCACAAAGAACCGAGCTGATCTCCCTGTGCTATGCGGCTGCTTCCCACTAGCTCTCTACCTTACATTTGGTAGTGTATATATGTCCATGCCGCTCTTTCACTTTGTCACAGCTTACCCTTCCCCCTCCCCATATCCTCAAGTCCATGCTCTAGTAGGTCTGTGTCTTTATTCCTGTCTTACCCCTATGTTCTTGATGACATTTTTTTCTTAAATTCCATATATATGTGTCAGCATACAGTATTTGTCTTTCTCTTTCTGACTTACTTCACTCTGTATGACAGACTCTAGGTCCATCCACCTCATTACAAATAGCTCAATTTCATTTCTTTTTATGGCTGAGTAATATTCCATTGTATATATGTGCCACATCTTCTTTATCCATTCATCCGATGATGGACACTTAGGTTGTTTCCATCTCCGGGCTATTGTAAATAGGGCTGCTATGAACATTTTGGTACATGTCTCTTTTTGAATTATGGTTTTCTCAGGGTATATGCCCAGTAGTGGGATTGCTGGGTCATATGGTAGTTCTATTTGTAGTTTTTTAAGGAACCTCCATACTGTTCTCCATAGTGGCTGTACCAATTCACATTCCCACCAGCAGTGCAAGAGTGTTCCCTTTTTTCCACACCCTCTCCAGCATTTATTGTTTCTAGATTTTTTGATGATGGCCATTCTGACTGGTGTGAGATGATATCTCATTGTAGTTTTGATTTGCATTTCTCTAATGAGTAAAGATGTTGAGCATCCTTTCATGTGTTTGTTGGCTGTCTGTATCTCTTCTGTGGAGAAATGTCTATTTAGGTCTTCTGCCCATTTTTGGATTGGGTTGTTTGTTTTTTTGCTATTGAGCTGCATGAGCTGCTTATAAATTTTGGAGATTAATCCTTTGTCAGTTGCTTCATTTGCAAATATTTTCTCCCATTCTGAGGGTTGTCTTTTGGTCTTGTTTATGGTTTCCTTTGCTGTGCAAAAGCTTTGAAGTTTCATTAGGTCCCATGTGTTTATTTTTGTCTTTATTTCCATTTCTCTAGGAGGTGGGTCAAAAAGGATCTTGCTGTGATTTATGTCATAGAGTGTTCTGCCTATGTTTTCCTCTAGGAGTTTGATAGTGTCTGGCCTTACATTTAGGTCTTTAATCCATTTTGAGCTAATTTTTGTGTATGGTGTTAGGGAGTGATCTAATCTCATACTTTTACATGTCCCTGTCCAGTTTTCCCAGCACCACTTATTGAAGATACTGTCCTTTCTCCACTGTACATTCCTGCATCCTTTATCAAAGATAAGGTGACCATATGTCCGTGGGTTTATCTCTGGGCTTTCTATCCTGTTCCATTGATCTATATTTCTGTTTTTGTGCCAGTACCATACTGTCTTGATTACTGTAGCTTTGTAGTATAGTCTGAAGTCAGGGAGCCTGATTCCTCCAGCTCCATTTTTCGTTCTCAAGATTGCTTTGGCTATTCGGGGTCTTTTGTGTTTCCATACAAATTGTGAAATTTTTTGTTCTAGTTCTGTGAAAAATGCCATTGGTAGTTTGATAGGTATTGCATTGAATCTGTAGATTGCTTTGGGTAGTAGAGTCATTTTCACAATGTTGATTCTTCCAATCCAAGAACATGGTACATCTCTCCATCTATTTGTATCATCTTTAATTTCTTTCATCAGTGTCTTATAATTTTCTGCATACAGGTCTTTTGTCTCCTTAGGTAGGTTTATTCCTAGATATTTTATTCTTTTTGTTGCAATGGTAAATGGGAGTGTTTCCTTGATTTCACTTTCAGATTTTTCATCATTAGTATATAGGAATGCCAGAGATTTCTGTGCATTAATTTTGTATCCTGCAACTTTACCAAATTCATTGATTAGCTCTAGTAGTTTTCTGGTAGCATCTTTAGGATTCTCTATGTATAGTATCATGTCATCTGCAAACAGTGACAGCTTTACTTCTTCTTTTCCCATTTGGATTCCTTTTATTTCCTTTTCTTCTCTGATTGCTGTGGCTAAAACTTCCAAAACTATGTTGAATAAGAGTGGTGAGAGTGGGCAACCTTGTCTTGTTCCTGATCTTAGTGGAAATGGTTTCAGTTTTTCACCATTGAGGACAATGCTGGCTGTGGGTTTGTCATATATGGCCTTTATTATGTTGAGGAAAGTTCCCTCTATGCCTACTTTCTGCAGGGTTTTTATCATAAATGGGTGTTGAATTTTGTCAAAAGCTTTCTCTGCATCTATTGAGATGATCATATGGTTTTTCTCCTTCAGTTTGTTAATATGGTGTATCACATTGATTGATTTGCGTATATTGAAGAATCCTTGCATTCCTGGAATAAACCCCACTTGATCATGGTGTATGATCCTTTTAATGTGCTGTTGGATTCTGTTTGCTAGTATTTTGTTGAGGATTTTTGCATCTATGTTCATCAGTGATATTGGCCTGTAGTTTTCTTTCTTTGTGACATCCTTGTCTGGTTTTGGTATCAAGGTGATGGTGGCCTCGTAGAATGAGTTTGGGAGTGTTCCTCCCTCTGCTATATTTTGGAAGAGTTTGAGAAGGATAGGTGTTAGCTCTTCTCTAAATGCTTGATAGAATTCGCCTGTGAAGCCATCTGGTCCTGGGCTTTTGTTTGTTGGAAGATTTTTAATCACAGTTTCAATTTCAGTGCTTGTGATTGGTCTGTTCATATTTTCTATTTCTTCCTGATTCAGTCTTGGCAGGTTGTGCATTTCTAAGAATTTGTCCATTTCTTCCAGGTTGTCCATTTTATTGGCATAGAGTTGCTTATAGTAATCTCTCATGATCTTTTGTATTTCTGCAGTGTCAGTTGTTACTTCTCCTTTTTCATTTCTAATTCTATTGATTTGAGTCTTCTCCCTTTTTTTCTTGATGAGTCTGGCTAATGGTTTATCAATTTTGTTTATCTTCTCAAAGAACCACCTTTTAGTTTTATTGATCTTTGCTATCATTTCCTTCATTTCTTTTTCATTTATTTCTGATCTGATTTTTATGATTTCTTTCCTTCTGCTAACTTTGGGATGTTTTTGTTCTTCTTTCTCTAATTGCTTTAGGTGCAAGGTTAGGTTGTTTATTCGAGATATTTCCTGTTTCTTAAGGTGTGATTGTATTGCCATAAACTTCCCTCTTAGAACTGCTTTTGCTGCATCCCATAGGTTTTGGGTCGTCGTGTCTCCATTGTCATTTGTTTCTAGGTATTTTTTAATTTCCTCTTTGATTTCTTCAGTGATCACTTCCTTATTAAGTAGTGTATTGTTTAGCCTCCATGTATTTGTATGTTTTACAGCTCTTTTCCTGTAATTGATATCTAGTCTCATAGCATTGTGGTCGGAAAAGATACTTGATACAATTTCAATTTTCTTAAATTTACCAAGGCTTGATTTGTGACCCAAGATATGATCTATCCTGGAGAATGTTCCATGAGCACTTGAGAAAAATGTGTATTCTGTTGTTTTTGGATGGAATGTCCTATAAATATCAATTAAGTCCATCTTGTTTAATGTATCATTTAAAGCTTGTGTTTCCTTATTTATTTTCATTTTGGATGACCTGTCCATTGGTGAAAGTGGGGTGTTAAAGTCCCCTACTATGATTGTGTTACTGTCGATTTCTCCTTTTATGGCTGTTAATATTTCCCTTATGTATTGAGGTGCTCCTATGTTGGGTGCATAAATATTTACAATTGTTATATCTTCTTCTTGGATCGATCCCTTGATCATTATGTAGTGTCCTTCTTTGTCTCTTCTAGTAGTCTTTATTTTAAAGTCTATTTTGTCTGATATGAGAATTGCTACTCCAGCTTTCCTTTGGTTTCCATTTGCATGGAATATCTTTTTCCATCCCCTTACTTTCAGTCTGTATGTATCTCTAGGTCTGAAGTGGGTCTCTTGTAGACAGCATATATATGGGTCTTGTTTTTGTATCCATTCAGCCAGTCTGTGTCTTTTGGTGGGAGCATTTAGTCCATTTACATTTAAGGTAATTATTGATATGTATGTTCCTATTCCCATTTTCTTAATTGTTTTGGGTTCGTTATTGTAGTTCTTTTCCTTCTGTTGTGTTTCTTGCCTAGAGAAGTTCCTTTAGCATTTGTTGTAAAGCTGGTTTGGTGGTGCTGAACTCTCTCAGCTTTTGCTTGTCTGTAAAGGTTTTAATTTCTCCATCAAATCTGAATGAGATCCTTGCTGGGTAGAGTAATCTTGGTTGCAGGTTTTTCTCCTTCATCACTTTAAGTATGTCCTGCCACTCCCTTCTGGCTTGTAGAGTTTCTGCTGAGAGATCAGCTGTTATCCTGATGGGGATTCCCTTGTGTGTTATTTGTTGTTTTTGCCTTGCTGCTTTTAATATGATTTCTTTGTGTTTAATTTTTGACAGTTTGATTAATATGTGTCTTGGTGTATTTCTCCTTGGATTTATTCTGTATGGGACTCTCTGTGCCTCCTGGACTTGATTAACTATTTCCTTTCCCATGTTAGGGAAGTTTTCAACTATAATCTCTTCAAATATTTTCTCAGTCCCTTTCTTTTTCTCTTCTTCTTCTGGAACCCCTATAATTCGAATGTTGGTGCGTTTAATGTTGTCCCAGAGGTCTCTGAGACTGTCCTCTGTTCTTTTCATTCTTTTTTCTTTATTTTGCTGTGCAGCAGTTATTTCCACTATTTTATCTTCCACCTCACTTATCCGTTCTTCTGCCTCAGTTATTCTGCTATTGATCCCATCTAGAGTATTTTTTATTTCATTTATTGTGTTTTTAATCGATGCTTGATTCGTCTTTAGTTCTTCTAGGTCCTTGTTAACTGTTTCTTGCATTTTGTCTATTCTATTTCCAAGATTTTGGATCATCTTTACCATCATTATTCTGAATTCTTTTTCAGATAGACTGCCTATTATCTCTTCATTTGTTAGGTCTGGTGGGTTTTTATCTTGCTCCTTCTCCTGCTGTGTGTTTTTCTGTCTTCTCATTTTGCTTATGTTACTGTGTTTGGGGTCTCCTCTTTGCAGGCTGCAGGTTCGTAGTTCCCGTTGTTTTTGGTGTCTGTCCCCAGTGGCTAAGGTTGGTTTAGTGGGTTGTGTAGGCTTCTTGGTGGAGGGGACTACTGCCTGTGTTCTGGTGGATGAGGCTGGATCTTGTCTTTCTGGTGGGCAGGTCCACGTCTGGTGGTGTGTTTTGGGGTGTTTGCGGACTTTTTATGATTTGAGGCAGCCTCTCTGCTAATGGGTGGTGTTGTGTTCCTGTCTTGCTAGTTGTTTGGCATAGGGTGTCCAGCACTGTAGCTTGCTGGTCGTTGAGTGAAGCTGGGTGCTGGTGTTGAGATGGAGATCTCTGGAAGATTTTCGCCGTTTGATATTATGTGGAGCTGGGAGGTCTCTTGTGGACCAGTGTCCTGAAGTTCGCTCTCCCACCTCAGAGGCACAGCACTGACTCCTGGCTCCTCAATTTGGGATGATTTGTTGTCTATTCATGTATTCCACAGATGCAGGGTACATGAAGTTGATTGTGGAGCTTTAATCCGCTGCTTCTGAGCCTGCTGGGAGAGGTTTCCCTTTCTCTTCTTTGTTCTCACAGCTCCTGGGTCTCAGCTTTGGATTTGGCCCCGCCTCTGCGTGTAGGTCGCCGGAGCGCGTCTGTTCTTCGCTCAGACAGGACAGGGTTAAAGGAGCAGCCTCTTCGGGGACTCTGGCTCACTCAGGCCGGGCGGGAGGGAGGGGCACGGAGTGCGGGGCGAGCCTGCAGCGGCAGAGGTCGGCGTGACGTTGCACCAGCCCGGGGCGCGCCGTGCGTTCTCCCAGGGAAGCCGCCCCTGGATCCCGGGACCCCGGCAGTGGCAGGCTGCACAGGCTCCCGGAAGGGCGGTGTGGACAGTGTCCTGCGCTCGCACACAGGCTTCTTGGCGGCGGCAGCAACAGCCCCAGCGTCCCACGCCCGTCTCTGGGCTCCGCGCTTTCACCCGCGACTCGCGCCCGTCTCTGGAGCTCCTTTCCGCGGCGCTCTTAATCCCCTCTCCTCGCGCACCAGGAAACCAAGAGGGAAGAAAAAGTCTCCTGCCTCTTCGTCAGCTCCAGAGTTTTCCCGGACTCCCTCCCGGCTAGCTGTGGCACATTAGCCCCCTTCAGGCTGAGTTCTCGCCGCCAGCCCCAGTCCTCTCCCTGCGCTCTGACCGAAGCCCGAGCCTCAGCTCCAGCGCCGCCCGCCCTGGCGTGGGAGCAGACAAGCCTCTCGGGCTGGTGAGTGCCGCTCGGCCCCGCTCCTCTCTGCGGGAATCTCTCTGCTTTGCCCTACCCAGGTATGTGGGGAGTTTCTTGCCTTTTGGGAGGTCTGGGGTCTTCTGCCAGCGTTCAGTAGGTGTTCTGTAGGAGTTGTTGCACGTGTAGCTGTATTTCTGGTGTATCTCCAGATTGTGTTTTAATTGGTGACTTGTTTTAACCATGAGCTGAACTCTTGGAGAGTGTCATCTCTGTGTCCACAGCATCTAACACATTGCTTGGCACAAATTTGATGCTCAGTAAATGGTTGCTGAATTAATGTTACTTAGAGCTAAAAACAAGCAAACAAAAACATTCTGACATCCCTCATCTTGTTCAAATGTTGCAATAACTCTATGACATAGTTTGCCATACTTCCTATTTGACTCATGAGGATATTGAGGCTCTGAAACTAATGAGTATTAGAGACAGACCTAGACCCCTACTGAGATGGCTCCAAATCCTCTTCTCTGTTCTACTCACCACTGCCCCTGAAACTGTCAAGTCTTTATTGGGTTGATACCCACTCATCTAAAAATTTCTATGGAAACACACAAGTCCTAGAGCTTATGTCGTCCTTGATTTTAAGGGCTTATATCCCTTTTTGGAGCCACAAATCTTAATCACCTCAGCAAGGCAAGAACATTGCAAGGTAGTGTCTAGTAACAGCTTCCATTAGGAAGAAGATAAGCTGGAGGTACCATTCAGCCAGCAGGTATTTGTCAAGTGTCATTAGTCTGCGAATATTTATTGCGTACGTACTATGTGCTATGCTCTTTGCTAAGCGCTAGATTATATATGGGAGCGAGGGCTACAACAAGTTCTGTGCCCCTAAGGATGAAATAGTTCAGTTGCATGGAAAAAAATAGTACCCATGAAGCCAACGAAATACCATTTTGTTCTAAATTGTACCAGCTATATGAGTAATGGTTGGAGAGAGAAGGAGCAGAAGAGGGAGTCACCCACGTGGGGTTGAGCAATCATGTCAACCTCCTATATTTATAGAACCTTTATGGTTTACAAAGTACGAGCCTATCCATTTGATTGTCATACAAGGTAGGTAGGGGAGGGGTTGTTATTCCCATGTTAAATTGAAAAGAAATACTGAGATCCAGAGAGTTAAGTGACTTTCCCTAAGTCACCCAGGAAGTGGGTGATAAGCCTGAACTCAGGCCAGAGCTCTGCATTCCCTCCATCTCCAACACCACATACCTTCATCTTTTGTCTGGATTAACCTTGGAATGCAACTGACCTCCTCATCTATGTCTGTGCACTTCCCCTCTCCAATTGTGCTCCTTCTTGAGCTGGAATGATAGATATATGTTAATGCTAACTTGATCAGGTCACTCTTTTGCTTACAGCTCTTCTGTAGCCCCATACTACTGCTTGGATAGAACTCAGAATCCTTAACATGGCCTGTAGGCGCTGTGTGGTTTGGTTTCAGCCTGCTCTCCTGGCTCATCTCATGATGCTTCTCTCAGCTCTGCCTTCCACTCATATTCTCCTTCTGTCATAATCCCACACATGCACTGCTCCCCCTGTCCTCTGGCCGGACTTTTACACACATTCTTTCTTCTTCCTGCATACTCTTCCTGCCTTCTGCTGACATATTTCACTCCTATTCATCCTTAGGTCCATACTGTCTGATACAGCAGTCACTAGCCACATGTCACCATTTAAATTTAGTTAAAATTAAATAGAGTTTAAAATTTGGTTCCTGCATTGCAGTAGCCATGCTTCAAGTGCTTGGCAGCCACGTGTGGCTGGTGGCTGCTGTGCTGGACAGCACGGATACAGAATATGTCCATCACTGCAGAAGGTCCCTTGCGTAGTGTTGCACTGGATCTTAGTTCAAAAGGTAGTTGTTCAAGGAGGAAGCCTTTTCTCGCCCAATGTTACCTCCCAACTAAGTCCAACTCAGTGTTTTCACATCTCTTGTACTTCTTCTTCATAGAACTTCACGTGGTTTGTGAATCATTCATTTTTTGATTAATATCAAATAGTAAAATCATTCTATAATCAAGTAATAACATAACAAAATAAATGAAGTAAAATAAAATAATTCCCATTTGTGGATTAATAGCTGTCTTTTCTACTAGATTTTGTACTGCAGGAGGGTAGGAACTATAGTTTGCTCACCCAGGCCCTAACGTATAGTAGACCCGGGAAATGTAAAAAGAATGAATGACTCAAGACATTGGGACCTCCCTGCTCCCCATCAATGAAGAAAGCTTGAGGAAGGATGTAAGGTTAAAAGTGAGACTTGAGAACACTACAAGTGGTTGTTCAGGAGGAATATTACGGATGGAAGCGCTTAGGTGGAAAAGTTAGAGTCATCCCCGGCTGGAGCAGGTGGTTTCCAGTAGGAGGAGGAAGGGAAGCTGGAATTGGTGTTGGGGGCATACCTGGGGTGGCTGGTTCTGAGGCCAGTTGGGAGCTCTTCTAGAATCATCCTGAGTTTCAGACTGACCAGCAACAGATTGAGGATGGCTTGGAGGAACAGAAACTAAATTCAGGGATGCCAGTTAGGAGGCAATTTCCTTCTTCTAATAAAGTTCTGGAAGCTGAGATTTGTTTGAACCATAAGGTCTGGGAGGCCTGGGGCTATGTCTGTCTTGTTGAGCATGTGTCCTCTATGGTGGCACATGTAGGTGCCTAATACTATCTCTTTAATAAATGAAGGGCTGGGTTAGGATGTTGGCCGAGGAATAAAGAGGCGGCACAAGACTGAGAGACTTTGGAAGGAAGATCGAACAGGACCTGGTGACGATGGAGAGGAAGGAGGTAGAGGCAGTTTCAGAGTTTCTGTTCTTGGAGGAATGTTGGTGTCACTGACATAAATGGCAGTGTTTGGCCTCTATCTCTCTACCTTATGTTCAAGGGACAGTACCACACCTGAGCTAGGATGCTGTGTAGGTAATGGACCAGGACTGGATTTGTTCATTTTACTGGTCACTAGAGTAGATTCTGTAAAGCTGAAAGCCTCCAGGGGCCTTGCAGGTAACATACACCCCACACAAGCTGTATTAGCCTTGTTGTTATTCCCACCTCAGGGCCTTTGCACTGGCTGTTCTCCTGCCTGAAACACTTTTTCTACAGTTTTCTACAGGGTCAGCTCCTCGGGTCCTTCAGGTGTTTCCTCAAATCTCACTTTCTCAGCAACTACCTTCCCCTTCTCTGTCATTCCTGATCCCCCTGACATCACTTTCTAGTATACTGTACATACACTATATAATTTTTTCCGTTTATTGGCCGTTGTATATCCTTACAACGTAATCTCCAAAACAGTAAGGAATTAAAAAAAATTTTTGCTTTCCATTGTTTCCCAAATACCCAGAATAGTGCACAGCATGACCTTAGAAGGGGCTTGATTGTATTTGCTGACTGACTGAATTGAATTGTGTAGGCAACAGGGAGTGATGGGCCTGAGGGAACTGGGGATTTCATAACCTCATGCACACCCCCAAAGCTGACAAAGGCATTCAAATCAAGATTTAAAAGAATACAGTACCAGCCACATAGAGCTCTATTGCAAGCTGGATTCCGTGAGGCCCCAGGCTTTGACCCTTGCTCCAAATACAGCCAAAGATAAAACCAGGTATGCCTCTGACCCTCCAGTTCTCAGTTTGGAAGATTTCTGAGGAACTCTGTCTCCCCACCCAATATGGCACAGCCTGCTGATTTAAAACACATGCAGAATTGAACTGGTTCCCACAGTCAGAACAAAGCGATGCACAATCCCTTCCCCAAACATTTGTTTGCTGCCCCATAGCTACGAGTTGACAGTTGCGAGACATGGACCAGGTTACCGAATGAAGTTGCAGAAGTCTCCTTCTCTGGAAATTCTTTAGCAGCGCAATGTGCTTTCTCTCTAGCTGAGGAAATTCCCTTGATGCCAAGCTGTTGCGGTGAGTTTACTAGCCTGCTTTCTTCTTCCATTAATGAGCGTATAAAAAAGAATCCTCAGGTCAGCAGGTCAAGTCCCAGGGGCCTTCTGGGTAGTGTGACCCTGACAGCCATCTCTCTGAGATGGTTTAGATGGGGGTGGGGGTGGGGAGTGGAGGGGGTCCTCATGATAAGCATGATGAGCATGGTCATAAGCCATTTCCATATAAGGCTGGGGAAATGACAGTGGCTGCCTAACCAAATCAGGTTTAAATGCTTGTCACAATTATTCCTCCAGTTCCTTGTGGTAGGTTTCCGTTTTAGAGATGGAGACACTGCACTTTTGAGGCTGAAAGGCCATGGTTCGAATATAGAACTCTGTAGGTCTTCGAGGGGATTCATAAAGTAGATTGTAGAGAATATTTTCTTTGCTTCTACTGGACAGTCACTCCCACCAGAATTCTTAGGAGGATTTGAGTTTATCCAATCTTTTCAGTTGTTTATCCTGTCATTTTATATGTGCTTACATGACACACAGAGCATGCTATGCTTCGTACATCAGAAAGATTCCATGAACACAGTTAGTAAGGCATCGAGGGAGTTTTCCGTCCTTCATATTTCCTACAAAGGTTTATCGGTTCCAGAGCACTTTCAAACTAATTGATGCTCTTGATCCTTACCTAGGAGTTCTCTCTCTCTCAGGAACCTGAGGCTCAGAAAGGTGATGAGATTAGTGCAAGATTACCTGATCCAGAAGTGATGGAGCTGGAACCAGAAGGTGGCTCTTTTGACACTGTAGCCCATGCTTGTTTCTACTCCAAAGCTGCCTTGTGGTATTGAGTTTTATTGCATCTTCTACATGTTCCCTCCCAGTTCCTCTCTTGACTAATTGCAGGCCTATGTGGGGTGGGCTTGCCCAAGTCAGGCATGCACTCTCTGGGCACAGAGACCAACAGGGTCACAAGGCAGGTAGAAGTTAGGGCTGGCTTGTTGATTGTTAGATTGATGCTCCATGAGTTCAAAGAAGATTGGAGGCAGCTAATTTCCTCAAATAATGGCTGCTATTTATTGTGCACCAAATGCCAGATGTTGGGCTAATCACACCTTATTTTGCTGAATTCTCATAACATCATTAGGAGATGTAGGTCTAAGTAATAGCTTTGTGTAACCAAGGAAACCGGTTTTCTGGCTTCCCAAAGTCACATGACTAGTTGGTGGCAGAGCCAGGTTTCAAACTCAGGGAGTCTGCACCCAGTATCATTGATCTTAGCCACTACCCAGAGATTTCCAAGCCAAGTTGGAAGGACATTCCAGGTAGAGGAGGCCGTGCTTATAAATGCCACAGAGACATGATCCAGCAAGGCAAGGGGGTGATTAGAATGGCTGGAATTGTGTAACATGCCCTGGGTCACATAGCCAGAGTGACAGAGCTAGGATTTGAAACCAGGTCTTTGTGGGTCATTGTCTTGAGGCCATGCTGACAGGGACTTGGGTTTGCGGCTCACATTCTTCTAAGTCTTGATGGATCAGTGTAGTAAAGGTGTACGGGGCATTCACCTGGTGATGTGGGCAGAGGTATTGCCAGACATCACAGATGGCTGACTAGCGATGTTCTTGCATGGAGCACATGCCCTCTTTGCAGGGTGAGTCTCTTGGGCAGGCAGGCAGTATGGTGGAGTAGGAAGAACACAGGCTCTGAGTTTGAATTCTGGCTCTGCCATCTACTGGCTGTATGACAGGATTAAGTTCAAATTCTCAATCTTTGGAGCCCACTTGCTGTTCCCTTCCCTCCCCAGTCTTCCACTTATATTTTTATGAAATGGAAATACTAAATGTTTCCTCAGTGGGTTTTGTAAGGATTAAATAAGATGATGTTTGTAAAGTACCTGGCACTCAATAGGTGCTCAATATATGGTGACATTTTATAATTTATTGTTGTTATTATTTGAAAAAAATTACTGCTTTTCTTTGTTGAAAAATCTGTAATAATTGTGTGTAGCTCTTATTTGAGGAACCCATTAAATAGTAAGAAACAGAATCCTAAATGACAAGTCCAAAATTCCAAAACAGGAAAAAAGAAGACTTGAGCATTTTATTTTATTTTATTATTTATTTATTTTTTTTGCGGTACGCGGGCCTCTCACTGTTGTGGCCTCTCCCATTGCGGAGCACAGACTCCGGACGTGCAGGCTCAGCGTCCGTGGCTCACGGGCCCAGCCGCTCCACTGCATGTGGGATCCTCCCGGACCGGGTCATGAACCCGTGTCCCCCGCATTGGCAGGCGGACTCTCAACCACTGCGCCACCAGGGAAGCCCGACTTGAGCATTTTAAATGGAGATGGACACATTTGAGTTGACTTTTGTGGTATTTAAAAGGTTATTGTCATGTTTTAAGTTGGCAGGAAATGTTAACGAGTGTGATCACTCATGCTTTTTCACAAAAGGAAACCATAGAAACAAAAATTAAAAAATAGAATTCATCAATAAATCTGTTATTCTCCAGCTTAAAAAATTACATGACAAAGTGAAAAATCTCCCATCTCCTCCAGCTGTCGTTTCTGTTCTCAGTGGCAACCACTATTAGCAGTTTGTTGTATATTTTTTTTGTTTTTTTTGTACCTTATTAATATATCATGGATGTATTTCCATTTCATCTTTTATAGCTCAACTTTGTAAAAAAATATTTAACAGCTTGAGGTATAATTTACATACCATAAAATCATCCATTGTAAATGTATAATTCAGTGATTTTATTAAATTTACACATTTGTGCAATCATCACCATAATTCAATTTTAGAATAGTTCTGTTACCCCTCAAAAGTTCCCTTATGCCTGTTTGTAGTCAGCCCCCAGCCCCAGTCATAGATAACTGATTTCTGTCTTTATAGTTATTCCTTTCTAGAAATTTCACATAAATGGAATCATACAGCATGCCTTCTTTTGTGTCTGACTTCTTTTACTTAGCGTAATGTTTTTAAGGTTCATTCATGTGGTTGCACAGATAGTACTCTTTCTGAGTACTATACTGTTGTATGGATATAACACACTTGTTTTCAACATTTGGTTAAACCATGATGAACATTTGATTTGTTTACAGTTTTAGGGTATTATGAACAATGCTGCTGTGAATATTCACATACAAGTCTTTATGTTGACATACATTTTTATTTTTCCTGGGTGAATACCTAGGAGTGAAATTGCTGAGTTGTGTGGTAAATTATATTTCACAAAGTGCCAAACTTCTTTCCCAAAATGGCTGTATTTTACATTTCCAGCAGCAATGTACGAGGATTCCACTTTCTCCATAATTTTCTAACACTTGGTATTGTCACTCTTTTTTTATTATAGCTGTTATTGTAGGTGTGTAGTAGTAGCTTATTGTGATTTTAATATGCATTTCCTTAATGACTAATGATGTTGAGCATATTTTTGTGTGCTTTGGCCATTTGTCTTCTTTGGTGATGTGTATATTTAAATCTTTTGCTCATTTTGTAACTGGGTTGTTAAGCCTCTTATTATTGAGTTATAAGAGTTCTTTATATATTCCATATATGTCTATTATCAGATGTCTGAATTACAAATGTTTTCTCCCGATGTTTAGCTTATCTTTTCATTTTCTTACTGTTTCTTTTAAAGAGAAAAATTTTTAAATTTTGATGAAGTCAAATTTATTATTTTTTCTTTTGAGTCTTGCTTTCTAATAAATCTTTGTCTAGCTCATATCATAAAGATTTTCTCCTGTAAGTTTCATAGTTTTAATTCTTACATTTGGAGATATGATACATTTTTTGAGTCAATTTTTGTATACGGTGTAAGGTAAAAGTCAAAAAGTATATGTTCTTTTTTTTTTTTTTTTTTGCATTTGGGCATTTAGTTGTTTTAGTACTACTGTCATACAGTCTGTCCTTTTCCTGTTGAATTGTCTTGGCACCTTATAAAAAATCAATTGACCATACAAGTTTGGGTATATTTCTTATGTTTCTATTCCATTCCATTGATGTATAAATTTATCCTTGTGCCAGTGCCACACTGACTTAGTAATGGTAACTTTATAGTAAGTTGAAATCAGGTAGCATAAGTTCTACAACTTTGTTCTTTCTTTTCAAAAGTGCTTAGGCTTTTCTATGTCCTTTACATTTTTGTATAAATTAGGCACAGCTTGTCATTTTCTTAAAAAAAAACCTTCTGGGATTTTAATAGGGGTTGTGTAGAATCTGTAGATTAATTTGAGATTGCCATCTCAACAATGTTGAATTTTCCATTTCATGAATATGGCATATTTCTCTAATTTGTAGTTTCTTTTGTAGCAATGTTTTGTAGTTTTGGGGGTATAGGTCTTGAACTTCTTTTGATAAACTAATTCCTGAGTATTTTGTTTTTCTGATGCTACTGTGATCAGAATTATTTTGGTATTTCAATTTTGATATGTTATTTGCTAGTATATAGAAGTGCAGTTGATTTTTATATGTGAATCTTGTATCCTGTGATCTTACTAAGGTTGCTTATTAGTTCAGGTAGATTTTTCTTTTTGATAAATTTCTAAGGATTTTCTGCATATGGGATTATGTCTTCTGCAAAATAATACACTTTAACTTCTTCCTTTCCAATCTGTATGCTTTAACTTTCTTTTTCTTGCCTTGTTGCATTGGCCAGAACCGCTAGTACAAGGTTGAACAGAAGTGGTGAAAGAGAACAGCCTTGCTTTGTTTTTGATTGGAAGGAATCATTCATTTTATTGTGAAGTATGATGTTGGCTATAGGTTTTTGTAGATACTGTTAATCAGGTTGTAGAAGGTCCCTTCTTTCTTGGTTTATTGAGTGTTTTTTATTTATTTATTTATTTATTTTTTGCATCAGTTGAGATGATCATTTGGTGTTTGTACTTTATTCTATTAGTATATGTTATACATTAATTGATTTATGGATATTAAATGACTCTTGCATTCCTGGGGTAACCCCACATGGTCATGATGTAAAATGAATGTTTTATATGTTGCAATATTGGTTTGTTAATATTTTGTTAAGGATTTTTACACTTATGTTCATGGCAGTTATTGGTCTACAGTGTCCTTTTCATTTGATATCTTTGTTTGGCTTTGGTATCAGGGTAGTACTGGCCATGAAATGTTGGAAAATGTTCTCTCCTTCACTATATCCTAAACAAATTTGTATAGGAGTGGTATTGTTTATTCTTTGAATGTTTCACAGAACCTCCCAATGAATCCATCTGGTCCTGGAGTTGTTGTTTTGTGGGAATGTTTTAGGTGCAATTTTATTTTTCAAGAAAGACTATTTCTCAGTTTCTTATGTGGTTTTGGCCAAGTTCCATAGCCCCCAAATGGTTGTTTTTGATGATGTTGTTCAGTTTTATGCTTTGATTTTGCTAAGAAGATTTGCCAGCCTCTTCATACTATCACACCCAGAAGATGCTTCTCTCTCTTCATTTTTAATGGCTGTAGAAAATTCTGTTTTACAGGTATACCATAATTTATTTCATAAAAATAGTTTTTCCAATTTTTAGGTATATTCTTAAACAGTTAACCTTTGTTTATGTGTAATTTTACTTACTCATGCTAATAATTCACTAAGATAGGTTCCTAGAAGTAGGATTGCTGGGTCAAAAGTTATGCATTTTTGGGCTTCCCTGGTGGCGCAGTGGTTGAGAGTCCGCCTGCCGATGCAGGGGACACGGGTTCATGCCCTGGTCCGGGAAGATCCCACATGCCGCGGAGCAACTAGGCCCGTGAGCCATGGCTGCTGAGCCTGCGTGTCCGGAGCCTGAGCTCCACAATGGGAGAGGCCACAACAGTGAGAGGCCCACATACAGCAAAAAAAAAAAAAAAAAAAAGTTATGCATTTTTTAATTTTAATAAATACTATACTATATTCTTTAAAATTTGTACTAAATTATCACACTGTTAGGATAATGTAAAAGAAGGTCCACTTCTCCCTGTCTTGCCACTACTATCTACTCTTAATTTTTTGAATTTTTGCCAATAAGAAAAACAAAGATTGGGATATTTTTATTTGCATTTATTTAATTTTAATGGAGTTGGGGATCTTTTTATATACTCTGACTATTTCTTTTTATTTTATGAAGTGACTTTTCATGTCCTTTGCTTAATTTCCAATTAGATTGGTTGTCTTTTAAATTAATTTATAGGATCTTCTGATATTTTAGTGACATCAAACTTTTATTTGTTTTCTATTGTAAATACTTTATTCTGCCATTCATTTCCTTCTAGTCATAACTGTTTTCAGTCTTTTAAAAGCCTGTATTTTAATTTGTTTTTGTTTATTTGTTTTTAAAACAGAAAGTTGTACAAGGGATTGATTTAAACCAAATCCGAGGGCTTGGGTTTGATGCCACGTGTTCTCTGGTTGTTTTGGATAAGGAGTTTCGTCCTTTACCTGTGAATCATGAAGGTAGGACCATTTCTCTCTGTTTTCTTGGTGGTGGGAGATGGGCTGGGGCCCAGGTGGAGCATGATATCAAGTGTTATCACTGTTAGTGAGATTTACAGGTGGAGCATGGAGCCCCAAAATCATGTCCCTAGAGGTCAAAGCTTGGGCAGCAGTTAGTAGGAGAGGGGTGACATTGGGATTAGGTGGATTAGGAAGAGACTTGGCTCCACAATGCACAGGAGCCACAGTAGAAAATCTAATGTAGGATGGACATGGGATCATTAGCTCAGAGTGAGTAGCCTTGAAACAGGTTACTAGTCTGGGCCTTTTCAAGGAAGGGAGTGTTGTCTGTGCCTGCAGTTGTTTTGTATATGAAGCTCCTCCACCACATTCATTTGAGTGGGTGAATCAAGTTCACTTAAAGAAAATAGAGTAAGACAGACAGGACCATATATCACACAAAAGCTGGAAACAAATGGTCTCTCTATTTTCAATAGCCAGACCAAAGACATTCGCATTTAATGACGTTGTTCTAATACACTCTCATTACACTCTCATTGCACTCTCTCATTACACTCATGAGTACTGTAATGAGCTGTTTCAAATGCAAGTGCCAACTTTTATCCACTGTCAGAAATTTTTCATGGATGGTGAGGATGTGTCCCTTTTGGGATACTCTAGCCAGTACTGCTAGCACCGAGGTCGCAAACCCAAAAGTCAGGTAGGTAATGTAAATGAATACAGTGTGCCAGATGTGAGAAAGACAACAGCACATGTGCAGAGATAAATTTCAACTGACATTTAACCTTTTGATGAGTGGCAGACATTTGGGAGCAGTGGAGACTATGGTGCACTGGAAATTGTATGCTCCATCTAAAGAAGTGTGACTCTCTGCATTTTCAGTCAGTTGTTGCCAACATAGGTATCACAGGCATGTTTTGGGCGAGACTGTATTAAAGAATCCTTAGTAGTGGACACTGCTGTAGCAGCACCTTTCTTAATTGGCAGCTATGGATACTGGGGCACACTGGGACACCCTGGCATTGGAGTCAGGCAGTCCCAGTCCTTAGCCCTGCTGCTGCTGAGCTGTGACACCTTGAGTGAGTCACTTAACGTCTGTATGGCTTGGTTTCTCCTCTGAAAGAATTGGAATAATGAAACAGTAGCTTTGCTGTGAGAATTAAGGGGAGCTGGACGCCTGAATGCTCAGAAAAGTTTCTTCAGTCAGATTATGAATTCCTTAAGTTAGGAGAATGTGTCTTACTTACTCCTATGGACCTAATGCATGGAACAGTGATTTTTATAAATGACATGCCCTGCAAAAGTAGGCAAATGGATGAATGATAGAGCACAGTGGTAATGGTGACCATCTTTTACACACACACACACACACACACACACACACACACATTTTTTTTCTATTTATGCCACATTTACTAGCACCCCCTGTGTGCCAATCCCTGTCTGATTAAGTGTTGGGGCTTCAGAGACGAATATGAGGGGTCCTTGTTCTCAGTGGCTGACCACTGGCTCAGCTGGCATTGTTCCGGCCCAGGAGGGCAGGGCAGCCCCCGTCTAGACCACTTCAGAGAGCAGAGACCCAAGGAATGGGACTGAACCTACAGACCTCAGCTCAGCAACAGCAAGCCCTCTCCAACCATGGAGTGGGCTGCTTGGGGAGGCTGCCAGCACTTCTTTGTTGGCTTGTTTTAAGTAGTGGTCAGGTGATGGTCTGTTAGGGATGCTGTGGAAGGAATTCTCATTTTGGATGGGACTTTAGATGTTAAGAGCCCTAAGTTCCAAGGACTCTGTACCTTCTAATCTGCTGAAACACATGGTTTTTAACTCTGGTAGCACATTAGAATCAACTGGAGATCTTTTAAGATTACCAATTCATGAGCCTTACCCACAGGGTTTGTATTCAGTTGGCTTGGGGTGAGGCTAGGGCATCAGTGTTTTTAAAGTTTTCTCGGTAATTCTAATATGTGGATAATTACTGGGTGCAGATGAATGGACAGCTAAAACATTAGGAATAAGAACCTCTGAAGTAGAGGAATAGTTCCTTGTTAAACCTGCTTATACCAGCACCCTCCCAGATGCCATCTTTTTTTCTCATTGTAGAGAGAATTGCCTCCTGTTGACAGTTCTCCTATTAAGAGTGTTACCTAGGTTGCAACCTGAATTATAAGTGTTGAAAAAACTGTATTCCACCTAAAAGGTTAAAATGTACCCATTCATCAAATGCATCCAGCTGCAGGTGCCCTCACCAGTTTCTTGCCTTTCAACGGGTTCTATTAAGGTTAGATTTTAACTGCAGTGGATTAGCCTGTACTAGAAAATGAAATTCAAATTTTAAGGATGAATTAAGAGGGTCTTTAAAGACTTCTGTTTACCTGATAATGACCCATTCTTGATTGGTTAATTGGAGTAATTGTGAAGAGCAGGGAGTGGGGTCAGGAAATTAACCATCACCATTAAAGCCAAACCCATAAGACCAGCAAAACTTATTTTCTTTAGATGGTAACCAAAAAGAAAAAGAAGGGCCTCCCTGGTGGCGCAAGTGGTTGAGAGTCCGCCTGCCGATGCAGGGGATACGGGTTCGTGCCCCGGTCTGGGAGGATCCCATATGCCGCGGAGCGGCTGGGCCCGTGAGCCATGGCCGCTGAGCCTGCGCGTCCGGAGCCTGCGCGTCCGGAGCCTGTGCTCCGCAACGGGGGAGGCCACAACAGTGAGAGGCCCGCATACCGCAAAAAAAAAAAAAAAAAAGAAAAAAAAATCCCAAGGAAATTAAGTACACTAGTTTGAGAACACTGACCTACATGATAAAATAGTCTAATTGTTTGCCTTTTCTTGTTTGGTCTTTCTTCCTTTTCAAGATCAGACCAGTGCTGGGTTGGACAAAGGTGCCATTGCTGTGTGCTTCCTACCTCTGCAACCCACCTAGCTCAGACCATGACTGGGTGAATCATTCCAGCCACAGGAGCTCTTGGGAGGGAGAGGAACCAAGGGAGATAATTTAGGGTCAGGGAGGAAGTTACTACCTAGGCTACTCTGTAACAGAAACCTAATATTTAGATGGTTTTCTGATTCACAGTCATTTCCTTCAGGTATCCCTGGAACACCTCCTGTGAGGTGTTGCCAGTATTAATTGAATGAGTACAGGGATAAATAATCTGCCCTAAGGTAAACTGACTATGTTACCCAAATTCTGCTCTACCAGATTATTTCCAGTTCTCTTAAAATATGATGCCTTTATGGGTCTGTGCTCTTTTGGTTTCACGTGCTGTTTCTATTGTGTAGCCCCTCCTCCCTCACTCTTTCTTCACCTGCTTATCCAGTGGCCAGTCATTTTCAGAATTAACCTAAAGCTTTCCTGCGTCTTGGAAGCTCCCTGTGCAGCCTCGGGCTCTGCTAACTGGGGGCTTCTCTGTGCTCTTCCTTCTCTCTGTACCATGTCCAGGACTTCTGTCCCAGCAGTCATCACTCCATACAGACTGTTTTTCCATTTACCCTCGTGTTCCTTAAGGGCAGAGACTGTGGCACATTCTTCTTGGTATCCCAGCATCCAGCCCTGTGCCTGGCATGTAGCAGATGCTTAATAAAAGATGAAATGAACTTTCAGTGGAGTCATTTATTTGTCATTTTCTACAGGCACTGAAAAAAAGATTAACTTCCAGGTTGTTGTCTGTAATGAACATTGTTAATTAATAATCATAATAAATATAATAAAGTAATTGATTCTACACAATGCTCAGTGTGTCATTCTGAGAGCCTCTTCATGTAGAGGTAGTAGTGGCTGATCGGTCTGTCTTTACAGAAGGTTTAGCAACAGGTGTTTTTGTCTTGAAGCAGCTGCAGACAGATTCTATACAATATTTAAGATGCAATGCAGATATTGTCCCCCCCAACACCCACACACCCACATTGTGTGTGTGTGTGTGTGTGTGTGTTTATGAATGTGTGCCCACATACCCACAGTCTGATTCCATGATGGTTCTGGAATAGGACCTGTACATCAGTATTTTTAAAGCTATCCCAGGAGATTCTAATGTGAAACTAGGGTTGAGAACCAGAACTTTAAGCAGTTTTGTCATACAGTAGAATCACTCAGCTGTTTAAACAAAATCTTAGATGTACCTGTGGAAGGTTTCATGTACTTTCTCTTACTTTAAATGTATTGCCGTTGTTTGAGTAGTTTTTGTGGGACCTGAAATCTCTCCAGGCAGGCAAACCAATGAGTGAGTCCTTGACTCATTACGATGATGACCTAATTTAGATGTGTCCTTAGGCCGACATTTTTGTAAATTTTAAAAATTCTTTTTCAAATATATGGAAGAGTAAGGAAAATAAGGTAACAGCCTCCTATGTATGTATGAGGATAAACAGATGAGGTTTTGCCACATTTGCCACAAGTCCTTTTTTTTTTTTAAAGAAAGAACCACTTGAAGCTTCAGTCCATGCCCTCCCCCTCCCCCGCCCCCCTGCCCAGCAGGTAATGGTTCTGCCATAGCTGGTGTTCACAAACACATTTCTTCTGTGCTTTTACCACATGTGTGTATACCCACAACAACAAACAATATATACTGTGTTTAAAAATACCCCAGCTGGTGTCATTATTCATGTTGATGTGTGTAGCTTGAGTTTAAATTTGTTTTACTAATTTATTTATCCATTCTCTGCACAGATCTACTTTCAAAGCACACTTTGTGCTTTTCCCAGCTGTGAGGTAGTAGGCATGTCTTCAATCTTGGAGTCAGTTCGTCATTGAAAACGGCCTGGATCTCAGAGTTGTTTTAAGGATTAAATGAGACGATGTGTGCAAGAGGTTCAGCACAAGGCTTGGGACACACACACACACAAATGCGCATGCGCAGCTTTATAAACACTCGTATTAGCAAAATTATATAATTGCTGCAGTTATTTTGCCAATAAATAAAATAACATGTGAAGTGCCTCTCTCAATTACTCTTGGGTCCCTTTTATCTTCCCCATTTATAATCTCCCAGATATATTCCTTGCTGTTCTCTGCATTTTGCCATCAGAGGAAGCAGAGGACTGTGAAAAGAATACTGGCTTGCCCATCAGTGCAGGAAGAATTAGCAGAGTCTGGGGAAGGGGGAAAGGGGCAACCAGTTTCTCTGTGGGCTGCAGGATGGTAGAGGTAGGATGTGAGGGGCACTGCGCATGCTCCTTTTCCGGCTGATTTTAAATTCTGTTTCCTGTGATTTATTCCTCTTGAGGGCCTCCTGTGTGACAAGCGCTTGCCATAACCTTTATGCACATTATCTTTTGTTCAATGAATGAAAAAGCTCAGTTCATCCTTATATGCTCCATTTTGCAGATAAGGACGCTTAGGCTAAGAAAAATTAAATAACTTTCTCAGTATTTCTGCCTACACTGAAAGAACGTTCCCCATCAGGTCTGCCTGGTTCCAGAATGGAAAAGAAATTCCAGTGCTTCCCACCCCACCAAACAAACCAACCGAGTGAGGAAAAACACTTAAATTAACTAATTTTAATTAGAGTGACTAGAGGAAGTGAGAATATAGGCAAATAAAAGCCATTATGTAAATGTATATATTATACCTAAAATATTTGTCCATATTTCAAGGAGACATACCTTAAAAAGCTGAAGTATTGTTTTAGGCTCATTTCATTGGCTCTTATCTTGAGTATATACCCAGAAACGTTTTTTCTAGAATAGGTGGGATAGGAAAGGAAGGGGAGAAGTTGAGAGAGAATGAATGGTAATATAATCAATTGGTGGATCTTGACTGGTTTTTCCTTTAGACGTTTAACCCTGGGACTCTATTCAAAGAGCACATCTCTTGAAGGGTCCGAGATACGGGTAGGATGTACTAGCCAGTGTTGATGGTGGTCCTTTCACTTGTTTCTTGTTGATGTGTGAAATTATACAAGCAGTTGTGCAGATTTTTGCCCTTGGGAATCTATAAGTGCCCCCTTGAATTAGAAGGATAAGGATGCACCTGTGTCCTCATCTCCCTTGTTTTTGCTAGGGGATTCTCATCGAAACATCATCATGTGGCTGGACCACCGGGCGGTCCATCAGGTCCACAGGATCAACGAAACCAAGCACAGTGTCCTGCAGTACGTTGGGGGCGTGATGTCCGTGGAAATGCAGGCCCCGAAGCTTCTGTGGCTAAAAGAGGTAAGTGCATAGCGTTGAGGAGTGATTACTCACAATAGCAGAGGATTCCATTTATTGAATCTATTGGTACCAGGCACCCTGCTCATCACGGCTGTTGTGTTTGATTTTTGCAGCAAGGCTCAGGAAGGTTGATCCCATTTTATTGATTCGGTTGTGGTTAAGTCATTCTGCTTAACTCAGGCAAGGCACTGTGATAAGTATTTGATGCAGATTATCTCTTTGAATCCTAACTGCAACCCTATAAAGTAGTTTTTTTTCTTTTTCTGTATTTGTAAAAACTAAAGCTAATAGAGATTCGTCAGCTCACCCAAAGTGACTCAATAAGTATACAACAGGCCAGGATTTGAACCAAAAAATGACTCTGAAATTGATTTTCTTAATATCCACTGTTCTACTGAAGTTCAGAGAGGTTAATTACCATTCCAGTTAGAAAGTGGCAGAGCTGGGATTCAAGTCCAAATCTTCTGACTGGAACATTCTTTCTCTACATACTTTTAGCCCCCAATGATTAATCTTTGGCTTTAGTGGCATTTTATGGAATGCCTTTTCTCATCTCACCTGAACTTGAGTTTCCATACCCTTTTGTGATAAGGTGATCTCTGGCTAAGGCACTTGCAGGTGGTTCCCATTTCCAGATGTTAGAATCATTTATGAAGTGTGGAGAATGGTGATGTCAGCTTAATGGTTCCCAGTAGAGATGGATGTGTGAGAAAGTTCAAGTCCTCTGGGAATTGCAGGAACTTGAAAACCCCTAGGTGGTCTGGTGAGGAGAGAATCCATCTAATGATAAGACCTGCCATGATTCATTTATTGGCCCTGAGGTTTCAGGTGGATTGAGTCTTCAGTTACTCAGATGTGGGGTTGGGGAGAGTTTAAAGGTGATGAGGAGGTGTCCTTGGATTGCCACCATGGGGCAGAAGGGAGATAAGTAAAAAGGGCGTCAGTAATCAAGGCAGGCTTGGCTTGTTGCTTGTTTTGTATATTGAGCTATTTTGTAAGTTTTAATTTGCAGAAAGACTTCTATATTTGCTAAGAGTTTGAAAACACAGAGTGTTTTAGGAGTTGGGGGTTTCTAGGATCCTAATTCTGACTCTGTTTGCATCACACTGTGTGCCTTTGGGCAAAGCAATTCTCATCCCCAGGCCTCACTTTTTCCATCTCTAAAGTGAGAGAGTTGGACTGGATCAGTTTGGAAACTTGATACAAAAATATCCTGAAATACAAATCAGTGTATTGATTTGTATTTGCACTGCCTCCACACTCTGCTATGTGTGCTATAGGCTTTAACTGATCTAATCCTAACAACCTCTGCCTGGTAGATGGCATGGGAAACTGAGGCTCCAAGAGAGGGTTATATGACTTTCCCAAACAGACGACAGAGCCAGAATTTAAACCTGTGTCTCCTGGTCTCCATATCCCAGCTCATCCCATTAGTCATGCAGTACTAAAATCCTCTGTGAAGCATACCACTTTGGGAAGGACCAGGAATGAGGGTGGTGATGGTCTTTAAGCCAGCCTAAACATGTGCAAAAGAACAAATGGGTTGGCTATGTCACCCTTCTGGACCACAGGTGAGGAATAGCTGTTCTGAATTAAGTGAGGAGGATTGAGCAGGTGGTCATTGGTGCAATACCAGAGCCTTACTGAGCACCTGCTTCATAGCCAGCTCAGGGCTGTATATCCCAGGAGGTCTAAATATACTTTTGGTATGAACCTGTCAGGATATTTACCTGTGCGCTTGAGATCTAACTGCACTAAATAAAGCCCATAGAAAATAATTAAGTTCTAGATTTGTGTGGCAATGATTATGACCTAAGACTGACCATCCATCCATCCATCCATCCATCCATCTAATCAATTCCATTTCAGAATTTTCTGAGTAAGGCTCTAAATAGTGCCTCATTGTGCATTTAACTACCTGAAGGCTGAGCCTCAAATCTGATTTTCAGACTTTTTTTTTTTTTTTTTTTTTGTCTTTTTGGTAAGCATGCCCAGGAATCCTTGCTGAGAGTTCCTTTGGTTTTACTGTGATTGCAAATTCAAAATCAAAACAACTTCTAAAATCATGTTTCGTACCTTCTCCTTAAAGCCTACCAGCACGGCTTATAGCTCTTCTCAGACTTCAATGTGTAAATGAATCACCTGGAGAGCTTGTTAAACTGCAGACTCTGACTTAGTAGCCCTGTGGTGGGAACTAAGCATTTGCGTTTCTAACAAGCTCCCAGGTGATGCTGATGTTGCTGGCCTGCAGACTCACAAAACCACTTTCAATGCGAAAGACTCTACCTTTGTATCCTGAAAAGCATCCATGTGTGGAGAATCGGGAAACAGTACCTTCTTTTTATTGGGCTTATGGGAGACTGAGGCACAGGGAAGTACGGTAGCTTGAGTTGCTGTTCAACAGCACATTCGACGTCAGAACATGAGAGTCTGTGCCAAGTTTACTGGGCTGCCATTTGTCTACTCTTCATTCATTCCTTAATTTGCCAAATCTTACCTGAGGTCCTGCTGTGAACCAGCACTGTGGTCGGAACTGGGGACATGGGCACAAAGAGGACTCGGCCTTACCCTCAAGTGGCACAGTGACCACTGGGGACAACAGTGGGGGAGCATAAGGAGAAGAGAGGCATGGAACCAGAGCCAGCAGAAGATGCACTGAGCGCCGAGGTGCAGGCATATGCAGAGTGCTTCCAGGGAAAATAATTTGCTTCCTGCACGAGCTAGTTGAGATGAGCCTCAAGATATGAGTGGAGGTTTTGCGTAGTAGAGAAGACAGGAAGGATACAGTGTTCTAGAGAGAATGAGGTTCATTATGGTAAGGTGTGTAGGCCCTAGGACAGGAGCCTGGGGTGCTTCCCTGAGTGTAGTAGGAAGTGAGACCAGCTAAGTAGCCCCGGCTCAGTTTGTTAAGGGCCTATTTGGTGAGAGAGATTAGTGGATGGTTGTTAGGCAGAGGGGGGAGGTGTCTTAGATACCTTTGGCAGGGTGAAGAGATTGGATTAGGAGTGAGAAAATGTGTGTGGGGGGGAGTAAGAACCAGTTTATTTATTTATGTTTTTATTAGTACGTATGCATTTATTTATTGACCACGCCGTGCGGCTTGTGGGATCTTAGTTCCCCTACCATGGATGGAACCTGGGCCCCAGCAGCTAAAGCACCAAGTCCGAACCACTGGACCACCAGGGAATTCCCCTAAAACCAGGTTTCTTACTTTCCTCATTATAACACTTAGTTGGCCTTGCTTTACCCTTAGGATAAACTCCAAAATTTGTAACCTGGCCCAGAAGATGGTGTATGATGTCATTTTCACCTCCCTCCTCTGCTTACTGTGTGTCTCTCACTTTGCTCACTCTGATCCATCCACAGGGATGCACTCAGAGTGCCTCAAACACACCAGCTCTTTGCCACCCCAGACTTTTGACTAGGGGTTGGCAAACTAGGGCCATGGGCCAAATCTGGCCTGTTGCCTGTTTTTGGATGTCCTGGGAGCTAAGAATGAGTTTTACATTTTCAGATGTTTGAAAAATAATCAAAAGAAGAGTCATATTTTGTGACTTGTGAAAATGATAGGAAATTAAAATTTTAGTGGCCATAAATAAAGTTTTATTGGAGCACAGCCGTGCTTGTTCGTTTATCTACTGTCTGTGGTGCTTTTGCCCTACAGTGGTAGAACTGACTATTTGAGATGGAAACTGCATGGCCTGCAAAGCTGAAAATATTTACTGTCTGGACTGTTAGAGAAAAAGTTTAAGACCTCTGGTCTTAATGATGCTCTGATGCTGTGCCTTCTGCTTGAATATTCTTCCCTCTTCTCACCATTGATTCTAACTCATCATGTAGGTCTCAGCTTTATTGTCACATCCTTAAAAAAGCCTTTCCTGACCCTCAGATAAATCAGAGGTCTCTTGTCATTGTACTCTTAATTTTACTTCATTGTATCTTTCATAAATTGTCATGACACATCAATTTGTATGATGATTTGTATAAAAGCTCACCCCCTCCAACCATAGTAATCCACAGGAGGATGGAGATGATATCCATTTTGTTCCTTGTTGTGTCCCTCTCCCTAATTAAATGCCTGGCAGATAGTAGATACTCAGTAAATATTGTTTGAATGATTTGAGTGGGCCAGTGAGGAGCTATTGCAGTTTTCCAGGTGAGAAATGATGAGACCTGAATTAGGCGCTGTGGGATGGAGAGGAGATGGGTTCCAGAAATCGTTAGGGGTTAATGTCAGCAGGACACTGGGGCTGATTGGCCGTGAGGGGTGAGCTAGGTGGAGGAGTCGGAGCTCACCGCTCATCTCGGTATTGCTGTCACTCATGTGCTCCTTGTCCTTAGCCTGGAATCAGATGTCAGAGGGAGTTGGGCAGAATTTGGAGTTCAGACTTCTCAGAAGACAGAAGTGATGTCCTAGGACCACCGTACCTTTTGGGCAAAGCCACTCGGGTCCTAGTTCTGCAATATGGAATTTTAATCATGTCCTTTACATATAAGGTTTGTGTGTTTTAGGTTGACGTACGTCTCCTTAATAAGAATTGTCAGATAAAAGGAAAAATGCCATTTGATTTTTTCATAACCCCCAGCAGTCTGGCTTCTCCATTTGGTCTCAATGATTCTGACTCTCATCTTAATGAAGGCCAAATGTAAATTAAGTTCTCTCAGGCTGGAACAGCTGGAGTCTCCTATCTTTATAAACATGAAACACTGTAGGGTAACAAGGTGCAGGCTGAGGAAGGTCAAGCAAGTTAACAGGCTGATGCCGATCCTGACAGCTCAGTGTTAATGGAAGATAATTATCTGGCTTGTAGCGGATGCATGGAGATATTCCTGTCTGTCTTTTAACTCATTTTCTCTTTTTGCTATTGTCAGCAGAACAGAAAACTAATCATTTTATAGTTTGCAGTTTTCATTGTTCACTCCAAAGGTCTCGAAGCAGCTGGCTGGAATGTCAGAGGATTTTGTTGATGGGTTTAGAAAATATATCTGCCCCTTTCATCTCCCCAGTCCATGCCCTTCTGCTTCTGTTCCCCTGATAACATATTGGGAAAATGAGTAAATGATTCTCTGATTGGTTCAAATGTGCTTTATCCTGTGTATGTAGATTTTTGGGAGGAACCTGGGAGTTTCGATACCCAGAGGGGTGGTTTGATAACCCACAGAGGGGTGGAAGGTGCTAGCATACCTAGCATTGGATGCTTTGCAGTAGGAAGTCTTGAAAAGAAAACTGTTAGACCTCAGGAAAGCCTGGCCCTTGTCCCTTCTGTACAGTAAGAGGCTGGCCCAGTAAGGGCCTCGACTGGCCTTATTCTTTCGTTCTTCTTGATGATATAGTAACAATTATTCTCTTTTCTTTAGGTTTCTCATCTTGAAACTTTATGAAAGATAAACAATGTCAGTTTCTTTCTTGGAAATGCACCATTTCTTTTTTGATGGCAGTTTGGTGGAAACTATAGTCTTTTTCTGTTAGTTATCTGGCTTTAAATTTCATGCATAGGTCTGATATTATTTACCTACATTCATCAGATCTTAGCAGTACAGCTCATACAAGATTGGAACTTTGGGAGACAGAACACAGTTCTGTAACAACAGAAAAAGTACAGGATTTGAAGCCAAACACATTTGCATTTAAATCTGTCTCCACCATTTACCAATTTTGCAACCTTAGGCTAAGTCAGCATCTCTGAGTTTCAGCATGCTGAGCTGTCAAATGATGATAATAATATCAGCCTTGTGGAATTATTATAATTTAGTCAGATATTTGTAAAATATCTTATTCAAAGAGTAGTTTAATTCTCATTTCCACTGTGCATAAAAATGTTTGTCTCCACTGATGGGCATGTCAATAACATTCTAGCACCAATCGAGAGAATTTTAAACACTAGAATATCTTAAGTAGCTGAGTGTAATGAGTGGTATGTTTTTCCTGTTTGAATAATAGCTA
Source organism: Mesoplodon densirostris (assembly GCF_025265405.1). Classification (NCBI taxonomy): domain Eukaryota; kingdom Metazoa; phylum Chordata; class Mammalia; order Artiodactyla; family Ziphiidae; genus Mesoplodon; species Mesoplodon densirostris. The sequence continues at coordinate 51,890,978 of NC_082662.1, forward strand.
TGGAAACCATCTAAAAATGACCACAAAGTTGTCAGAGACAATCATAGAAAATAGTAGAAGAGTATAAAACATATTTTCAGAGTCATTCATTTATTTGAATCATCCACATTCCTATGTGTAATACCTATACCAGAAAGCAGCCAGCTTTGAATTGCAAAGCAGATTGACTTACTGAATACCTTCTACTTGTTTCCCCTAAAATTCACCAGTGCCTCCAGCCCCAGAATTATTTTATTCCACAATGATTATTTAATCTTTACACTAGTCTTGTGGGGTAGACATTATCTCTTTTTATAAATGAGGAAACTGAGGCTCAAAAAAGTTAAATGTCTTACTCCTAGTCTTGTATCACGTAAGCATCCGTACATCAAGAACCATACAAACAGCTCCATCCCCCATCCCCCTCCTGTGGGGGCCTGTGCAGTTCACTGTGGGAACCCAGAAGTGGTCTCTGCCTTCACAAAATTACAACCTTTTAAAAAAAAAACATACACACACACACACACACACACACACGTGTATGTATATGTATTTATTTATTTGGCTGAGCCGGGTCTTCGTTGCGGCATGCAGGATCTTTTAGTTTTGGCACGTGGGATCTTTAGTTGCGGCATGGAACTCTTAGTTGTGGCATGTGAGATCTAGTTCCCTGACCAGGGATCAAACCCAGGCCTCCTGAATTGGGACTGCGGAGCCTTAGCCACTGGACTACCAGGGAAGTCCCCAAAGTTACAGCCTTTTTGGACTAAGCAATAAGAACAGAATAAGGAATTAGACGAAAACAGTAGCTAAAATGTATACAGTGCTTATTATATACCTAGTACTTGTCTAAGCATTTCATCCATGTTAAACTCATCTAATCCTCACAACCACCCTATGAAGTTAAGTCTCATCTTTTACAGATGACAAAACAGCCTCAGAGATGTTAAGCAATTTGCCTAATTCAGCTAGTAAATGGCAAGGCTGGGGTTTGAACCTTAGCACTTCAGACCCATAGAATGGGCTTATCACCATTTCACTCTACTGCCTCTTCAAGTGTTTGCCTTGCAGGGTTTGACTAATCTAGTTCAGGGAAAAAACTTGGAAGTAATGACTTCAGGAGAATCTGAGGCTGGGAACAATGGGTGGTGGGTTCATTTTTTTCATTTAAAAAGTCTTGGCTGAGTGTCTCCTATATGATGGGCACAGAGGTTGCCAAGGTGAGCAAGACAGATGAGAGCCCTGGGTAGCCTTCTGGGAACTTAGATTCTAGCATAGAGCAGCAGAAAATAGACACGGAGACAAATACATATGCAAAGTGATTTTGTTTTCTGGAAAATGCTATGAAGGAGAATGGCAGATGAACAGATTTGGCATAGCTAGTGTGTTCTCTTGGGAGGTTTTGGTTGACAAGAATGATGAGACTTTCAGGAAGGGGGAGCAGCAGATTCAATGAGGGGAGGAAAGCACCTGAGAGTTCAGCATAGGAGGTCAGCAGGGCTGGCAGGTATGAGCAAGGCAGGGAGTGGCAGGAGGTGGGGTAAGAGAAGTGACCAGGGGCCAGATCCTGCACAGCCCTGAGGCCGTGGACAGGAATTTCAATTTTATTCTAAGAGCAGTGAGAAATGGTTGATGGATTTTAAACATGTGTGTGACATGATCTGTTTTATGACTTCAAAAAAATCCTTCTGGCATATGTACTGAGTAGATAATAAATATTTGTATAGCAACAACAAAGTTTACACTATAATGTGAAAGGGAAAAAAATTATGAGGCTGTGCAGTCTTATAAATGCATTTGTCTTAAGAAACTTACAGTATAGAAAAAAAATGGCTGTGTTTACAAAAAGCAATAATGAGACACTCTCCGTGGTTGGTATAGTTTGCTAATGTTATAGCACAATGATCATGCTTTTATTACTTCTTTGTACTTTTCCATTAAAAAGTAATCTTATAGTCCCAGCTAACCTTTCTGGTTGACAACACTTCATTATTTAGCATGGGATTTTTTTTTTGTTCTTGGGATTATTTTCCTAAACCATCTGCACTGTATGAGGGACTTTACATGCAGTATTTCATCTAAGCCCCTCAGTGACACAGTATTATTATTCCATTTTACAGGTAAGGAAAACAAGACCCAGAGGGCTTAAGTAGCTTGCTTCCCCAAAGCTACGCAATAAGTAAGTGGTAGTGCCAGGCTTCTCACCAAGTCCAGCCCGCCTCCAGCCCCTGGGCTCTATCCGTTGGCCCTCGCTGCCCTGTTGCTCATTTCTGCTCATGTGCAGGGTTACAGGCTGGCAGCCCACAAGCTGAATCTGGTCCCCAGATGGGTTTTGTTGGACCCACCCTGTGCTTGAAAAAAAATTCTTTTTTTAATTAGTGTCCAACATTTAAAAACTAAGAAATTTTACATAAAAATCCAGATTTTTCTGCTTCTCTAGAAAAAATAACAAAAGGATTTAGCAGTCCTGGGTTCACATTCCCATGTGGCAGGAACTGGCCATAGCTGTGCAGGGACTGCCCCTCGAGAAGGGGCGAGCGTCCTTCATTTCACAGTGGTCCCCACCCAGCCTGCCTCACTATTTCCTTTTCCAGCAACTACCCCTCTAGGCACTTGGATTTGAGACCCAGACTGCGGGAATTTGTTCAAGGAATCCATCATTACTTTTCCTATAACAAAATGCTTAGAGAAATGGAAAGACTTTCCAGATGGGGAATTTCTTGGTCAGTGGATCTAAGGATACCATACCCATGTTCTCTTACACCTCTGGGTCTTTACTGAGGTCTTCCTTCTGCCTGGCAAACTTAAAATCATTTCTTTTCGCTTGGGGAAACTTATACTAATTCTTCAAACTCCAGGAAGCCTTCCTTGACTTTCTCCATGTTGATTAGGGTCCTGCCCTCTGTCCCCTATGGCATCCTCCCCTTACCTCTACCCTGGAATTCATTAAACTATATTGCACCTCACTTAACTCCATGTCCCTGGTGTCTAGGGCATTGCTTAGTATCTCACACTGATAACTCAGTAAATATTTTAATGGATGGATGCATGAACTTATCAAATCATTTATCATGCCATTTTTGATTGCTGGGTTTTGTCTGTCCAGATAGTTCCATTCCAAAGTAAAGATCCACTGCAAGTTGAGTGCACTTTCATTTTCTCTTCCCTGTTGTGGAAAAGGAAGTTTGGAGTATTACTACTCCTTTCTACCCCAGAGCCATCCCTTGGCTGCAGTCTGTTACCTTGAGTCACTGCTTATTTTGTGAGATTGATGCAGTAACTCCTCTGGGCCTCTCCTCTGTGTCTTTGTGCTCTGAGGGGACTAACCCCTTTACGTTGCTCCCTTCACCCCCAAGAAAATACAAGACACATCAACTGAATCAAACTAGCTCTCTTTAGAATGTTTATACTAGGGCCGTTTTACGTTTGGAGCAGATTCCTCCCAGCCTTTGAGCACTGCGGACGGTACTGTCAGCTGATGTTAGGGCATCTGTTGTGGATTTTCTCTCCAGGGTGGTCTTCCCATAAACTGGGCTCGTAACTAAAATATATGGAGTGTTGAGGCTGATGCTCTGCCTTCATTTACCTGGACAGTGAATCCTTTCCTTATCCCTGCATTTGCATATTTGATTTATGCCAAATATGTGCTGTATTCTTTTACTTTTATAGTCCAACAAAGTAATTTTAAAAAGCAGGCCAAAATTTTTTTTAAAAAAGAAGGACTTGGCCTGATACCTAATAACATTTAATAAATGTCAGCTATTGTTATGATACTGTATTTTGTATTTTACTTTATAACTTCTATGACTTGGACATATGTTTTCTTTATTTGATTGGTGACATGGCCTTGCAAGTTAAATGTTACTATTTGTTACATTTTATAGATAAATATAGTAAGCCTCAAAGAGATGCAATGACTTGTCCACAGGTATCAGGATTGGGTCTTTATGAAGGTCCTTTTGGATCTAAATCCTGTCTTGTTTTTTTTTCTTTTTCTGCTGCACCATGTTCCTTCCTCATTTGGATTGGTGGATTCTTGGCTCCATAAGAGGAGGGACCAAATCTTTCTCTCCATACCTGACTATTGTCTTCCCCGACCCAAACACAGTGCTTGGCATTGAAAAAATATTCAATAAGTATTTGCTAAATGAATTCTTGTTTCCTGGTCCGTTCCAGACTTATGGCTGTAATAGCATAGTCCACGTGCCCAGCTTCCTTGCTGCCAGCCTTGTCCGACCACTGTGTCGGGGTGTCAGCTACATCTAGGAATTTACAGTATAACCAGAGAAGCGAGAGAAAGATTGCTAAGTTTGGCTGGCCTTATGCTCACGTGGTATGATTCGATGTAAAACAAAAACCGAACAAAATTCTTTCCTCACAGTGGTTAAAATGGAGGTCACATCTATTGGAGGAAAATACTGTCTTTAGAAAAGACACTAAAAAAGACAGTGCAGTTAATGTGTGTTGTGATAAAGGAACTCATTAGCATGATCAGCTGCACTAAGGTGAACTGTCAGCTTGGAAATCTGGGGGCCCAGGATAGGTGGATGTTAACTGGGGAAAGGGAGGAGGGAGGCCAGAAGTCAGACAAGATGCAAGTCACGGCATTCTTCTGGAGGGGTAAGTAGATCTCATTTCTCTGAACATATGGGTTGGTTTTATTCTTTTTTTTTTTTTTTTTTGGTTCTGTTGTCTTCAAAATGAGAAAAACTGTTCTGCTATTGTAGGGATATATTCATTTAATCAGTGAAACAAACGTTCATCTAGTAACTGCTATGAGGAAGGCATTGTGCCTGGTGATGGGGAGACAAGGCAGAAGCCAAGAGTGTCCTTTAATCTCAAGGGGCTCCCAAGTCTAGGACCAAATGTAAGAGGCTGTGAAAGCCATTTTTTCCCAACATTTTATTATCAAAATTGTCAAACATACAGAAAAGTTGAAAGAATTTTATAGTGAACACTTAGAACCATCACCTAGATTCTGCCATTAACATTTTACTGTACTTGGTTTATCACATATATATCCATCTATATGTCCTTCTATCCATCCAATCAATCCACCTTAAGTTTTTGGAGTAAGTTGAGATATTGTTACCCTTGTGAAAGCAGTTTGAAATAATACCTTTCCGAGATACTTACTAAATTCTATTTAAGATATTGACCCTGTTTGATTGCTGTCTACAAACATCATCAACACCTGCACTAGAATTTATTAACTATCTACTGTGTGCTTTTAACTCTGCTATCTTATTTAATTCTTTTGAAAATCCTGTGAGGTAGATGTTATCACTTACTTCGCAGATAAAGAAGATGAGGATGGAGGGAGTTAGATGGATCTCTACCTACTGACTCTGTTACTTCTGGCAGTGTTGGGATGCAAAAACCTGGGTTTTCTAACTCTAGGAAATGAATTTAAGGAGTCAAAAGTTAGCTGGTCAACTCCAGTCTTTATCAGGGGCAAGGTGCCCCAGTCTGTCCTACAGGTGAGATACCTAGTTCTCTTAGTTTAAATTTCAGATCCCACATACCACATTTGTTTGGCTTAAATTTTGAAGATAAATATGAACTCTAGAATAAAAAAGTTACCTAACTTAGACTCACAGTTAAAGAATCACGCTTGAGACCGGGTGAGGTCTAAGATTCCCTCCACGACACAAACTTCAACCCATTCCTATTTTGTCTGTGCTCCAGCACAGGGGTCTCCAACCCCCAGGCTGCATACTGGTACCTGTCTGTGGCCTGTTAGGAACTGGACTGCCCGGCAGGTGGTGAGCGGCAGGCGGGCAAGTGAAGTTTCATCTGCCGCTCCCCATCGCTCCCCATCGCTTGCATTACCGCCTGAACCATCCTCCTCCCCGCCCTTGGTCCGTGGAAAAATTGTCTTCCACAAAACTGGTCCCTGGTGCCAGAAAGGTTGGGGACTGCTGCTCCAGCACGTTAGAGTTACCTCCCAAAGAGCTGGCCTCTTCCTCCTCTTTGCATTTACCTCCTCCTGAAACATCTGCAGTTGGAAAAAATGAATAAATGATCAACTAGTTCCTTAGCTCTTCTGAATACCAGGGTCCTGGCAGTACTTCTGCAGCTAAGACCTCACTGGAGGCCAGTCTCTGTGCATGAAGCTGTGTCCACCGTGCTGGTTGAATGACAAAGGGACTCAGGGATCCCCATCAAAGCCCTCATCTCTCTGAATCCTTCCTGTATGGAGAGGCTGTGGATTAGGTGAAACTTGGGAGTGACCTCAGTAGTAAAAGGAAGTCTGATCTCAGCTCTACAGCCTCATCAATACCCCTACCCACACCCTCTCAAAAAGCTGCTTTAGTCTGGCTTCCAGGCTGTGTCATCTCAAGAGTCAGTGTCTTCTGGCTCAAAAATGCAAGACTAGGGAGTGTTTGGAGGGAATTAGAAGCTGCCTGGGTAAGTGGCTCTGCCCTCTCTGGCCTCTGTCTCTCATTCGGGCTTCGCTTAAGGGTCTGAACTGTGGCACAGATAAATGTTTTCTTCCAGTAATGCTGCATGTGCAGAGTATTGGAGCTTGCCCAAGGAAAGCAAAGCAAGCTACCAGGACATAAGATCTTTTTACCAATTGATTATTCATAATATTTTTAATAATAGGTATTTCATCTTCTCTAGTATTATTTGTGTTATTCACCACTGATTAGTGAAAACGACCAGTCATGGATGAGCACCAGTTCAGGGTCTGGCCTTTGGGAACAGCCATAACTCCTGAAGTTCTCTTTCAGTGCTGGCATTCTGTGAGCCTAAGATAGATGGGGAGAGAATCGGGACCAGAGAGAAACCTGCTGCAGTTGTCTTGGCATGAGGCCGTGTGGTCTGGCTTTGGGTGGGGGTCAGAGACCAGACCATGGACCTGAGAAAGGGAGTGAATCACTGTGCAAGTATTTATCAAGCACCGCCCATGTGCTGGGAAGCAGCAACCGGGCAGCACTGAAGGCGTATTGGGTTTGGAGTTCAAGTGGCCGAGGTGTCACACCAGGTTGTTCACTTACTCTCTGCATGATCTTGGGCAATTCATTTCACTTGTGCGCCTTAGTTTCCTGTTCACGAAATGGTATTGACAACAATATTTTGTATCAGAAGGTATTTGGTAAGTTGTAGGGTGCTGGTGGTAGGGATGTATTTTCAGATGATGATTAGGACAGAAGTTGATTTCTGGGCCAAAGGTTAGTGAGGTCTATTTTTCATATACTTAACTCTACATGCAGTAAAGAGAGCTAAGAGTGAAGGGAAAAATCCACACGGTCTGAGGGTAGGCCCTTTTTTTTTTTTTTTAACCGTGCTTAATCTTGATGGACAACTTGGGGAGTAGGTAGTAGTATTTGTGTTTGAGCTTGTGGGAACAGGCTAGGAGTGAGTGCTAGAGCAGGGCATCTAACTCAAATCTAACTCAAGCCTGTGCCCTTTCCACAGCAGCTCACAGGCCCAGGGTTGTGGAGAGTGGAGGAATCGGGGAGAGTAAATCCATCCTCTGATGCCCCAAGCAACTGTTTACAGAGCAGTTTCACTTGCACTGTTATTAGTAGCTTATAGAGTACTGTCTTCAGTAACCAGCATTCTCAGGATGATGGCTGTAAGAGGAGAGGTCTTTGGACCTCAGAAGAGGTCTAAAAATACTAGCATGGTACCCATCGGTTCCTGCCAGAGTTAACCGAGGACATTCATTCATTCAGCAAATATTTATTGAAAATTTATTTTATTTCAAGTACTTGGTTAAATGCTGGGAGTATAACAGTAAACCAGAGTCCCTGTCCTCAAGCAGCTCATATTCTAGAAGAGGGACAGAAATAAAGTCACAGTGCTCTGTAGGTAGGATGGAAATTCAGTTCCTTCTGGAAATATGCCCGGGTTAGGGGAGAGGAGTCAGGAGGAGGTGACAGGTAGGCTGGGGGCTGATGGAGGTAAGCACTCAGTGGGGTGGATGGACTGGCGTGGCAAGAGGGCTGGCAATCCGAGGAAGGGAGGCCTCCGTGGGGCTGCAAAGAGAGCGTGGTGCGAGCCTAGAATGTGAGAAAGCAGTTCTAGCTCAGTCTAAAAGCACCTTTGGAGGCCCTTTTGCATATTCAGTGCCATTCATTATGGGAATTTCCTTTTTGGACATCATGGGATGGAGCCCTAGCCCTAGTCATAGAAAAGCCAGAAGCTTCTGTCACCCCTGTTCTGATCATCACACCTCAGGGCCTGGACCTGAGAACCCAGTGATGACAGGCTTGGTGTGCTTCCGTGGCTGCAGTGTCCTCCCTGGGCCCAAGGAGAAGCCCTCCTCATTTCAGTCCTCTCAGGACCAGACTAGACAGTGTCCCGGAGCACAAGGCAGAGAATGAACCCCTCTTGTCTAGGAGGGTGGGATGGAACCCCGGGCAGGGCCTCCTCCTTCTCTTTGGTGGGTGTGTGACTCAGAGGTGGTGACATCAGCCATGACTTCATTCACCCAGAGGAGAGGCTGGCTGCAGACCGCGAGCGGGGCTCTGCCTTCTGCCCTTCCTTCTCCACGTTATGTCTCATTGTCGGGACGTTGTCATGGTCCTGCTCTTGTTTTCCACACGTCTTTTTCATTTTTTTCTTTTTCTGTCATTCTCACTTTATTCCTTTCTCATGTTTAAACTATTCTTTCTCTTCACCCCATCTTCCCTTTCTCTCTCTGTTCATCTTTTGCTTTTGTCTTTTTCTTCTCATTCCTTCGCCACTTCTCTCTTCTACTTAATCTTTGTTTCATTTTCTTTCTCGCTCATCTTCTCTTTTGCCTCCCTTTTCCTTTCTTTGTTCCTTTTCCTCTGTTCTGTCTCTTTCTTCATCAGAAATGTGTATGGAAACTGGTCCTCCTGCCTTCCACCTCTTCTCCCCTCCAGACTTCCCACCATGTTTTTTCTGTCCTAACCTTCCTAAAACTAGAGTCACAAATCACCCCCTGCTCAGACCTCAATGTCCCCCCATTCTCTTGTGGCCTGTCTAATGAATTCAGATTTGCTTCCTACTCCACTTCAGCGCACATCTCTCAGGCTGACATTCTCAGGGCTCCTTTTCCATGGCCAGGGATGCAGGTGCTGCTTCTTCCTGCACTTTTGTTCAGGGCCGTTGCCCCAGCTGGACTGCCCTCCATCCCATCTTCCTTAGTCTTTGCCTTCCCTCCACAGCAAGGTCAGACACTACCTCCCAAGTAATACGTTTCTTCTGCTGCCTTCCCACAACAGTGCCTTTCTTTCATGACCATGCAGCATCCTTAGTTTATAAATCAGATATTCTCAAACTTGAATTATTCTGTGCTACTTCTGTATCATGGCTGGGTGTTTCCTATGCAGACTCTTTGCTATACCTCAGTAAGCAACCTGAGGATTAGGACCAGTATATTCCTGCCTTTCATCTATGGTTACCTTCATATGTAGCACATACATGGCCACAAACCAGGACTGATAGACAAATTATTGCATGGTCAATAAGTATTGCATTTAAGAAATAGTTATTTCATGTTAACTGCAGGGCTACAGGTGAGTTAATTATGGTCCTTCCTTAAAAGGACCTAAGAGTCTAATAGGGAAGATGGATAGGCCCCATATAATTTGAGAAGAGTAGGGATTGTGGGGGAAACTAACATTTACTGGGGATGTGCCAGGATGAGCATTGTAACATGCATAACCTCACTGAATTGAACCCTACTATCAATATAATGAGTTAAACATTGCTGTCAGTGAACAAAGGGAAACCCAGAGATATTAGGTGACTACTGGCCAGGAGTAATGTAATTACCAAGTAGGAGAACCAAGGTGTTTTTTTTTTTTTAATTTTATTATTTTTAAAAATTTATTTGCTTTACAATTTTGGGTTAATTTCTGCTGTACTGCATAGTGATTCAGTTATACATACACACACACACACACACACACACACACACACACACACACACACACACATATATATACACATACACATATATACATTCTTTTTCATATTATTTTCCATTATGGTTTATCACAGGATATTGAATATAGTTCCCGGTGCTATACAGTAGGATCTTGTTTATCCATTCTCTATATGATAGTTTGCCTCTGCTAATCCCAAACTCCCCATCTATCCCTCTTCCGCCCCCTCTCCTTTGGCAACCACAAGTCTGTTTTCTGTATCTGTGAGTCTGTTTGTTTTGTAGATAAGTTCATTTGTGTCATATTTTAGATCCACATATAAGTGATATCATATGGTATTTGTCGTTCTTTGACTTACTTCACTTAGTATGATAATCTCTAGGTCCATCCATGTTGCTGCAAATGGCATCATTTCATTTTTTTATGGCTGAGTAATATTCTATTGTATATGTGTACCACATCTTCTTTATCTATTCATCTTTTGATGGACATTTAGGTTGTTTCCATGTCTTGGCTATTGTGAATAGTGCTGCTGGGAACATAGGGGTGCATGTATCTTTTTGGGTTTTGTTTGTTTGTTTTTTCTCTCCAAGCAGGTATGATGCTCATGGTAAAAGCAGTAAAACCATCACAAACACACCTTGGAAACATTATGCTAAGGGAAAGAAGCTGGTCACCAAAATACCACTTTTTCCATTTACATGAAATGTCCAGAATAGGCAAATCCATAGAGATAGAAAGATTAGTAGATTAAGGACTGTGGGAGTGAGGGGAAATGAGTAACAGATTTCTTTTAAGGTGATGAGTATGTACTAAAATCATGGTGATGGTTGCACAACTTGGTGAATATACTAAAAACCATTTAATTGTACACTTTAAATGGATAAAATGTATGACGTGAATTATAGTTTCATTTGGATGTATGACCAGGAGTGGGATTGTTGGATCACATGGTAACTCTATTTTTAGTTTTTTTAAGGAACCTCCATACTGTTTTCCGTAGTGGCTGTACCAGTTTACATTCCCACCAACAGTATAGGAGGGTTCCCTTAGGAGAACCAAGGTTTGTACTGAAGTGTGTCAGTCTCCAAAGCCCTGGCTCCTTCCTGAAGATGGAAACGTGGCGGGACTGACATTCTAACTAATAAGAACAATCATTTAAGACGTGCTTACTCTGAGCCAGATGGTGTTCTGCACACTTCACATACACTTGCTCGTTGTTCTCTCAACAGCTCTGTGGTGAAGGTAGTACTGTTGTCCTCTGTAATTCTCATAGGACAGGGAAGTAGAAGTGAAGCGTAGTTCAGTTGCTTTCTGAAGGTCACACAGCTGTGACGTATTAGAGCCAGGATATGCACCCTTGCAGTCTGGATCTGGAGAAGAGGCAGTGGAGTGTGCAAAGGCACCTCGGTGTAGAGTAGCACGTTGTGTTACTAGAACTACTATTGCATCAGTCAGTTTGAGGAATCGGACAGGGGAGGGGAGGGGTGCTGAAACGCAAAGGTGTTGAGAGGTGAGGCTAAATGGAAGCCTGGAGCCAGGTCACAAAAACCTTACAGTGTTCAGTGCCCTATACAAGGACCCTTCACAAAAGATGCAGAAGTGTTCCTTAGAAAGGGATGTTTTCTGTGACATTGGACTGTTACACATCCATCATACAGAAGGGTTTATGAAGTTCTGCTCTTCTACTAGTTGAGTAGTGAAGGGATTTCTCAGTCATGGACCTTGTCTGTGCCCTGCAGGAAATGACAGTGGCATAAATAAAGAAGGAGATATATATATACACATATATACATCTCCAGATGAGCCCCCGAGAAGTGCCAAATGGAACCGTAAAGTACACCCATCCTTTATGTGTTGGGGGTAAGCAAAGTTTGGGTTGAAGGAAATTGGGGAAAGAAAGAAGAGGGCCACCACTGGGAGCCAGCCTGGACTGGACACCAGGTTGTCCTCAGATGTCCCAGAGCACTCGACATTTGATGGAGCACTTTTCCCACCTCAGCCCCCTCTCCAGTACACTTGGCAGCCATTCAGCCTGGTGCTGCACTGACGCAGGAGTCCCAGCCAGGAAGTGAATGAATCCATTTTCCAATTAAAATGAAACTTCTCCAAAGGACCTGCTCACCCTAAGAAGAGAAATTTATCTTCCTGGCAGTCTGGCTTGGCTAGGATATGTCTCTGCCCCTAAGACAGATGGTGAAAAGCCATTAACTTGAATGAGAAAAGAGAAACTGGGACAGTCCTTATTTACAACCTCATTCACTTATCCATTCATTTCTTATTTCCATTTACATAAACTCCTATTTAGCTTGCACATCTCTGTTCATTCATTTATTTGTTCATTCATTCACCTAATGTTACTCATCATCTATAGATCAGATACAATGCGAGGTCCTAGGAACAGAGACTGAACAAAAACACAGTCCCTGACTCATAGAGATTTCAGTTTAGGGAGAGAGATAGACATGTGAACAGATGATGGGAAGTGCTATGAATGGGGCTATTTACTGAGTATTATGGGGGCATAGCACAGAACACCCTACTCAGCTTAGGGGAATCAGAGAAGATGTCATGGAGTGTGTAACACTTGAGTCCTAAATGATGAGCACATGTTGGCCAGGTGAGAGAGGGAGGGTATCCAGATAAGGAACACTATGAATAAAGATGTAATGGTGAGAAAAAGGACAATGTACATGATTTTAGTGCAGTATCTCAGATCTATCAGAGACGAAGCTGGCAAGTAAGACATGGTTTGTACATGCCACGTTAATAAATTTAATCTTTAACTCCAAAGGTAGTAGAAAACTTTGAAGGGGGCAAAGGGTACTAGATTGAAAGCTCCCTGTGGGTGGGGCTGTGTCTGTTGTTTGCTCTCATTTCCCTTGCACTGAGCACGGTACCTGACACGTAGAGGATACCAAGTAAATAATGAAGGAATGAATGAATGATTTATATAGTCAAATATTCATTTTACATAGGCCATTACATTCTAACTGGCTGTGTAGAGGGTGGGAATTGAGGGGGTTAAAATTTGAAAGAGGCTGTATCAGTTAGGGTGGTGACAGACCACCTCAACACTTGATGGAGTGAAAAAGCAACCATTTATTTACCTCGTAATTATGCAGGTTACTGATTAGGGATGAGCTAAGCTAAATGGATTGTCTTGTCTCTGCTGAATGTGTTCCGGAGTCTCCGGAGGGCTGCTGGGTTTCCTGATCTTAGCTCTGTTCGGCTCTCTTGAATGTGTGGAGCCTTGGCCAGGACGGTTGGTCTTTGCTCCACGTGTCCTCTCATCCTCCAGCAGGTCAGCCTGAGCTGTCTCATGTGGCAGCTCTACATTCCAAGAAGACAAGAGCAAGGTCTTCAAGAGCTCAGTTCAGAAGTAGCACAGTGGTGTTTCTGCTTCATTGCATTGGTCAAGCCAGGTCCTAAGCCCAGCCCCAATTCAAGTGGTGGAGAAACAGATTAACCTCTTTTTTTTTTTTTTTAATTGAAGTACAGTTGATTTACAATGTGTTAAATTCTGCTGTACAGCAAAGTGATTCAGTTATACATATATATATATATATCTCATTCTTTTTTATATTCTTTTCCATTATGGTTTATCATAGGATATTGAATATAGTTCTCTGTGCTATACAGTAGGACCTTGTTGTTTATCCATTCTATATATAATAGTTTGCATCCGCTAACCCCAAACTCCCACTCCAGCCCTCCTTCAACCTCCTCCCCCTTTGGCAACCACAAGTCTGTTCTCTTTGTCTGCGAGTCTGTTTCTGTTTTATAGATAGGTTCATTTGTGTCGTATTTTAGTTTCCACATATAAGTGATATTATATGGTATTTGTCTTTTTCTTTCTGACTTACTTCACTTAGTATGATAATCTCTAGTTGCATCCATGTTGCTGCAAATGGCATTATTTAGTTCTTCTTTTTTTTAAGGCTGAGTAGTATTCTATTGTGTATGTGTACCACATCTTCTTTATCCATTCATCTGTCGATGAATATTTAGGTTGCTTGCCATGTCTTGGCTGTTGTGAATAGAGCTGTTATGAACATAGGGGTGCATGTATCTTTTTGAATTATAGTTTTTTATGGATATATGCCCAGGAGTGGGATTGCTGGATCATATGGTAATTCTATTTTTAGTTTTCTGAGGAACCTCCATACTGTTTTCCATAGTGGGTGCACCAACTTACATTCTCACCAACAGTGTAGGAGGGTTCCCTTTTCTCCACACCCTCTCCAGCCTTTGTTATTTGTAGAGTTTTTGATGATGGCCATTCTGACTGGTGTGAGGTGGCACCTCATTGTAGTTTGGATTTGCATTTCTCTAGATTCGCCTCTTAATGCGAGGAACTACAGAGTCATACAGCAAAGGGCATGACTACAGGGTTGGGGAGAATTCTGGCCACTTTTGTGGTATACCATAGATAGGATAGCAATAATCCAGGTGACTGAATGTGATGGACTGAAAATAGGATAGTGAAGATGTGGTGTGATGGGTAATTTTATGTGTCAACTTGACTGGGCCACAGGGTGACACTTGTTCAAACATTATTCTGAGTGTGTCTGTGAGGGTGTATCTGGATGAGATTAATATTTGAATTGGTCAGCTGAGTAAAGCAGATTCTCCTCCCTAATGTGGGTGAGCCCCATCTGATCAATTGAAGACCTGAATAGAATAAAAAGGCTGAGAAAGAGGGAACTCCTCCTACCTGACTGCCTTGAGCTGGAAATTGGTCTTTTCCTGTCTTTGACTGAAACCTTGGCTCTTCTTGGGTCTTGAGCCTGTTGGCCTTTGGACTAGAAATTACGCCATCAGTTCTCGTGGTTCTCAGGCCTTTGGACTCAGATTGGAACCCCTGGGTCTCCAACTGCAGATCTTGGGACTTCTCAGCTTCTATAATCGTGTGAGCCAATCCTGATAATAAATATACATATACGAAGAAATATACAAATGTACACAGATGTCATATATATGAAGGAGATATATATATAGGATACATAAGATATACATATTATAAGATATATATTTTATATATAAGGTATATATATATATTACATAAGATATATATATGTAGTCTCCTATTGGTTCTGTTTCTTTGGAGAACCCTGACTAATACAGGGGGGTGAAGAGGTGGGAACCTCTTCATGGATTAATTGGGAGTTTAAATTAGAAGGATGATGGGATGTAAGCAATGAGAGAGAAGGAGAAGATGACTCCTAGGGTAACTGGATCCCCTGACATAGAAAACCAAGGAGGAGGAAAACATTTGGGGAAAATAACAGATGCTGTTATGGACGTGTCGAGTTAGAGGTGCAGTGGCGCATCCAGAAGACGTGTCTCAGGAGAGTTTAGAGTTTGAGGTCATTCATGTTACTCAACTAGTAGTTGGTTGGAACCTTGGGAATAATTAAAATTGTCCAGGAAGCATGTGAAAAGTGAGAAGAGCATTAGGATGAGTCAAGAATATCTATCTGCATTTAAAGGGAAACTAAGGAAAAGGAGCTCAGGAAGGAGATAGAATAGCAGTGATGAGAAGGGCATGAAGGGATCCAAGAGACGGAAGTGGTAAGGAAGACCTCCTCACTTCTCTGTTTGTCCAAGTCTCCCACTTTATTTCACCTCTGTTCCAAGACCTTACCCAGTCCAAAGCCCTCTTTTCTCTTAGAACCCTCCCTTCCACCGCCCACTAGGAACTGTGTTATCTAGGTTACCATGGCATCCTTCTTTCCTCCTTCTGCATTTTATTGTGCTTTAGGGAGGCAGACCCCTGAACTAGCACTGGGCTGGGCACTAGAGATCTACATTTTAGTCTGTCTTTCCACCTATGTGTTGTGTAACCTTGGGACAGTTGTGATCCCTTTCTGGGTTTTATTTTCTTAACCTGAAAGGTGAGGTTTATAATTTCTTACCTTTCCCCTATTCTTTGCCTTAAAGAATTTATACAGGTCAGATGAGATCATGCATGTCAAAGCGCTTTGAAACACGTGAAGCTCTGCAGTAGTAATCAGAGTGAAATCCGTTGACTTATCCGGCACTCCACATTATTTCGTTTAACCCTCCCAACGTCCTTTGAGGTAGATGCTAGTAATGTGGCGTTTGAGGAAACTGGGGCTTAGAGAAATTAATTTGCCTAAAGCTACACAGCTGGGAAGTGGTGAGGACAGTAATCAAACTCAGGTCTGCCTGACTCCAAAGTTCTTAGGGCCCACATACCAAAGCCTTGTTTTCCTAATGCATGTGGTGTATCACATTCCTGGGCAAAGTCAGCTTTGCAGAATACGATCCGTTTTCATGCAAATGATAACATTTTTATGGTTGGAAAATCTGCTCTAGTGTGGATTATAAATTTACCTTTCTGTAGAACAGTAGAGCTCTAGGGGAGGTGTGGGGGGAAGATGCATATATGTATCCAGTTCTTGAAAATTTAATAATTTAAATTATACAATGGGATTCTTTCATTTTATAAATAAATTCTGTGCAGGTACAGTTAAACAAAACCTTCTCTAAAGGGGGTGATGTACCTTGTCATTTTAGAGTTTTGTTTTTTGGGTGTCATTCTCAGCAGTAGCATAAATATTGATTCTGCTTGACCTTTAGGCTTCAGCTCAAATCTATCCTCCATGAAGTCTTTTTTGGCCACCCAGGCCCCAAAGCCCTTTCCCTTCTCTGAACCCTGTTTGTGATTACTCATTAGAGGCAGATATATGGCCACACAAAAAATATTATGAGAAAGTTATGAGGCTGACTCACCAAACCTTGGTATCAGGCTCATTACATTATCATCATACATCATCTTATTAATTACCATTTCCTTTGCACACATCTTTCTACAGCTTCATTGTAATTTTACTTTAAAAGAGTTTGACTTTAAGTTTCTTTATACCTCCTGAAACTTTCTGCATTTAAAAGAGTTAGCGGCTTTTTGCCCTCCAGGAGTTTGAAATTTTGAGATGGACTTAGGCACGTAAATATATATAATAAGGGCACGGCAAGGGATGGAGGGATTCACTGAAAAGGTGATATTTGAGCTGCATTTGAAAATCGAAGGTAGAAGTTTGATCATGAGAGAAGATGGGAAAGTCAATCCAAGTAGAGGCATCAGCCTCAACAGAGTCAGGGAGATATGACAGAGTACGGTGCGTTTGGGGAAGAGAAAGAAACGAGGTGAGATCAGGGTGGGGAGTGATGAAGACAGGGATTATGGGCAGTGAGCCAAGAAGGAGTCATAACAAATAATGGCCAAGTTGGAGCTAAGTTATGTGTCCTGAGAGCCATGCCAAGGAGAAAAAATGTGATTCTAGGCCGCAAGGAACTGTCGAACCATTTTAAACAAAGAAACGTCATGGTAAGTTTTAATTTTTTAGAAAGATGTCACTGGTAGCACAAACCTTTCAGCGTATCTGTCTGACTTAAAATATCTCCAGTGTTTGGTCTTTTTCTCTGTGGATGGGAGTATGAAACACAGTTATTTCATTCATTCTGGGAAGTTTCTGTCTGGGGATTATGACCCAGTCCATGTTTTCAGCATCATTTTTTTTTTTTTTTTAAAGAATGAAGTTGAGGATTAAGTTTCTTCCCGAAACATCTCTCCTTTCTGGGCCATCAGCCTGTGCCCTAATTCTCAGTCTTGAATATAGAGTGAGGATAAGGTTTTGCTTTTTTAAGGGCCCTTGTGCTGGAAAACAATATCATGAGTATTTGGGATATTCTGGCAGGACCATTTACTAGGAGGAAATTAGGGAGCTCTGTGCTTCCCTGTCATTCACTGCACACAGCAGGGAGCCCAGATAGACTCCCACTGCAAGTCATAACCAAATACTTAGTTGATCCTTTTTTAATTGGTCATCCCTCCTTTCCCATGCTGCTCCTAGACCCTCGCGTCTCCCAACATGCATTGCAGTGTCTGCTTCATTTTACCCCCAAGTTCCCTTGGCATCTAGAAGCCAGCAGAGACCTCACTGCCTCCCTGGACATGGCAGTGAGAAGGAAAGGGAGAAAGCTCCATCTCTCTGCCCCAGGCTGGTGGAGTGGCTGCTGCCTGGCCTTGAACCTCAGATACACTTACTCCACCTCCGCCCTCTGCCAAGACCCGCAGCTGTGTGTGCTTTGAGTGTGGTTTTATGAAGTAATAGATGATTAAAAAAGAGATTTGTTCTCTTTGGTGGCTTTCAAGCCTGAGGGATTGCTTAGCTCAAAGGATTGTTATTGGAATGCAAAAGCCTTTATTGCCAAGTCATACACCCCAATCACTGCTGATTTCTTTTTTTTTTCTTGAAAAGACTACTTTTTGTTAGTTGCTTGGTAACTGGAGGAGAGGCTTAACTCCTTCGGCACAGAGAGCTCCTAGTTTGAACTGGATTCATCACCCACATTACGAGATGCGCCTAAAGTTGGCTTGTGTTGGGGACCTGCTCTGTGTTTGCTCTAGCCCGTGTACCATTTGTGCATGGAGGTTGTTATGAGGGATGTAGAAGTTAAGTGAGTTGCCCAGGATTGAAAGTGAAATCTCTGAAGTTTAATAAAACATTAGAGGGCTTCCCTGGTGGCTCAGTGGTTGAGAGTCCGCCTGCCGATGCAGGGGACGCGGGTTCGTGCCCCGGTCCCGGAGGATCCCACATGCCGCAGAGCAGCTGGGCCCGTGAGCCATGGCCGCTGAGCCTGCGCATCCGGAGCCTGTGCTCCGCAATGGGAGAGGCCACAACAGTGAGAGGCCTGCGTACCGCAAAAAAAAAAAAAAAAAAAAAAAAGAAAAAATGTCTTTCTTCTTTCTGTAAAGAATGGTAATACCTTCCATCATGATGCTTTCAAAAGGCCAAAACCCACAGCTCTGCTAGATCTGGGAGCCTCAGGGTGGTGACTCTGGCCTGGGAAGGAAGGAACACTCACTTTAGAGTGGGAAGCCCCATGTGGCTTTGGGTTAAGGCCTTGTCATCCAAACCTCAGTTTCTGCATCCTTCACATGCAGACTGTTGTGTATCACCTACAACCTCTGAACCATCCTGAGAATCCAATGAGATGAGGAACATGGGGGCACTGTTGTAAGCTGTGGAAGAATCTAAGAGGACAGTCGCTGTGCCTGATGCAGGCCCAGTGGTTCCAAGGATAGAATTAATTCCATAAGATTGAGGCCCTTGGCTGGGACTCTGCGGGTTGGGGAGAGGCAGGAAAGGAGAGATTTTCTCATAGAACTGGATTAAGAATTCATCCACGGGGGCTCATAGGCCCTTGGCCAATCTGGCATTTGATGACTAAGCACTTGTGAATCATGTAGCCCAACCTAAGAACACCATGGGAACCTTGTAGGTAGTGTCAGCATCTCCAAGTAAGGGATTGGGCTTCTGGAGACTTCAAGTAAGGGATCGGGCTTCCCTCTCATCCAGGCAAATGCTTTCCCCCTCTCCTTTGCTGACTAAGCTGCAGACTTTGCTTTTGTGGAGAAGGCAGGGAATACTACTGCTGTCTTCTCCCCCAGGACCACATGCATTTTTAAGGATGCCTCACACTCCTAATATGATGCCATTTCTGGTCACTCATTCTATGGAGAGTTTTAGCCAGGGTCTCTGGCTTTGCTCAGTGAAGCCGCGTTGTTTCAAGAAAAGATGGCGCCGCCAGGCCGCTTTGTCCCTCCTGCCCCTGATGTGTCTCTTCCTGGCCAGAGGCCTGATGCTGCCTCTGAGACATTCTGCCTGGGTTCCATTGTCCACAGAGGCTGTCTGCGTGGCTACAGGCTGAAAGCTCTTATTTTGCAAGGTCTGTAATGACTGTATACAGGATCTAACAGAAGCAGTTATTTTCTGAGTTGAGGAAGACTGCTTGGCTTTGACTGGTAGCACTGATCGTTGCTGCAGTGGTTTCGTGGTTTATTTCTGATTGGCCTTGGATTTCTGAAGTCTTTAGAATGAGAATGCCTTTTCTCCCTGAGAACTGATCACCGAAACCACAGAGCACATGGAAAGAGATTTGGGGGACTACCCAGAAGACATACTAGTAGCTTGACTCATAGTTTCAAAGGCTACCATTTTCTGACTGATCTATTAACATATAAAGATACTGCTAGTTCAGAGCTACGTTTGGCATATTTAGTCAACTTTAAGTGTTGCTTTGTTTAACATTAAGACGTATGGGTATTCAAAGGAAAGTTTAGCCCTTTCTAGATGTAAGCGCTCACCCAAATGCTTAGGAATTTAAAATAAACAACCAACAACAACAGAAAATGGGCTTAACACTGCCTTTTACGTCTGAGCCCTTTTGATGTTATTATTGTTTTAATGGGACCCTGTTCCTGGGTTAATATTCAGTTTCTCTGCTGTGCGTGGATGTCTGTGTTCACAGAGTGGTGATAGGGGAAGAGAAAACAGGAAGAACTCATAGAATTTGAGGGCAAATATAGATAAAGAATAGTTGTATGTCTATAAAATAGAACAGCACTCAGGACTTTTGTGTTGTTCTAAGGAGGTAACACATGTGGAAACCCTTTGTAAACTCTGAAGCGCCTCTCACCTGAGTGAGATTGGAAGGTGAAACTGAGCAGTTTGTCTAGTTGTTCAGTGCATATTTATCGAATGTCTGCTATGTGTCACCTGATAGCAGATACTAGAATATGTCTCTTTTGGATCTTCTGTCTTGTTGCCTTTAGGTTCCCAAAGATACCCATGTACTTAGGATACATTCCTTTTTGTTGTAGCCTCTTGGGGAGGGAATAATTGAAACCAGGACATGGAGAGTTGCCTGGGTGGTAGGAAACCTTTCTTGCTGCTGCTTCTGTCTGTATTGCTCTTCTCTTTATGAAGTCCTACTTCTCCAGGTCCTTGGCAAAAAAATGGCCACTTCACAGTTTCCAAGTTTATCTCACCTCCAATTCCACTCAAAGGCAGAAGTTAAATGACTCCATCTGGATCCTGATTCTCAATTCCTGGGAGAAGGAATCTGATTGGCCCAGTTAGGTCACATGTCCACCCCTAGTCCAGTTAAGTGTGTCAGGGGGACTGGAGTCATGTGATTTCTACCTCACAGCTAAGGGTCCAGTCCTGTGCCAGGGAGGAGAAAGACAGTTGTGGGATATTATGGTGCATAAAACTGACAAGGTCCTTGACATCATTGAGCTTACAATCTAGCAGAAGAGAAGGACATTATACAAATACTTGCGGGGTGATATGGGTTATATGACAGCCAGACCTCACCTGAGGAGGAGATCCTGTAAGACCTCCCCAGGGAAGGATGGATTGGGTTAACCAAAGTGGGCAGAGCAACAGGGTGGTGGGTGAGGAAGGATTGTTCTGGACAGAGGTGGCAGAGGAAGGAAAAAGCCCAGTGGCAGGAAAAAATAATCTGACCACATTGGCAGTGTGGAAGAAATTGGAAGCAACAAATGTTTAAAAAAGTTATAAGAATAGCTTGATTCCATACCATTCTCTCTGGCTTAGATTGGAAATTCTTTGTGGACAGGGACTATCATTCCTGTTGCCTTTGGAACCAGTTAGCCTGGGGAGACTTTTTCATGGCAGGACACATTGCATTTCATCGGGTAATTTCTTAGTGTGGTTTTTCTCCCCATTTCACAGCTGTTCAGCTTTGAAATCTTTTTATATGTCTTGAAGAGTATCCTCTTGCCCTTCACTGGGAAGATGGATTGCATACCCTTGCAGAATGTACTTCCTCCTGCTCCAGGTTGGCAAAGAGGAGTAAAAGGGAAATTATAGTCATTTTTGGAAGGATCAATAATTGCCAATTTTTCTTTCCTGTATAGTACTGCTTTTATATTACTCACCATTCCCAGCCCCTGAACAGATGTTTTATTGGGCATTGTTGGCTATGCTTTTGTTTTGAAAATTTTGAAACATTATTGAAAGAGGAGAGGGGGAGAAAAAATAGCCCATAATTGATTCTAATATGTATTTAATTTGGCAGAACTTGAGAGAGACTTGCTGGGATAAGGCGGGACATTTCTTTGATCTCCCAGACTTCTTATCGTGGAAGGCAACAGGTGTCACAGCACGGTATGTTAATTACGAGTTGGATTTTATTTGTGTTCATCCATTCTCGGGTGTCTGTGTGTGTGTGTGTGTGTGTGTGTGTGTGTGTGTGTGTGTGTATATTGATTTCTTAACTCGCTTTGACTGGATGTACTGTTTGTACATCTGCATGTGATTTTGCGTACTTGAAACATCTTGAATCCATCTTCCACCTCCACTGCACATGCCCAAACACCATTGTTCCTCTGAGGCCTGGAATGTGGGTATCCAAGGTGAAGACCATTCATTAAAATTGGACACATTTAAAGGAGACGTGAATAGTCCATTGTGAAATGTGACTATTTTTCCAAAGGCACTTTTTACATGATGAATAAAAGAAACATTTTTTGGCCCCTAAAATTAAGGCAAGAGTTATGTTTTTCAAGGAAGGTGATTTTAACTTTAACTAGAAGGGTGTGTTAATGAAGCTATTTTGCTTTTTATATCAGTGTACCTGAATCATCCCAGAGTGTAGAAGTATGTATGTTGAAGTCAACAGTATTTCTCAAGAAATGACAAATATTATAAATAAGTTATGTGCTACACGTCAGAGACAATTTTTAAAAATACTCATGGAGTGTGATTGTGGCTGCTACAGTGGATGTGTGCACAGATGTGCATATATATGGACAGATTGGACATGTACTCTCAAAGCATGCAAACCTGTTGTCATCTTGACCTCAGATTTCAGGGGATGCACAAGGGGAGGGGGCAGTAGGGCAGGGAGGGGTCTTCTTATCTTGGAAATGATTTAGAATTGCACATGAGAAAGGGGATCATTTCCCAGAGGACCGATAAACCTGCATGAGTATGTATATATTTAGGTAGATCTTAAAGTCATCTCTCTTAGAGAGTGCTAAATCCTCCCTATTTTCCCTTTTATTTAAACTCACGAGAAGCTGGGAATGGGAGTACCATTTTCCCCATGCTCTTTCTGTCTGTCTCATTTTGTATGATTTGGATTTTCCTTGTAGAGAGTTGATGAGAGTGTGATAGTTCATTTGGCAGCAGGGGCTTCCAGAAAGGAGATAGTAGAAGATGTATTTCACAAGCACATCATTCATCTTGTTGATTATTTTCCCCTCCCACTAATGAAATGCTAGGGTGGAGGGGATTCACATGCATATTAAAATGGCCTCAGTGGGCTTCCCTGGTGGCGCAGTGGTTGAGAGTCTGCCTGCCGATGCAGGGGACACAGGTTCATGCCCCGGTCCGGGAAGATCCCACGTGCTGCAGAGTGGCTGGGCCTGTGAGCCATGGCAGCTGGGCCTGCGCATCCGGAGCCTGTGCTCCGCAACGGGAGAGGCCGCAACAGTGAGAGGCCCACGTACCGCAAAAAAAAAAAAATGGCCTCAGTAAACCTCAGGTACTCATCCCTCTCTGGGGAGAGGGCTCTGGAGGAGTGGTCTGAACTTTAACCCAGAAGGTGCAATTAGTCACCATTATATTGTTATCCTCAATGGGGAGGGGGTTGTTTGGGTGAAGATCTCATCGGGACATTCCTCTTTTGGTGTGATATTAGTTGTCCAGAGTTATTTCTGGAAGGACCTTTCTCTAGTTTTTTTCCCTATCTTTGTTCAGTAGTGAAGGAAATGTTTTGATTATTTTAGCCAAATAGACCTAGGAGTCAAAGCAGTGCTACTAGTGTGGGTATCGGTAACAATCCATTGGCCCACAAGCCTTGAGAACTCAAAAGCAGAAGAACTACAGATGGAGGAGGGCCTTGATTTTCCTTCTCTTTTTCCTTGGATGTTAATCAATCCAGCTCATTGATGTCCTCCCTGTTTTTTTCTGATGGTGCTAGATAGTCTACACCCCCATTTCCAAGTGTCTAATGCCATATTAAGACACCAAGAAGCCAGCTTTTTGAAGCTAGCTCTGGCTCAGATAGATTTAAATGCATTGCCTTGCTTATCCACTGTGGAGTTACAACATGACTTATCCTCAATTCTGCCACACAAGAGTTTGGTGACCTTGGGAGTGGCCTTACCTTCTTTGAATCTCACTTTCCTTATCTATAAAATGGAGATCGTGATACCTAACTAGCCTGATTATAGAAATCAGCCGAATCATTTATTCAAAGCCCAGATCCTCAGGGCTTCCAGTTTCAAGCCTACCGAATCAGAATCCCTATGGGATACCTGGGAATTTGTGTGATTAACAAGTGCCCCAGGTGGTTATATGGTCAGGTAAGATGGGACAACATTGCCTAACAGTGTATACTTGAAAGTAATATGTAAGGTGGTCCATACATGTGAAGGATTGGACGTATTTTGAAAGGTCGGATGGATTTGGACAGCTTCTCATTAGCCTATCAGAACGTGCTTCCATTGCCCACCCGTGACAATCTGAAATCCTGAGGAAGCAGAAAGTTTAGTGCTCAGAAATGATTTATTGACTGTCCAGTCATCCCTGCCATTTTTTATTGGCTGAGACACTCATGCCTCATTCTACTTTCCCGAGCATGTATTTGCAGTCCCCTCCCCGACCCTTGCCCCTACTCGCCAGCACCTTCAGAGGCTTCCCTTCCAGCTTCGCTCTCCTGGAGAGCTGAGTCTGTGGACCTTGGGCACCAGGCACCAAGTTCCTCTTGTAAAGATGGTTGCCCTCTCCCAGGCACACCTCTCTCTTACATCTGTCTTTCTTTTTTGTTGTTTCCTCAATCTCTTCATTCTTTCTTCTCTATTTCAACCTGCATGATCAGGCGAAACAAGTAATCTCAGAGCTTTCTCAATTATAAATATAATTGGGGTAATGACAATACTTACTCTATTGTATGGACTGACTGAGTGAGGTGACAGAAGAACTTCCAACACAGCGCTGAGAAAGTTTTTGAAGGAATTAGCTATTTTATTTTTCTATACATTTATTTATTTATTTTTGGCTGCGTTGGGTTTTTGTTGCTGCATGCGGGCTTTTCTCTTGTTGTGGCGAGAGGGGGCTACTCTTTGTTGTGGTGCTTGGGCTTCTCATTGGGTGGCTTCTCTTGTTGCAGAGCACGGGCTCTAGGCGTGCAGGCTTCAGTAGTTGTGGCTTGCGGGCTCTAGAGCGCAGGCTCAGTAGTTGTGGCACATGGGCTTAGTTGCTCCGCAGCATGTGGGATCTTTCCGGACCAGGGCTTGAACCCGTGTCCCCTACATCAGCAGGTGGATTCTTAACCACTGCACCACCAGGGAAGCCCTAGCTATTTTATTTAGTTTCCTTACTCTATCGATTTTGGCAGGGAGTCTTTGCATTAAGCTTCTGGCCTAGCGGAAAGAAGGAAATCCTTGTAGTCAGACTGACCTGGGTTCAATGTCTCTGCTATGTACTGTCTGTGAGAAGCTGGAGTAAATTACCCCCCTCCCCCTCCCCCACCCCCGCCCAAATTCAGGTCCTCATCTGGCCGTCCTGTCAAGGTTAGAAGTACTGTGGATAAAATGTGTAGCACATAGTATTTAAACAATTCACAGTTCTTTTAATGAAAAATCCCCATTGTCTTTCCATCTTCTAGAATAAGAAAGATGAGGGTCTGAGTTTGAATGTATGAATGCCAAAAAAAACTCTGGACAGTGGAACATGAACTTGGCATCCTCTGGGCCAAGGAGAGGTTCAGATTTGGTGTTTATCTGGCTCTTATTGTGATTGTTTTGGGAGGCTTTGGGGAAATGGGTGCCAAAAAGGCTAGAGGGTGGTTTTTTTCCCTTTCTTTTTTTCTTTTTATTATTCTAGTGGAGCCATGGCTAAAAAAGTGATCAGATTTCACCTTGTCTTAAGCCTTCAGACTTGTTTTTGGCAGTGACAGTGTGTAAGAAGTCGTCCTCCTCCTCCTCTTATCTGTTTTTCTCTCTTCTCCTGCTTTCCCCTCCCCACCCCCACTTTATTTATTGTTCTTATCTTCTAAAATATGGCAGCTACTCTTGTTTTTCTGGGTCACTGAGAAAATCACCACTTTGGCCTATGATTAATTTGTAATTCAGCTCCATTCTTTTCAGTATATTGATGAAAATAATTATTGCTATTTTTAAAAAATAATAATTTATATAATCATCATCATCATCATTTATTGAGTGCATTCTCTATATCTGTGCTAACTTTTTAACAAATGTGAACCCCATTAGTCCTCCCAACCATCAGTTAAAACAGGTGGTGGTATCACCATTTTGCAATTCAAGAACTAAAGCTCAACGTTTTAGTAATTTGCCACGTCCTAGCCTTTAGTGGATAACTGTCCAGAATTTTGGTAACATGAGAAGTGTGAAGTCAGAAATTTGAATAATAAAATGTTGTATAATCAGACAAAAACACATTCATATGTATAAATCCTCCCTCTAAAGAGATTTGAGGTGACTGATAATAGAAGATAAAAACAGTGATAAGAATATTAAAAAGTCACAACGGATTGAAATATTAATAGAATAAGATAAAGCCAAGAGCTTCATAGAAACTATATGGTTCATCATAATTACTAATTGATTTGTTTCCAAGCTTCCTAGTGGCCAAAGAAAAGGTGAGAACATAATCAAGATTAACTGAGTGAACACATAAGAACCCAACTGCTGTTCAGGAGAAGAACTCCCTCTAACATTGGGGTCTGAGAGCAATTTTTCCTAGATTATCAAGGGTTGGCAATATTCTGTAAATTATCTAAAAGTATGTCCTTTGAAATTTAGTTATAGCTTCAAATAGACTTTATTTTAAACCTAGTTTTAGATTTACAGAAAAGTTGTCAAGATAGTACGAGAGTTCCCATTTACTTGACACCTAGTTTTCCCTATTATTAACATCTTATGTTTGTGTGATACATTTGTCAACAATTGATGAACTGATGTTGATATATTATTATTAACTAAATTCCATACTTAATTATATTTCTTTAGTTTTTACCTAATGGCCAAGATCCTATCCAGGATACCATATACATTTAGTCATATCTCCTTAGTCTCTTCTTGGCTGTGACAGTTTCTCAAGTTTGTTTCTGATGACCTTGACGGTTTTGAAGCGTGGTCATATATATTATAGCATGTCCCTCTAATGGAATTTGTCTGATGTTTTTCTCATGATGAGGCATGGGTAGTATGTTTTTGGGAGGAAGACTACGCTGCCATTTTCTGTTTAATACCATTCTCATCATGTCATATCATATCAAGGGTACATACTAGCAGCATGTCATCACTGTTGATGTTGATCTTAATTATCTGGCTGAGGTATTGTTTTTCAGGTTTCTCCTCTGTAAAGTTACTCCTTTCCTCTTTCTATCTTGTATTTTTGGAAGGAAATCACCATGCACAGCCAACACTAGGAGTAGGGAGTTATGCTTCAGTTCCTTAAAGATGGAGTTATCTACATACGTTATTTTGAATTATTTTTATAGAAGATTTGTCTATTCTCAGTTGATTTATTTTTATTGCTTTGGACGAAAAAAAATTGATTACCAAGTTCCTTATGCACAAGAGACAGTTTGGTTAGTTTGTTTTAGAAGTTATATGTTAGAATTTCTGAGTTTTCTATGGCATATGGGGAAACAGGGCTGAGTTTCTAGAATCTCAGGTTTATTTTTCCTTACATTTTGTATATGATATATTACTCCCCCCCAACTACAATGTACAATTCTGTGAAAGTTGTCAGTAAATATTCTGTTTTCTACTTTGAGGTGAATTTATGTTCTTTAGAATTTTAAATATTTTAGAGAATTTTAAATTCTCTAAAATTCTAAAATTTTAAATATTTTAAAGAATTTAAAAAATTTTAGTCCTTTTAAAATAGCAATTATTTTCCTGATTTTCATGGTTCTCTATGTGTGGGGTTTATAAGGGATATTACTATTCTGTTATTTTTCTTATGGTTATTTGCTAATCTGTCAGGAGAAGATTATGGCAGGTTATTGATCCAGATCTATAGTCATTTTCCAAATTTAATCTCCAGGATCTCAAAAATAGTATCATTGGGGCCTCCCTGGTGGCGCAAGTGGTTGAGAGTCCGCCTGCCGATGCAGGGGATACGGGTTCGTGCCCCGGTCTGGGAGGATCCCATATGCCGCGGAGCGGCTGGGCCCGTGAGCCATGGCCGCTGAGCCTGCGCGTCCGGAGCCTGCGCGTCCGGAGCCTGTGCTCCGCAACGGGGGAGGCCACAGCAGTGAGAGGCCCGCATACCGCAAAAAAAAAAAAAAAAAAAAAAAAAAAAAAAAAGTATCATTATTTAATGACTCATTACTGTATCTCATTTTTTAAATTATAAATCTACTTTATACAATTTATTTTTTTACTCTATGTATTATTGTATTTCCCATATCAAATATTATCTGAAAACATGTTTTTGATACCCGTATAATATTCTATCTTATGTCTGTATAATGTCTGTGTTAGTTTTGCCAAGTTTTTAGGCTTAAAATGATCTCTTATTTTAATGTGCATTTTTATTATTAAATGCAGTTACCTTTTCTTATATTTATCAACCACTTGTTTTATTAATTTATGTCAATTAATGTCAATTATTGTATCTATTAGTATTACATGTATTGATTGCCTATTTATGTCAACTACTAATATTTATATTGGATTTCAGTGTTTTCTTAAATATTGGTGAGAATTCATGTTTTTGTTTGTTCATTTTACTATTTTCCCCAAGGTGTTATTTTTGAAAAAAATTTAAAGCTACAGAAAAGTTGAGAGAATGGTATATGGAACACCATATCTTTACCTACATCAGCGGTCTCCAGCCTTTTTGGCATCAGGGACCTGTTTCATGGAAGACAATTTTTCCATGGACCGGGGTTGTTGGGGGGTGGTTTTGGGATGATTCAAGTGCATTGTGTTTGTTGTGCGCTTTATTTCTATTATTATTACATTGTAATATATAATGAAGTAATTATACAACTCACCATAATGCAGAATCAGTGGGAGCCCTGAGCTTGTTTTCACTTGCCACTTACTGGTAGGGTTTTGATATGAGTCTGCAAGCAGTTGATTTATTATGGTCTCTGTGCAGTCAAACCTCTCTGCTGATGATGATCTGTATTTACAGCCGCTCCCCAGCGCTAGCATCACTGCCTCAGCTCCACCTCATATCACCAGGCATTAGATTCTCATAAGGAGCATTCAACCTAGATCCCTCGCATGTGCAGTTCACAGTAGGGTTCGCGCTCCTCTGAGAATCTAATGCCGCCGCTGATCTGACGGGAGGCGGAGCTCAGTAGCGGTCCGTGGCCCGAGGGGTTGGGGACCCCAGACCTATAATTAATCAATTAACGTTTTCATTACATTGTGCTCAGAAGTGTTCTATCTCTGACATGCATACATGTGTTTATTTTGCTGAAGCATTTATAAATGAATTGCAGATACCACCTTCTTTCCTCATGAATTCTGCAGTGTGAGCCCCAAGAGTACTGTCCTTCTCCTGTGTAACCACCGTGCTGTTATCACACTTAGGACAATTAACATTAATCCTCATTATTTAAATTCCTAACAAGTACCCTATTGTTAACTGTTCAAAGTGCCACTCACTTTCCCTTGCCATTGGAGTTCTGACTGATAGAGACTACATACAGAGCATATTAGCTAGATGAAGAATGAAAACCTACCTCATTACCTTAGAAAATACTTGTTAACCTTTAATGTATAGAGCTTCTGGTATACTGGGTGGATAATGCAGCTCAGAAGTGAGGCTAAACCAGCACTTACATGTTCAGGTGTATGTGTTATTATATGGAGGAAGGCAGGCCCGATATGCCAACCAGATGTCATCAAGTCAAGTAACTGAGTCAGCAACATGAATGCAGAGCCTGCTGAGGTGTGCTTACCTAAAGCCAGGGCACACTGGTTGCACCTGGGCATGGAGAGTGAAGGCATGGGCTCGATGTTATTCTAGGAATGACTTAGTACCTTATCTTTAACACAGTGACCCCTTCAAACATGGCTTAATATATTCCAGTGTCACAACAATCAGAAGGATTTCCCTTACCCCCTTGGAGAAAATTAAGTCAGGGGATGGGGTGCAAAGTCAGCTGCGCTTCCTCTGGTGCTGCTCCTAGTGGAGAGAGCGGACAGGGAGCAGGCTCATCCTCCCTAAGGGCTGAGGCAGCGGCTCGGGAGGAAGAAAGGGTAGACTTCCACGATAATATCTGCCTCTGGTGGCGTGCCCGCAGTCCACATCCCTTCCTTAGTACTTGACGTCCTGATTACCTCACTCAGTTGCATATCTAAGATAAGACTTGATTTAAAAAAAAAACAGCTTTATTGAGAGAGAATTCACATACTATAGAAGTCACTCATTTAAAGCATATAGTTCAGTGCTTTTGATAGATTACATTATTTTTATGAATTTTAGTAAAATATCTATAGCATAAAATTTACCATTTTAAGTGTACAATTCAGTGGCATCAATTACATTCATGGTGTTGAACAGCTATTACCACTACCTATTTCCAAAACTTGTTACCCCAAACACAAACTCTGTAACCATTAAGTAACAACTCCCTGTTCCTGCCTTCCCCTGCCCCTGTTAACCTCTAATCTACTTTCCATCTCTATGAATTTGCCCATTCTAGATACCTTTTTTTTTGGTAAATTTATCTCTTTATTTTTAATGTAACATTTGTTCAATTTATGAAACTAATTTTTTTTAACATCTTTATTGGAGTATAATTGATTTACAATGTTGTGTTAGTTTCTGCTGCATAACAAACTGAATCAGCTATATGTGTATATATATCCACATATCCCCTCCCTCTTGTGTCTCCCTCCCACCTAGATACCTTATATAAGTAGGATCTTATATGTCTGGCTTATTTCACTTAGCATAATGCTTTCAAGATTCATCCATGTTGTAACGTGTAAGAATTTCCTTCCTTTATTATGGCTGAATGATATTCCATTGTATGCATATGCTACATTTTGCTTTTCCATTTATCTGTTGGTGGACCCATGATGGATAATTGGTTGTTTCTTCCTCTTGGCTATTGTGAATAATGCTGCCGTGAATATTGATGCATAAGTATCTGTTTGAGTCTCTCCTTTCAGTTCTTGTGGGTATATATCTAGGAGTGGAATTGCTGGGTCACATGGTAATCCTATGTTTCGCTTTCTGAGGACCCACCCACTGAACTTTTCCATAGCAATTGCATCATTTAACATTCCCACCAGCAATATATGAGGATTCTAATATCTCTACAGCTTCACCTGTTTTTATTTTCCTGTTTTTTTTTAATTATAGTCACCCTCATAACTGTAAAGTGGATTCTCACTGTGGTTAACGACTTGATTTTTTGTTAGAAATCTATTGAATGAAAGTAAAATTGATTGAATTTAGGTCATCCTAGAGGTAACATCTTTTGGCCAGAAGTTGGTTGAAACTTGACAAGGATTCTGAAGGTAGTGTCATAAAATTAAAGAGTTCTGGGGAAAAAATAACAGTTATTTCTGATATGATTGACGCTAAAACTCTTTGATATGCATTGTTTTATGGTTGTGTTGAAGGATGATTTCTTGGAACAATGGTATAAAACCGTTCTTCTAGGTTCTAGGAAGAATGATTCAGTCATCCTCTCGTATCAGCTTATTTTTTGGTATCTTTAATAGTGCTGAGAAATCACCTGTAAATATTATATTTCCTTTGCCCTTATTTTGGAGAAAGAAGAGTGCTCTCACTCTCTACAGAAGAAAAATTATCCTTATCTCTTCACTGATGAGTAATAGAAATAATAGAAAATTAAAAATCATAGTGGTTTGAACACACAAGCATTCATTCTCTTCTGTAAATAAATACAGATGTATAGAGTTTTGGGCTACTATGACAGTCCCACAAACTCATCAAGGACACTAACTGTTTTGGCAGTTTTACTTCATTATCTTCAGCCCTGACTTCCATTCTCAAAGATACCTCATGGTCCAAAATGGCTTATGGAGTCTCTGTTTTTCAGCCCACATTTCATATAGCAGGAAGAAGGAAGGTGGGAGTTGCATAAAAAGGATGTACACACCTGAGTCAGCCTTCTTTAAAGAACCTTCTTTGAAGAGCTGCATAATACTTCTGCTTGCATGTCATTGGTTTATGCTCACACCCAGCTAGAGCCTGGATAAAATAGGCTTTTAGTTGGTGTGTTGCGACCTGAATAAAATTGAGTTTCTCTTACTACTAAAGAAAAAAAGCGAGAATTAATACTGAGCAAATAAAAAGATAATCAAAAAATTGTAATTTCCCAGTAAGTTACACTGACCGTTATCCCAGATACTAATTTATAAGCCTTCTATGATAGTGACAGAGAGAAGAGTGAGTACAGGACAGGTCATAGGGGTGGTGATATATCGTTTGAAACAGCTGTAGCTCGTAGTTTCCTTCCTTCCTTCATTTCACTCACTCATTCATTTATTCTTTGCATGTATGTTAATAGAGCACCTAAGAGGTCTCTTCTCTCTAGTCTAGCAGTAGGTAGGTACACATTTATTTAAACTATTCAAATTCCCGTAAGGGCTGGAGCCAAATACTCCTTAGCTCAAAGTTTTGCTCTGCCATTTATCAGCTGGGTGAACATGGGCAAGTCATTTAATCCTTCTCAATCCCAGGTTCCTTTTATGGTTGAAGGGGGACAAAAATTACATGGCTTTGTTTTATGGAGAAAATGGAGCACCCTGGGTGAAACCTCTAACCAGTTTGTAGTACAGAGTAGTGCACAGGAAGTGCTACTTTCATTTATCTTTCCCTTCAGTCTTTATTTTTACATTTTAAGGTGAAGCTAAATTCAGTTAACAGCTTATAGGTGGGGTGTGGACAGTGGGCCATTTAGAAACCAAATAACCTGTTGGACAACTTCTCTCCCCCATTGGGTTTTGTCTTGCCTTCCTGTAGGGTTCTGTGAGTCAGGGGGTGTGAGAGTGTCTCCAAAGATCTCAGAGCTGTTGTGGGCGTGAAGAAACGAGCAGATGGCAGGAGGCCACAGCCCGTCAGTATTCAGAGGCTGAAAGTCCAGGAAGGGCAGGAGAGAATGGAATATGCCAGGGCTGTCGGGGCAGGAGGGGAACGGAGTGTTCGTATCATGGCTTCTCACCCATGCCTACAGTTGAGGCACAGACCCCCAGTGACTGGGAGTCCTGCTGCTGCCCTGTACTAACACTTAACTGTGGGATCAATGACTGTCCCTCTTTATCTGCTCCGTTGAGTCCAACCCTGGGGAAGGTTGAGGTTTCTTCTTTCACTTTTCATCAGTAAAGCAAATGTCAATGGAAAAGGTTAGGAATCCCCACATCTGTCCTTTGGGACAAAGGTGGTAAAAATTTGTGACCTTAGGTGGTTATGATGTGCACCCTTCAATAAGAACCACTAGTCTGAATTTGCTCAGTTCCCATAACTTAAAAAAATAATAATAACAGCCAGTTTTTATTGAATACTTGCTGTGTATCAGGTACTGTTCTAGGTCTTTTTTTTTTTTTTTTTTTTTTTTTTTTTTTTTTGCGGTACGCAGGCTTCTCACTGTTGTGGCCTCTCCCGTTGCGGAGCATAGGCTCCGGACGCACAGGCTCAGTGGCCACAGCTCATGGGCCCAGCTGCTCCGCGGCATGTGGGATCTTCCCGGACCGGGGCACGAACCCGTGTCCCCTGCATCGGTAGGCAGACTCTCAACCACTGCGCTACCAGGAAGCCCCTCTAGGTCTTTTTTTTAAGATATATGTGTATATGTGTGTATATATATATTGAAGTATAGTTGATTTACAATGTTGTGTTAGTTGCAGGTATACAGCACAGTGATTCAGATATATATATATATATATATATATATATATATATATATATATATATATATATATATATATATATACTTTTTCAGATTCTTTTCCCTTATAGGTTATTATGAAATATTGAGTATAGTTTCCTGTGCTATACAGTAGGTTCTTGTTGGTTATCTATTTTATATATAGTAGTGTGTATATATTAATCCCAGCCTCCTAATTTATCCCTCCCCCTTTCCCCTTTGGTAACCATAAGTTTGTCTTCCATGTCTGTGCATCTATTTCTGTTTTGTAAATAAGTTCATTTGGATCTTTTTTTTCTAAATGCCACATGTAAGTGATATCATAGGATATTTGTCTTGTCTGGCTTATTTCACTTAGTATGACAGTCTCTCTGTCCATCCATGTTGCTATAAATGGCATTATTTCATTCTTTTTTATGGCTGAGTATAGTATGTATGTGTGTGTGTGTGTGTGTGTATACCACATCTTTTTTATCCATTCCTCTGTCTTTTTTTTTCAGATTTCATGTGCTTACCTCTAGACATGAGTTCTGTATGCCTGAAAGATAACGGCCAGTATGACTGATTTTCCAGTTGAGCAGCTATGTAGCATTTCCTTTACTTAACAGTTTCCTCTGAGACCTCGAATCACTTTTAGAATTTAGTTTTGTTTGCTCTTTAATATGGTAAAGTGGAACAATCTTGGGATGGGGTTCCTCATTTACAAATAGTATGATGGTAGAGTCTTTGCCAAAAATGTTTTGGAACTGTAAAAGTGCTAAAAAATACAGATCTCATTTTCCAGGTGATATGACAGACTCCCAGAAGGGTCTCACCCTGAAGGTGAAACTAGTAAGTGAAGTATGAGTTAGGTTTTAAGGGGAACATCCCCACATCATACATTGTTTAGGGGTCCTTTCTCTGACCCGAGAAGCCCTCCCTCGGGATGGACAGGACATCTCAGTCTTGGTGGCCTCTTGAATTAGTTTGCTATCCAGGATGGCTGTCACTGTAGGTGAACTCTTGTGAACCTAGTTATTGGGCCTTTTGAATATGCTGTACCTGTACGACTCTGGGTAGCCTCTAAGTTTCATTCACTCTGATTAGAGGTATCAATATTCAGTCTTGGAACCCATGATACTGTAAGGGCTTGGCGGTGAGACCTTGGCGGTGCTTGGGGCCCACATTATTAAGAAACACAAGGTGGCGTGGTTTGAAGCTTGGAAGATGTGTGTGGTCCAGCTAGGTAACCTTGGGCCCCTGGCACTCAGTCTGTCTGCAAGATTTGGTGATTGAGCTAGTGATCCATTTAGCCCCTCCCTGGACTAAAACTCTGAGTCTGAGAGGTAATGGTGGTGACCAAAGTCTTGCTTTGGCTTCTTTCTTAAACCTCATTTTTTGGAAAAAGTATTGCAAAAGTCTAACATTAAATTCAACCTTTGGGGATGTAATTTAGTGTCAAAATGCTATACTCTTTCCTTCTTTTTTTCACCTCTTCCAGTTGGTTTAATATTTTTTAGTATACCTTCTTTTTTTCTTGTTTTCTTCCTTCCTCTCTCTAAATTATCGTCAAGGGCCTTTGAAGAGAATTCTTAAATGTTATTGAGAAATTGCAGTCAGGGAGTCCTTTGTTCCCAAGTCATCTAGAAGATTGCCTTTCCTTTTGTTAAATACGAAAAATTGTCAACCTGTATTGTGAGAAGGTGCCAAAAACTGCATTCACCAATAAAAAGCGTCAGCTCTCATTATTGCCCAGAGATTATTCTTTTCAAAAGCTGAGTGCTCTCCGCAGGCTTTCTAAACAATCTTCGGCTCATTCATCTTCCTGGTTTCGTTACATTTTGAACGTCTCTGGGTCTGTATAGAGTGGCAGCCTGTCTTTTAAAAATTAATGGGTTCCAAATGCCATTCAAGCCTATTTCTGCCCTCAACCTCCTGCTCGCTTCTCCAGCTCTGCCTGTTAGGAGTCTTATATTCTGTATAAATATTGAGCTGGAGATAGTTTCTGAAGAGGTGTTTGGACTTTTAATTAGCACTGACAGCCTGTCTGCTTGGGCTTTTGCTCT
Organism: Mesoplodon densirostris; assembly: GCF_025265405.1. NCBI lineage: Eukaryota > Metazoa > Chordata > Mammalia > Artiodactyla > Ziphiidae > Mesoplodon > Mesoplodon densirostris. Next base: position 51,926,613 of record NC_082662.1, read on the forward strand.
GCGGTCTCCATGGAAAAGTCAGGCAGGTCAGTATGGAGGGGGCGGGGAGGCCTGCAGTGAATATGTTCCTGGCGGCTGGCCCTAGAGACACTGAACTCTGAGCCAACCATGAAGTCATTTTGAATTTAAGGAGTCTTGCTAATCCAAGGCAATGTGTCTTAATTTGACAAAATAAAGACTGCCCGATAAGCAACCCTAACTACAAGTTCTGTGAAACTGGGGGTGTTTGTAAGTTTAGATTGTGCTAGAGAAATGTGGTGATGTGGAAGAATGGGTTCATTTTCTTCTGTTTACTCCCTTTCCCAGCCCCTCTCCCCTCCCCCTCCTCTCCTCCTCTCCTCCTCTCTCCCTCCCTCCCTCCCTCCCTCCCTCTCCCTCTCTCTCCCTCTCTGTCTGTTTGTCTGTCTCTCTCTCTCTCTTACTTACTTTGGCCCAATTCGGCCCTGCAGTCTGGCCTCTGCAGTGGCTTGATGTGAAATTTGAGAAACATATGTAGTTTTCTATTTCAGGAAAATGATCTCAGGAATTGAATGTGTTTTTTTGGTTGGCTGTTAAGCTCTGATCTTGCCCAGTGTGGTTTTTTGATGATGGGAAAGAGGCTTCAGAATGCTTTTTGTCAGAATTTCTTGTCATAAACCTTACAGCTTGGTTGCTTTCGCTGGGCCCCCACCCCCTCCCCAGCCCATGACACAATGTCATCTATTCTGTCAGGAGTGGGAAGAAGTGCGCATTGTTCGCATTACAATCAGTTCATTGCTGCGGGCACGCACATACCCGAAAATGGCCGCCATGTCTGTCCTTCACAAAAGCTATTTTAAATGTAGTTCAGTGGAGGACCAGGGGTCTGCATACTGTTGCCCATAAAGGAAAAGGGATCCATGGGGGAGAAGTTGGCCTTTGTTTTGTCTTGGAAGGGCCAGTATTCTTCTTTGTTCTTGAGGTGAGAGCCAACAGTGGGCCCAGTGCCCTGCAAACTACACTTCATTGATCTAGTCATGCGATGGATGTGCAGACCAGCAGCGTCACTGGGGCCTGATGAGAGCGGAGCTGAGCGAGGGGCTCAGGCAAGTGAGGCTGGCACAGGCACTGGCTGAGAGTTGGGTCTGACCTGCCCCATGTCCAAGAGTTTCCAGTGTAATGAGGCACGGCCCCAGCCCGAGAAAGGCTCCCTGACCTGTGGTTCTCCACTAGACGTGAGCTTCTTGAAGATGGTAGCATGTCCACGTTCATCTTTGTATCCAGGGAGTACTTGCTGAATTACTAAGAGAATCATGTGCTCAAGCGGTCTCTACAGAATATGCTGGAAGTACAGAGAAGAGTCTGACCTACCCACCTCAGAAATTGGGGTGGGCTAAGGGACACAAAGGAGGAGAAAGTCCAGGAAAGGCTTACCCGGAGGAAGGGAGCTGACATTCCTGGGCAATATGCAAGTTATCCTATTTGATTGTTACAGTGTATCGTTTTTATAGATGAGGAAGCCAAGACTCAGGGAGGTCAACGAACATGTTCAAGATCACACATCTACTGAGCAGCAGAGGCTGGATCTGAACCTAGGTTTGCATGGCTCCAAAGCAGTTCCCCTTGCAATGGCCCATCCTTCTATCAGGGGAGAAAGGATGGAAACCCTAGTGCCTTTCACACTGCACTTGTCTCCTCCTCTTGTTTGGTCTGTAGTGAACTGATCACCTCCTTCTGGCCCTAAGATCTGACCTTTGTCTAGAGGGTTTGGGAAAGTTTAAGAGGCTTTCAGGTGGTGGTGGAGGTGGGCTTCCCAGGAAGTGAACGCACTGAAGCTTAAGCTTCAGGGACCCTTGCTCGCATGGCCCTGTGAGTGCAGGTAGTTGTTGGGAGTCATAGAATGTTCCGGGTGGAGAAAGGTTGCAGTCAGGAAGCATTTCTACCTAGGCATTTCTGATCTCAGGAAAAGGGAACCTAAATCCCCGAGGCTCCAGGTATTTGTTTTAATTTTTTTCTTATTGTAAATATTCATTACTGTACGTGATCTTGTATTCTTAATTTTGTATTCCTTTCTTTACGAGTTCCCCCATATAAAAGCTTCAGGCCCTTCAAGATGTGGATTTGCCCTGGAAGTGGTGTTAGAGGACCCTTTGCGAAGGAAGGAATGGAAACTCAAGGTAGCCACTGAGTTTGGGCTCTGGGGTAACACGCCAGCCCTGGGACTCATTGTGTGACCTGGAGCAAGCTTCTTACCTTTTCTGTACTTCATTTTCCTCTTTGTACCCTGTGGGCTTGCTGTAGAGATTGTAAGCGTTCACGTGTATAAAGCTTGTAGGACAGCATGCTTAGGACTCAACAGATGTCAGCTGCCCCTGGTGCTGTGATTGTTATTTGTTACTGGTATATGAGACCCACATAGATGGAGCTGAATACTCGTGTTTGCCATTAAAACATTGACCTTCTGAGGGGGATAGTGCAAGGACAACTTCAGACTTACATTAAAAAGCCCACAGACTATCCCTTTATGCATTGATTTCCTTATCATCTTTGACCATCATCCAAATGGCTTCAAATAAATTTCATTATGTGGAAAACTGGTGATATGTTCACAGAGCTGAGACAGGAGCTGTCTTCGTCTCCAGCCACTCTTCATCACACACCAAGATTCTAGCCCTGTCAGACGTCTTGCCCGGTCCCTGGGCCTTTGCCTGCCTTCTTTGCACATACTGTTCTTCTCTCTAGAACATCATCTGCCTGCTTTTCTCCTTGCTGAGCTGTTGCTTATCCTTCAGAACCCATCTTAAATGTCTTGTTGTTTGTGAAGCCCTGCAGACTCCCCGGGGCAGTTAGACACTCCCTCTTCATTGTTCCTCTAGTTTTCTAGCACTTCTCTCGTTGTACTGTAATTATTTCTCGGCACATGTTTTTCTTGTACTAGCTTCGGAACCCTTTGGATGAAGAAACCACAGTTTATTCACCTTTGTAGAGTGTATGACGCATATTAGGTGCAGAGCAATTTGGGAGGGCTTGGAAAAAGTGTTTCTTTTCGTGTCATTACAGTATGTCATTTTTACAGATGAGGAAACTGCGACTCAGAGAGATCAAGGAACACATTCAAGATCACACAGCCACTAAGGAGAAGAGAGGCTGGATCTGAACCTAGGTTTGCATGGCTCCAAAGTGGTGCCCCTTTCTGTGGCCCATCTTTCTAGCAGGGGAGAAAGGATGAAGACCCTAGCTCCTCTCACACTGCACTTGTCTCCACCTCTTGTTCGATCTGTAATGAACTGATCACCTCCCTCTGGCTCTAAGATCTGGCCTTCGTTGAAATTATTTGGAGAGTATAGGATGCATATTAGGTGCAGAGAAGTTTGGGGGGATTGACTGGTAAGAATTTTTCTTTTCATATCATTATATTTTAAAAACCACAATCATTTGTTCCAGAAGAGCTGTATGGGATGGTTACACAGAATCATGTTTTCCCGTTGGTTTTTACTCCAGTTTAAGAAAGGTTCTTAATGTCTGATTGATCTTCAATTTGAAATGACTTTGTAGCGTTTTCCTTGTTTCCCTGCTTCCAGCCCTCTGACTTAAGCAGATGGTGCTCTGTAAATAATTACTTGTGTCTTCCTTGCTCTAAACTGTAACTTGGTGAGTATAGGACCTTGCATGTTTGGTCTGCAGCTCTATCCCCAAGACCTAACCCTGGGATTGACACAGGGTAATAGTTCTAGAAGAACTATTACCTCTTCTAGTAGAAAAAAGTATAATAATAATTTTAGTGGTATTTTATACTAATAACAGTATTTAACACATGTTGGCACTGTTGTGTGCCCTTCAGACGTACGAGCTCCTTCAGTCCTCCCAGCAGCTTTGTTTTATATGTACTATAATTACCATGCATATTTTACAGAGAAAAAAACTGAGGCTCAAAGAGGCCAAGGACCTTGTCCAAGACCACACAGCCGATGAGCAGCAGAGCTGGGCTTTGAACCCAGGCAGTCTGGCCCCAGAATGCAGGCTTTTTACCACAATGGTGCACTGCCTGTGATTAGTACTAATTAGCTCAGTACTTATTTGTTAACAGATTATTAAGGGAATCCCACAGACACCTGTTTTTCTAAAGTGAAGAGTTCATTTGTTAGGTGTTTATTTACCGTAAACCAGTGGTTCTCAAAGCGTGATCCCCAGACCAGCAGCACAAACATTACCTGGAAATATATTAGAAATGCAGATTCTCTGGCTTCACCCCATCTACTGAATTAGCAACTCAGGGATTGGGACCCATTAATCTGTGTTTTAACAAATCCTAGAGGAGCTTCTGATGAGAACCACGGCCCAAGACTAAATCATTTTCTCTGGAACTTTACTTCCTTCTTTTGGCTTTTCTTCTTCTTTTTTTCTTCCCCTTTCTCCTTCTCTTTCCTTTCCAGGGTAGAAAATAAGAAAGTTTAAATTTTTCCCAGGTTTATTGAGATATAATTGACATATGATATTGTGTAAGTTAAGGTATGCATTGTGTTGATTTGATACACTTATATATTCAAAATGATCACCATGGTAGCATTTAAGATCTGTTCTCTTAACAACTTTCAAGTATATAATAAGGTGTTATTAGCTATAATCAGCTTGCTGTACATTAGACACCAAGAACTTATTCATCTTATAACTGGAAGTTTATATCTAGACACCCAGAACTTATTCATCTTATAACTGGAGGTTTATATCTAGACACCCAGAAATTATTCATCTTATAACTGGAAGTTTATATCTTTTCACCAATGTCTCCCCATTTCCCCCACCCCCAGCCCCTGGCAACCGCCATTCTCCTCTCTGTTTCTATGAATTCCACTTTTCCAGATCCCACATGTAAGTGATATCATACAATATTTGTCTTTCTCTGAGTTATTTCATTTAGCACAATTCCCTCAAATTCTGTCTGTGTTGTTGTAAGTGACAGGATTTCCATCTTTTTCATGGCTGAATAATATTCCACTGTATACCTATACCATATCTTCATCCTTCCATCCATTGACACTTAGATCATTTCCATTTCCAACTTACATTTCCCACCAACTGTTTAAGCCATACTGGTTGTGTTTGTGTTGAGGGAAGCGGTAAGAGCTAGAGCTAGTCACTAGCATCCTTGCCAGAGGGTGTCCTAAGAAATGGATTGTAGGTTTTTCAAAGCAGCAAGGACTCCAAAGTACTCCAGAGAGTGACTGGTATTCCTAGGAATGGAATTCTGGGAGGTCCAATTCCAGAGAAAACCAGGCACCAGGTGAGACATTTTATGTTTTAAATTTCCTTGTTTTCAAAAAGGTATCTAAAAGTGATTTAACTATGTCAAGATTTAGTCTTAAGGTTTTCTTTGTGTGTGTGTTAAAGAGGCCATTGGTGTAAGTCAAGACCCAAGGACTGTAAAAATATTGATGCAACTGTCAGAGGTACATGGTATTTGACCTTCTATTAATAAAGACAAATTACCGCATTTCTGTGATATTTGAGTCTTCAAGAACGTCCCTTAATTCTGCTGGTATTCCATTCCACAGCTACTGGGGCTAAGGGGACAAGGCACACAGGCTTGTGTTTCTGATTTATGAGGTGGAATAGTAGTCTGATTTACTAAACTGAAAGTCAAAGAAGGTTCAGATAACAACAGAGTGAAACTTCATGAATGATAACAGCCACAGCAACAACTCAAGTATTTGCTGGTATAGCAGCAAGTTTGGCCTGAAGTCATCCGTAGAATAAAATACAAGCTGGGGGGAGTGATTAGTAGGGGAGCACAAATAAATAGAGGGCAAGGCAAGTACTGAGCTGATTACACTGGAAGCAGGAGGACTTTGAGGGAGGTTTTTTCGTGGAGCTTTCCAGGATGTAGGCAGTGGGGTGTTCATTGTGGCTGTTTGCTAACACCATCCCACTTCAGGGATTGTTCCTTTTCACCCAGATTTTAATGGCGGGTCATGCCAGCATAGCAGAGTAGGGTAGTACACCCTGAGTTACTTAAAAGACGTCTCAGCGTACGCCGGGCAGCGTTTTTATTTTTCACCCTCGTCTTTGCTTCGTTCAAAGATAGCACTTCAGAATCAGTTCATCGAAGCCTCCAACTTCAAAGGGAGCTCATTCTAGTTTGACAGCAGTCACATCCATTTTTTGCCAATTCTTTGACCTTTAGAACAACATGCACTCAGGTCTGACCTGTCAACTGTCTATAAAAATCCATCCCCATCAAGGACTTAATATTTTCAAGAGCACATCTAAAGGATGGGAACCCTTCTAATTTTGTTCCTGCAGGACTTGTTTTGGGAGAAACCAGCTGCTGCTTCTAGTCTTAATGAGATGTGACTTTAGAGTGGGCCTCGACTTACATTATGGTCCTGTACCCTTTTATTACAAGCTACGCATGATGTTTTTAGCCATTCACGTCAGCATTTTTCTCCAGCTGCAGTCAATTTTATCTCATTCTTGTTGATCATGATCATTTGACTGTGAAAGTATAAAAAGAAATTAAAAAAACACAAGTGTTTCCAAAGGCCATTTGCCATGGGAAAATAGAATATGGTGACCTTTCCACTTATGTCCATTTGGGGGCTCTTGGCCACGAGGGTCAGTTCACATGTGGCTTCTGGGACCATTCTTTGGTGTGTTTCAGGCAGCCCAGATGTCTTGAAATTCTGCAGAATGAGAAAGAAAAGCCAGAGAGGAGTCTGATTCGATTCAACTAGAACCTGATTGGCTAATTAGGATAATAAAATTCCTGACGCATCTTATTCATGTCTCTGCAAAATAGTATAAATAATATTACTTTATGTTTAAATAGTTCCTATCCTCTTAACTCAAGCAGGGTCCCTTTCTGTATGCCCTCTGTTCCCAAAATGTATCTGAGATGTTGTACGTGGTTTCAGAATGCAGGCACCTCATCATGAAGGATAAATGACTGTGGTGCTGGGAATAATATATTATTGGAATTACCTAAAATCGGGGCTGAGGAAGCCTGTCAAGCTTCTAATAGCTATGAGGCATTTTTGTATCTCAGTTTCTTTATCTATATTGTAGGGATAATATAGTATCTTTCTCATAGGCTTATAAGACCATTGATTGTGTTAATACGTGTAAAGCTTTTACATAGTAATACTGGCACATGGTAAGTTCTCAGTAAGTGCTGTCGTTTGTGTTGGTTTTAGAATCAGTCAAATATGAATTTAAATGCCCCCTCTGTCACTTACTGGTCATACAGTCTTGGGCAATACTGATAATGATCAACATGGATGCCATTTACTGAATATAACTTATAATGCCAAGCATTATATTAGGTACTTTATATACATTCTTTTCCTCTCAAAACTTACTTTAACTTTCCAAGGTATGTATGATTATACCCACTTCATAGATGGGTAAGTTAAGGTTTAGAGATGCTAAGAAGCTTGCCTAACGTAACAGAGCTAGATTAGTAGCAAAGCTGACTCTCTAAAGTTCTTGTTCTTAGCTACTTAGTTAGGTTCCCCAAGCCATAGTTTTATCATTTCTAATAGGAATAACAATAACTCTTTGTCAGAATTACATTCTGAACGTTAAGTATTTGGTACCTACTGGGCACTCTTGACATGATGCACTGTGATATTATTATCACCTCCTATTACAGCTTTCCATGCAATAGAATTTTCCTTTTTTCTGTTCCTCATGTCATGTATATATCTGTAGGGATTGAAAGAAAGTTCTTAAGGCTGGGTTCTTACATTTCTGAGAACTTCAGAATCACATGTATGATTTGGTGCTATATTTGGTGTCTGGGTATCTGTGTGTACATGTACTTTCTATCCAGTCTAGAAGTAGATGGATGGGTACTAAATCTGGGTGCTATGTAAAGAAACTCACAAATGTTCAAAATCATGGACTTGAACATGAAAATGTCTTGGCTCGACATTTTGCTTTTCTGTTTATTCTGAAAGTTGTTAAAAAAAAAACTGGCTCAGCTGAAGCCAGGCATTTGGGAACCAAATCAGTTTGGATGGGTAGGGTGGAGTCAGCATTATACATACATATTTGGCACTCAGAAGCAACAACAATCCTTGTACTGGTATGTAAAGATATAATATATTCCATGATGTTTTAGCTTGTGTTGCCTGCCTTAGTAAGTGAAAACACTGTGTAAAATTGGGCTGCAGACTACTGCCCCATTTTTCCCTCTCCTTCTGGTGTCAGATCCTCCATATGAAGGATCCTTGCCCATTTTCTTCATTTATTCAATTACCCATTCACTCCTTAACCCCCAACAATATAGTTTCACCCTTACTACCCACCTTTGGATCTAAATTGCTTACCTATATTTAGAAGTGATATTACGATATTAACATTAAATCCCAAACTGCCTTGTATTACTGATGTGGATAGAGAGGATGGAGACGTCACTGTGATCATTGTCACTGATCACACAGAGGTTAAGTGATGCCAAAACTGGGGTTGAAATGAACAACGCAAAGACTGAGGCCAGAGACGAAAACTCGCAGTGCTTTGGGGTAAGTACTGTCGCCATGCTGAACTTCGGTGTATTCCTGACTGATCCACACTTTAGAGATGTGGAAAATGTCGCGGGACTGAGATATTAATAACCTGCCCAAGGTCACTTGGCTTGTAAGTACTTGCCAGGATTTAAACGATAAAACTCAGACTCACAACCACTACAGTCCTGCAAGCCGCTCAGTATTTGTCAATTAAAAAAGAATCCGTTCCCTCAGTTCTCAAAATGAAGATAAATGATCATGTCATACATTATGTTTCACTGTGAAAAATGTTGTAACTGCAGAGTGTACAGTACAGTGAGAAACATGTGAGGCACAATGAATTATGGTGGGACTGGGGGCAGAAAGAGGGAAGGAATGGGGAGACGAGCGTCTCAGGGAGGAAGCACCAAGACAGGGTTCCAGGCCTTTCCTTTGAGCTACCAGGGCAGCCTGCATTTCCCTCCCGCCCTGGGGCATACTATTCAGTGTTCTCATGTGTTTACTCATCTTTACCTCCCACTGGACTGTAAGCTCTCTAAAGGCAGGGCCTAAATCTTGTATCTTCATCACTTAATACAGGAGCTGGTACCTAACAGCTGTTTAATAAATACAGAATGACGAGTGAATGAGCTGCAGGGGTGAATACAGTGCACAGGTGGAGAAAGGACATCACAGCCAAAGACTTGAACATGAATGAAGGTGTGAAAAGTCATTGCATGTCCAGAGAAAAGTGGGTGGTGTGGAGTGGACAGGGCATGGAAACGTAGACTGGGGTCTTGTGAAAGGTTGGGTCTGTCATCTGTACTTATGTGTGCCATGATCAAGGGTGATATCCTTAGATTTCTTGAGTGCATACCTTTCTTCAGTATATCTTCATCTTTTCAAGGACAAAGACAAAGGACCAAAAGCTGGGGTATATCGTGGGAGTGACAAAGATCTATTTTCATATCCCACTTCTGCTACTCATCATTTGTGTGACAGTGGGCATGTCACCTAGCTTTGTTGTCCTGCTTATTATAGAGTAGGCATTCAGTGAAGATTGGTTGAATGGACTAATTAGTGTAATTATATATTTTTGAAAGAAAGCTTTGAGGAATTTGAGATAGAGCTACATAAAAGACCTAGTGCTGTGCCTGGTGTTTATTCACCTAGTGGAAGACATGGCTTAGGAATTTCTAGGCATGAGGGACCCTGGGCGTTTAGACACAGTAGCAGCAGTGTGGTTCACAGTGGCTGGTCTGCGTGGAACAGAACCAAGCAGGGTAGGCTAGGGGCAGTCAAATCCCCAGGGGGAGGAACAATTGGGCGAAAGGAAACAAGGTTTGTCGGGGCTCATCAGGTCAAGGAAAAGGCTCCAGTCTCAGTGGAACCCTGGATGGCAAATCAAGTAACAGCTGAGATGCTCAGTGGTTTAGACCTCGGCTGGTAGAGAAGCCAGGGTTCAGGAAAGCCTGGGAGTGGGGGCCCTGGGCTCCTAAGGCCTTGGACTCCAGGCTAGGACATAAGTAGCACAGTCAAGTCCAGACTTCCTTGTGTGGCTGAGCCTAAGCCTACTGTTTGCCCCCTGCTATGGTCTGGAAAGGGCTCATCTTAAAGGTTGTAGGGTCATGGAAGAAAGGAACTCATGCATTTTGACTGTCAAAAAGTAAAACAAGGTATGCATTATCAGTGAGCTGGATGCTTCTGGAAGAGTTTTATAAGTGTTCTTTGGATTTATAAAGTAAAATATGATTTTTCTTTCCTTTCTCTCTATAAATCATACCAGAGAGTAACATTTTTTTTTCTCTATACTAACTTTGACAAAGACTGGACCATGCTGTGTGTATGGCCAGTGTATAGATTTAGAGAACGCTCGGTTTCTTTACTCCTCGCACATTTATCAAAGCCCTGTTGTGTGCCCTGCCTTTAAGGGACGCTGAGATGAAACCAAGGCTCCCCCAGTCACATTGCAGTGCAATTAGCACCATAATGGAGGTCCTGTAGATTCTAGATTCTGCAGCCACAAAAAGGGGAGTGATCAGCTCTGTCCAGGGAATGAGCACAGGCCTCACAAGATAGGAAAGGGATGAGCAAGAATTTACCAGGTGGATGACGAGGGCCACCTGGCAAACAGGCAGAGGTGCAAAGCCGTAGGTGTGAAAGACCATGATGCATCTGCAAAGGGGGAGCTTGTTGGTATAAGCAGAACGTAGGGCACATGTCAGGAGCATTTGGAGAGAAGAACAGGATGTCCCCGTGTGCTTTACTCAGGCTTTGGGCTTTTGGGCACAGACTGGAGTCAGACTGCATGGCTCTAAACCCTGGCCCCATCGCTTCGTGCCCCTGTGATCCTGGGCAGGCACCTCGATTTTCTGTCCCTCCTTTTCCTCATCTGATGAAATAATAGGACATACCTCACAGGGTGGTTGTAAGAATCTGAATAATAACATAAAGTACTTTGAACAGTGTCTGGCATATCGATGAAGATGATGATTATATGAACTATAGAATCATATAATTAACAATGATCATTGTTCTTAAATTGTAACCTATAGTCCGGGTGGAACAACCTGATAAGAGTGATGCTTAAAAAAGGTGGAGTGGAGTGTGACTTGGAGCAGAGGACTGGGGCTGGCAGTGGACATGTGTTGCAGAATTCCCAGGGATGTTGGAGGGCTGACCTAATGTAGTGGAAGAGAAGATAGGTCTGGAAGATGCTGGAAAGGTAGGCTTGCTCGAGTCTGGGGAGCGATGAGATGAGGAGGGTGAGAACCCTTTTCTCTCAGCATTCAGGAGTTGTGCTAGATAGATGCTGATGTTCAGGGCTAGCATGTCCATATTTCAAGGTACCACCGTGGTTTTTATGAAAGTTCTGCTTCCTGCATTGCCACTGAGCTCACATCCATACTGTGCATGCCGGGCAGAGTTCTCTTCATGATGTTTTCAGCCGACTTAAATGTAACCCATGATGATGACCATATTTACATAATGTGTGGCTGGTGAAATCATGGAAGATTGGAATTTCCCATTTTAATTCCATTTTAAAGATGCTTGTTAAGCAGAAGGATATAATTCATTTTTCAAACTGCTGAAATGTTATTTTGGCCTCTTGAATCAAAGGCATTCCGCAAGTGTTTTCTTTATTACATGCCTTAAACTTTAATTAGAATTTAATTATAAGATCCTGATGGCATGAGTAAGAGGAGCAGATGGGACAGTAAAAGCAGCTTCGTGAAGGAGGATTAAAGATTGAAAGTTGCTCGCTAATGGCGTAAGGAATGAACAGAGAGCTAAATTACTATGCTTTTCTGCTATTCTGATGCTTTTTCAATTCTGCAACTTAGTTTTATTCCTGGTTTGAAGCTGAAGAAGCTCATAAAATAGATTTTTGATTTCATTTTTTCAATCACTGGAGTAGGTTTCTGCATCTAAAGTAAACTCAATGGACACTTTTTATTTGAATCTCCGTTCTAAACTCAGAAGGATCCTTTACTGTTGGTAAATATTTTTGAACACGAAGATAGAAAGCAGTACCAGGGTACAGGCTTTTCTCCCTCTCTTGCTTTAAGGGTTAAAAAAAAAAAAAAAGATGGATAGATGTTCCAGTAGGTATTGTATGCAATTGTCCTTCTAGAACTTGGCTGGACTCAAGTCATTTTTATAACACGCACCCTGTGGGATGTGTCGGTTCTGGGACACTGTGTGTGGGGTCAGGGTCAGAGCCTTCATAATGTGCTCTTGGACAAATCACTTCATCCCTCTGATCCTCTTCCCTAACCTGTAAAAATGATTAAATAATTCCCACTTTAGTGTTGTTGTGAAAATTTCATCTAAACACAATAACTCTGTAGTGCTTACTGAGGGCCTACTAGGGCAGTGCCTGTCCTCAAGAAGCTAGCTCAAAGACTGGAGGGGAAATGGACCAATAAATAAATCAAGGTGTTGTAATATGTCATAGGAGAGGTATACGTTCAGTGCCAGAAGGATGCAAGTCACTAACACAGACAGTTAGAGCCAGGCGATAATGTATATATAAGGATGCTATTAATATAAAATGCTTTACAAATATAAGCCATTTATCAGTATAAGGTGATGGAGTTAGGGGTCCAAACCTGATTATTCTCAAAGCAGATGGAATCTTATTTACAAACAGGTAAAACACAAAACTGGTAAAAGACATGGCAAAATGGTGCTTTATTTCTTCTGGCACCTTGTACAGCAGTTTGTACATAGCTCACACAGTTTGGGCTCAAATCATATTTGCTGAATTGATCTGAAAGAGGCTCACGTCTTCTCATGAGTAAACTTGAAATGAGCATAAGAGAGATTTTGCTAGAGGTGGATGGTGATGGTGTGAGTCCATGAAGCCAGGGTAGGTTGTTCCATGGGAACGTTGGCTGTCTACTCAGAAGGTAGCTCATGTGCCCCTCCTGCCCGCAGCCTGTCCCACGATTGGCCTTTGCAGCCATCCCCCTCACTCCTTGGGTCGTTGGCTGGAGGCGTGGTAGAGATTTGGAGTGGGGGCACCTTGGGACTGCCCCTCACATCACACAGTGAGGATGACCCATTCTGCTCCCGGGGGTATATCTAGCATGACCTTCTGATCGGCTAAATGCTTCCACTTCTTAAATGCTTTTGCTCCTAGTTTTTCTTTCTCTTTGAAATCTTAAATTTTGAATCTCTCTCCTCCCCCAACTAATTACAAGCTTAATGCAGACCAGGCAACAGTTGAAAATAAAGAGGAAGGAAAATTACATAATGAAACAAAAAGCATTTCATCTCCTACCACCTAGGGACAACTTTTTTTCTTTAAATATTTTGATGTCTGCTCTGTTCTCATTGTTTGCGAATTCTGTATTTTCAAACTCACCTACTCACAAATTTATTTGTAACTCCCAAATTAATACGGAGTGGTGCTTTTGTGGTCATTCTCAGACATGAACAGAGCAGCAAAAAAATTTCTGAGTTGCTCTGATGTGCTCATTCCCAGCAGAGTTTGAGCAAGGTGACCCTCTGCCCTCATGTTTCTGTTATCGTGTTATAAATGGGTCCTTTGGGTGGTCCATTAGTGCCCCATTTTTCTCATTTTTGTGCTTCTTGTTGGTGATTCTACTGTTTAAATGAGCCCCAAGCATAGTGCTGAAGGGCTGTCTGTGTTTCTAAGTGCAAGAAGGCTGTATTGTGCCTTATGGAGAAAATATATTAGATAAGCTTTGTTCAGACATGAGTTAAGTGCTGTTGGCTGTTGAGTTCACTGTTAATGAATCAACAATATATATTAAATGGCGTGCTTTTAAACAGAAGCACACAAAAACAAGGTTATGTATTGGTCAGATGGTAAACATGGAGCCGGAGGCTTGCAGGAACCTAACGCTGTATTTCCCCTAGGAGCGATGAGTCTGTGTTTGTGGAGACTTTGTAGAACCTAATACTGAGAACCGCCTGTGTATCTCTCTGCTCTTCTTGCTCTCTCTTCCATTTCACAATAGCTCAGTCTCTGTGATGTGTGCACTAGGTATATATTTGCTTAAATTACATGTGCATATGTTTAGCAGTTATGGTGTCACATGACACACTGTTCTGTGACATATCTTCTAACTCATCAATTGTGTTGGCCTTTGGCCTGTTTGCACCCAGATCCATTTGTTGCCCTGTCCTGCTCTATGCTGCATTCCAGATGGTTGACCCCTGCCCTCTGGCAATTTGACACCAGTGGGAGATGGGAGGATAGGAGAAAGGGAAGCCAGAGCATTTGTCCTTCACTCTCTGCCTCGGACAGCATCACTGGCAGTGGCCACATCCTCTGCATGGCTCTCCCACCCACAGGGTAGGTTCCCATGGCTCCAGCTTCTGCTGAGTGACCCTGGCTCTTGGGCTCCAGCAACCATACCTCCTCCCTTTGTCCTTTCAGCCAGCAGGTGGGAGCCGCTTCCTGCTGCTGCTAATCTCTGAGTTTCTTCCCTGTCCCCTGGGTAAAGCATCAGATTCAAATGCCAAAACAAGACCAAAAAAAAAAAAAAAAGAGAGAATAGTAGCAAGGGTCCAACACCATATGAGAGAGACTGAGAAAGGAGTGGACAGTCATCAACACCAGAGCCATACGTGCTGTGTGGTGCTGGTCTCTGCGTTGTGCACAGGTTAAGCAGCTGAGATGCCACTGGTGGTTGGAAAGCAGCCAGTGCCCCTGGTCCTGAGCATATTTGTCTGGAATTTGATGCCCCTTAACCTAACTAGCTCATCCACTGAAGGAGAAAAAAAATACATTCTAATAATTATACTGACAGGGTTCTATCAGGACCTCATTCCCTAGAATATATATATTTTTTCTGGCCTCTTTATTCCCTTCTTTACTTTAGGACCCTATCCCAAGAGTATGAGGTCCCTTGTGGGTATTACATTCCATTTTGAGCCTCTCGTGTTGGCACAGTCCTTATTAAAAATGTATTTTCTCTGAGCCTTGGCCACACCCCTTGAAGTGTGGATTCACAGAAGGGTCCTCAGAGTTTAAAGACATTTTTTTTTTTTTTAATGTTGAGCCTTCTTTTAATTTAAAATTTTTTTTTTTTTTAATTTTTGGCTGTGTTGGGTCTTTGTTTCTGTGCGAGGGCTTTCTCTAGTTGTGGCAAGCGGGGGCCACTCTTCATTGCGGTGCGTGGGCCTCTCACTGTCGCGGCCTCTCTTGTTGCGGAGCACAGGCTCCAGACGCGCAGGCTCAGTAGTTGTGGCTCACGGGCCTAGTTGCTCCACGGCATGTGGGATCTTCCCAGACCAGGGCTCGAACCCGTGTCCCCTGCATTAGCAGGCAGATTCTCAACCACTGCGCCACCAGGAAAGCCCTAAAGACATTTTTGAAGAACCACTGTACCAAGCGGCATTCAATATTTGTCACCTGCCACATGTAAATTGTTCATCTATTTGCTTTACCTCTTGGACCAGAAGGTTTCTTGTCTCGTTTCTGCTAAAGTGGAGATCACAGAAAAGCTGCCTTGTACCTTACTTTCCTATCCCTTTGGTGTTTTCCTGTCCCAGGAATATGGGACTTTTCTCTGTCCTCGTAGCAATACTGGGAAAGATTGCTTCGACCTTTCAGTATTTCATTGGAAGGAAATGTGGAATGATGATGGAAAAAGCCTCAGAATCTGGGGCAAGCAGAATGGGCTCTGCAAGCAGTGTGGGTTTAGGACTTTGATATTTACAGTTTAAGTCTGTTGGGCAGGTAAAATGGGACAGCACGTGAACAGCACTTAGCACCATTCCTCGCACCCAGTGGGGCTGCCATAAAAGGAAGCTCTCTCTTCTCATTTTCTTAGCTCCTCTCTCTGGGACTTTCCAAATACGTTTTTAAGCAACCTCGAATAAAATATGCTATTAATAATAACCAAAAACATGCAGTTTAATCTTATTAAATAAACCTGAAATGTTCCTCAGACACCCTTCACTATTTATGGAATGCCTTTGTAAAAAAAATTTTGGTTTTGCTAAAAAAAAAAAAAAAAGTACCTACTGCATCTTAAAGGCTGGTTTCGGCCTTTGTTATTCACACCTGGAAACATACAGAAGTTTGGGTAAGTTTGGCATCCGCATGTGCATGCATATATATGTATATATCAATATTTATTTTTTCTCTCTCTCTCTTGTTCTTTCTCTCTCTCTCTCTCTCTCTCTCTCTCTATATATATATATATATGTATGTATATGCAGGCACACATATAACTCTTTAAGAAACATTCTTCTAGTGTTTTATTTTCTTAAAGTCTGTACTTCACATCATTTTTTTTCCCCCAGAACTGTTTATCCTCACTCCAGACATGACCGTTGGAAAGGTGGCAGAAAAAACAAACGGCTTGTGTGTTTTGGGGCAGTCTGCATTCCTTTTAACTCCCTGAAACCGGGCTTATGCTTGGGCTTTCAATCTCTTTGTCCTGGGGCCCAACCCCTTTGATTCCTGCTTGAAAATTAGCCTGTTGTTCAGGCTCACACAAGAGCTGCCCCAGAGCTCTCTCGGGTTCGAGAACTAGAGATCTATGAAGTGTTTGACTTTATTTGTAACTTTAACCATGGCAGCCTTAACCGGGCTTTTGTTTTCTTCTTTAACTTTATCCTTGTAACCTTAACCTGATTTTGTCTTCAAATCTCCATCCTCCCCCATCCCACAATTCCTAATCCCTCTTTTATCCTCAGATTTTCCTCCAAAGTCAAGAGTATGACATTTAAATCCGTCCTTTAGGAAGTGTCTAAAATCTAACACAGACATAGAGTTAGGTCTTTTTTTTTTTTTTTCTGGGTTGCTCAGGAAGATTAAATAAAGGTTTTAGAATGTAGAATTCAAAAAAATAGGGGCAGAAGTTGTGGTGTGGCTTGGGAGTAGGAGTGTGGGTTTTAGAAAGGACCACGATGGGGGGACTTTTTTTTCCTCTGTGAGGAGCCAGGAGCCAGGGCTATGGATGGTTTAGGCAGAGAAGGATTGAAGGGATAACTGCTTCCAGACCCTGAGCCTTGAACTCTCAGCGATGGTTCAGGCTCTCGAAAAAGGGAGCAAGAGGCATTAAGAGGATGGGGGAGTCTCCACGCAACTTCCTTTAGCTCCAGCTTGTGTGCATTCATCTCCCAGCGGGTCCCTGGCCCCACGGAACATACCTCCATACCTCCATCAACCCTCACAAGCCTGCGAAGGAGACCATAGTGTTTCTCTTTTACAGTGGAGGAAACTGAAGCTCTTCAAGGTGAAGGAAATTTAGGGTCTAACCAGGATTACAATGAGTCCGGATTGCCCAGTTTGTGGATTGTCTTTCTCTTTCCCCCAGTACTTTTTCCTCCTTGGTTTCCATGGCCCCTCTTTGGAGCTTACTTTCTTTTAATATTCCTGCCAAAGGGAGGGACTAAGATCTGTGCAGTATCTGTGATGCGTCAGGCACTGTTTTAGGCAATATACATCCATGCAGGGTACATTCTAATCAGAATCCTATGAGAGGGTGGTGGTCTCCCCATTTGAGACAGGAAATCCTTGAAGCTTTGAGGGTTAGGTCATTTGCCCAAGATCACATGGGACAAGGAGGTGACTCCTTGGAGACCAGGTGTGACTGCATAACCTTTGCCATGCCCACTACACCAGCTCCCCACGTTAGGACGACATCCCAATATTGGGGTGAAACCACTCAGATCAGAAGTGGTAGATATGTGGCCATGAGTGCAGAGGTGTTGTGTGTCACGCTCTTTTGCCATCTCGTTTTATTTCTAGAGATTCAAGGCAGAGGTAAGCTTGCTTTCTCAGTCTCAGTTTCCTTAAAAACAAAGGTAGCAACAATAATGATGAATATTGCTCAGATGTGAGTATCTGTTTGTATGTACCAGGCACAGTTACTTGGTTTTTATTTATCTTTTATTCTTCCAGGTCAACCTTATAACAACTTCAAAGTGTTCTCTCATTTACAGATTTGGAAATACTCAGGGAAATGGAGTCACTTCGCTGTCCCACCTCACGCTACTAATTAAGTGGAGGAGTAGGGATTTGAACCTACACCCAAACTATTTCTTACACCAACACTATTCTCCTTCCACTCAGCATATGGGACACACATCCCTGGAAGCACATGTGGGGACCTCAAGGGATTCATAAGATGACTTATAGTAGTGGAAGGATAGGGGTTAAAGAACATTGATTCACAGAGTTAAGAAGTGACACGACACGCCCCTTTTCAGCTGTCTTATAAACCACTGGATTACATCAAGGAGAAAGTCTTAAGTGTAAGGATGCCTTTTATAACTTCCTAATACTTCATCCTTTTTTTTTTTTTTTTTTTAAACCAAGAGAGAACAGGGCTCAGGCTCTGAGCCTTAGGCAACAGAACCTAAAAGAACACAATGACATTTGTTATGCTTTCATTGTACTTAAAATTCTTCCCTATTTAAAAAAGTATTATGGCATGTTTATACATGTAGAATAATATAACACATATGTAAGGTATAAAGAATATTATAATGGACATCCATGTACCTATTACCTACTGAAAAATGACAGTATTTTCAGGAACTATTAGAAGCTTCTGTGTATCTCTCTCCGTCACATTTTCCTCCTCTCTCTCCCACCAACATCTTTCATAGTCATTGCACGATTGTCAAAATCAGGTAATTAACAATACCTGTTATCCTCAAAATCAGGTAATTAACAATACCTGTTACAATACTGTTATCTGATGTATAGAATTTATTCTAGTTTTTCCTGTTGGCCCACTGATGTCTCTTTTTCTGGACAGAACCTAATATAGGATCACAATGCATATAGTTGTCAGATCTTCTTTGTCTCCTTTAATTTGGGACAGTTCCTCAGTCTTGTCTTTTATGACCATGACATTTTCAAAGCATCCAGCCTGTTGTTTTGTGTCATGTCC
This sequence comes from Mesoplodon densirostris, assembly GCF_025265405.1. NCBI lineage: Eukaryota > Metazoa > Chordata > Mammalia > Artiodactyla > Ziphiidae > Mesoplodon > Mesoplodon densirostris. The sequence goes on from NC_082662.1 coordinate 51,945,445, forward strand.
CACAATTTATCTGATCTTTCCTCAGGATTACATTCAAGTTTTGCATTTTTGGCAGGAAAACCACAGAAATTATGTGCTTTTCACAGTGCACCATATCAAGAGGCACACGATATCAATTTGTCCCGTCACTGGTGACTTGGCTAAGGTTGTGTCTTCTAAGTTTTCCACTATAAAGTTACTATTTACCCCTTGGTAATTAACATTACCTTGTGGGGAGATAACTCCGAGACTGTGTAAATATCATGTTTCCTATCATACCTTTGCCCACTAATTTTGGCATCTATTATTAATTCTTGCTTGAGACAGTTATTCCTGTGGTTTTGCCAGGCGTTTTTCTATGTTTATTATTCCTTCTGTATTTATTAACTGGAACTCTCCTTAGGTGGCTTTCCCCTTGTCTCCCATTTATTTATTCTTTCAATTATTTATTAACATCAGTATGTACTTTTGAATTCTTATTTTATTCTATTGGTTATAATCCATTATTATCATTATTTTGTTGCCCAAATAGTCATCGACTTAACCATTGGGAAGCCCTTCATTTTGGCTTCTGTGTCCTTTAGATTTGTCCTCATCTTTGGTTGAGCACATGTTTACTTTCGGGCACTATAGGCTGTCACTTAGTACTTTCCTCGCCCAGCCCTGGAATCAGCGATTCTCCAAGGAGCTCTTAAGAGAAGCCGACTCTTGCCGTGCTGCTTCCTTTTGTCCCAGTCGCTCCTTCATCCACTATAATATGATTTCTACTCTCCCCAGTGCACTGATGCTGCTGTTGTTACAGGCAGTGGGTATTCTTGGTTCTTATGTTACTGTGTAGCAGGCACCTCTTAGGCCCATATCAGGTCCTCCCAGGAGGATGGTAAAGAAAAGTTGCATTGTTTCTTGTTTCAGCTGCCAATGCAGCACCCAGGTGTGCATGGGCTCTGAAAGACATCCCACAGGTATAAACTGTCAGTGCCTCACCTGTCCATCCTGAATTATGGGGCTTCCCTGTTGACGCCACCTCTGAATCTCCCTCCGTACCCACACATACACAACCTGGATGTGTAGGGGAACTGATGCTCCCTCTCTCCCCATCGTGGATATTCTGAGACAGTTTATGTGGCTCGGGGGATTGGAGTGTGGAGGTTGGGGGGTGGTACTATGGGATGGAGAATCAGCCTCTTTTAGTGGCACCAGTTTGCTAATGCAAATTCATCTCGCCTCTCCTCCTTATCTGCTTCACTCCCTTTGTTTACCCTTCCCTCCTGCTCCCTGAGATTGCACTTCCTGTTGTAGTGTCGGTACTTAAACCTCTTGCTCAGGCCCTGCTTTCTGTGTTTAATACTCATTCTCTATAATCCCTTAACTTCCATAATATCATATGTTCATGCATTTATTCCAATTCATTCATTCATTCATTCATTCATTTAAAACTTACTTCTTGAGACCTGCTCTGTGTGAGGCATTATAAACAGACAGACAAAGACCTTGGTCACATGGAGCCTATTGTAGTGGGGGAGACAGAAATAGCCAAGTAACCAAATAAAAATAATTCACCTCAATGAGAAGTGCTCAGAAGAAAATGCAACAGGGAGATAGTAGAAGGGTGGTCAAACAAGGAATGGTGTGGAGAAGGTTAGTGAGTATTCTCTAAGAAGGTGACCTTGAGCTGAGAGGGACTAAGGAGAAAAAGTGAGCTGCAGAAAGAGGAGGAAGGGCAAGGACTCCCAAGCCGGGATGTACACTTGACCTGTTTGAAGGGCACAGCAGGGAGGCTAGTGTGACACAGTGAGCAAGGAGCTAGTTGTTGGAGTTCTGGCCAACAGAGGTGGAAAAGGACCACTCCTTGTAGGACCTCGGGGTTTGGATTTTTTCCAGATGTACTGGGAGGCCACTGCATAGTTTTGGCAAACCAGTGACATGATGTGATTTACATCTTAATGGGCTCTTTCTAGCTGCCGTGTGGAGAACGGTTTGTTGGGAGATAAGAGTAGAAACAGCCAAGAGGCGATTGCAGTAATCCAAGTGAGAAATGACTGCGCTTTCCACCAGTCATAAAGAAGATGGAAAGTGTTTAGGTTGAGGATCTAGTTTGAAGTTGGTGCTGAAAAGAAGTGCTGGTGTGGGGGAGGGGAGGTTTCAGGCAAAGAGTAGTCAAGGATAGATCCCTGACCCTTCTATTCCCTTGAACTTGATAACACATGTGCTTACACCTTTCTGACACTTCTGTCCGGGTCTCATTCACAGGTTCCTCTTCTAGAGTCTCTTTACGTTAGTTTTCAGAGGCTCCTGACCTTCGTTCTTTGCTCTTTTTATTCTGCAGAGGTTGTCCAGCAGAAGACACAAACTAGCATTCCTGTAGGGTCCCTGGAGAGAGCAGATAAGAGGTGCAGGCTGAAATAACCGCACATGCTGACACCATGTGAGTGGGGACAGCCATGGTGAACCGTGTAGCAGGAGCCTGGTCTCAAGGGGGCTTCCTGAAATGATCTCAAGAGAGGGGATGCTGGCCCCATATTGCAAAGCCTTTTGGTCTTTCAAGACAAACCAGAAATCCAGATTTAAAAAAAAATTGCAATCTTAAGAGTTTTATATGTTGGCTGAAACTTTTTTTAGAACTCTGTGGGGGCCAAACAAAACAAGTCTGTGTTCCAGATGTGGTCCATGGGCCACTGGTTTGCAACTTCTGCCGAAATATTCTTTCTGGGGTAACTTAGTGTACATGGCTTGGTTTTCTTGATTTAATTTATAAGCCAGTGACTTCCAAATCTGTATTTTCAGCACTTTTCTTCAAAATATACGTAGCCACTGGACAGAGCTACATAGCTCTTTTTGAAAATTTTTATTGGAGTACAGTTGGTTTACAAAGTTGTGTTAGTTTCAGGTGTATAGCAAAGTGAATCAGTTATATATATATATATATATATCTCCATATATATATATATATATATATATATATATATATATATATATATGGATATATGGAGATATATATATATATATATATATATATATATATGGAGATATATATATATATATATTCCTTTTCAGATTCTCTTCCCATATAGGTTATTACAGAATATTGAGTAGAGTTCCCTGTGCTGTACAGAAGGTCCTTGCTAGTTATCTATTTTATATATAGTAGTGTGTATTGGACATAACTGCATAGCTTTCCACAGTTGTCTCCTACCAGAAGGTCCCAGGTTCACATTCCCCACCAACCTGCCCCTTTCCTACCTGCTTCATCCTAATGACTTGCCATCTTTTCTCAGAGGTCCAGGCTGAAACCTGGCTTCAGTCTTGACGCCTGCCTTTCTGACCAACGTCGTATTCCGAAGTCCATCTCCATGTCTTGTTTGTGTTACTTTCTAAATATTTTTCAATGTGCCTTCTTTTCCCTTCTTCTACAACCTTAATTCAGTCACTCAGGTAGCTTTGGAAGCAATATAGCTAAGGCTCCATTATTATACCCATTTTACAGATGAGGAAAACTGAGACTTGGAGAAAACTGGTAATTTGTCCAGATCACACAGTAGCAAGTGGCAGAGTAGCAGTTTGAACCCAGGCAATGTTAATTGAAGAATGTGTATTCTTCATCAGTACAATATAATGAATTGCTCATCTATATTATAGGAGATGTAAGTAACAAGTGTGTGGTCTTGGTACTCATTCCACAGTGTATATGTATGTCAAATAATCATGTTGTATACTTTAATATATACACAATTATATTTGTCAATTATTCCTCAATAAGTTAGAAAAAGAATAATTCTGTGGAAAATAAATAAATAAATAAATGGAAAGTGTGTAAGAAGTGGAAGTAATCAACTAGAATTGCCTAGATTTGCTTATAGCAGACCTCTTCTAGTAAGTTGATAAATTTATATATCTTTGGTTACAATATCATCTTGATATAAAATGGTACTTGATAAGTACTCAAGAGGTGTTTGAAAACACATCTTTCCCTTGCAGATTTTTAGCTCCTTGTTTTGGATACATTTTCTTCATCCATGAAATCAGCTGAATCACAGAGAAGTTCAGTACAAATTGTGAAAGTTCAGTGTTCACACTGAAGACGCTTTAATGTCATTTACAAATATGATATATAAGGGAGTCCAGGTGTCTGAAAGTAAACAAAAGTGACCCCCTGTGACAGGGAGCCTGTTGCCTGCTGTCTCTGAGTCCCATTTTTGGATGGGTTCTCTGTAGGTCGTCTGCATCTTCTGGCAGCCTTCGCCCAGCTGTCCCCAACAGACAGGCCTGGCCTGGGCTGGCTCTGGAAGGAGATTCTGCCTGCCTCCCCTTTCCATGGCATTTTCTAGAGAGTTTTGTTTTGTTTTGTTTTAATGGAGAGCTGCTGGCAACTGCATTATGACCATGTGGCAAAACCCAGTTGGTGGTCAGTTCTCTGCTTACTTTAGAGGGTAGATTTTATTTTGGACAAATTTTAGTCACCCACAGGAGAGCAAGCTTGTTCCTTGGTACTCTGATGCTCTGAGTTCAAGCACAACCAAAAGCCTTTGCAAGAAACCCTCGGGGATTTTTTCCACCAAAAACATGTAACTGTGGTGCATGAGAGCTTGAACTTTGGATTCAGACATTCCTGGGTTTGAGCCCCACCTCCTTTCTCTGAGCCTATTTTTTAGTCTGTAAAATGGGAATATGCAGAATAATAATACTGCATAGGATCCTTATGCCCACTGAATTAGATAATGTCTGTGAAACCCTTAGTCAAGTACTGGCCTATAATAAGCACTCAGTAAATGTCACTTATTACTATCGTTATTGTACTAATTGAGTAATTATTATATTAGCTCAGGTAACAGTTCTTCAATCAGCTCCTATAATGTATTCCCCTAGCATAGCTGTCCCCTTGAAGGAACGGCTTAATTATTGTTAAGCCGTGCTTGGTCAGCATTTCTTCTGCCCAATTTTGAACGCATGAATGAATAAAACAAACACTTTTTGAGTATTTTCTAGGTGCCAAGAACTGCACTAAATACTGCATGATTAAGAATGACGTGCTGTGGGGCCTCCCTGGTGGCGCAGTGGTTGAGAGTCCGCCTGCCGATGCAGGGGATACGGGTTCGTGCCCCGGTCTGGGAGGATCCCATATGCCGCGGAGCGGCTGGGCCCGTGAGCCAAGGCCGCTGGGCCTGCGCATCCGGAGCCTGTGCTCCGCAACGGGGGAGGCCGCAACAGTGAGAGGCCCGCATACCGCAAAAAGAAAAAAAAAAAAAAAAAAGAATGACGTGCTGTGAAATTTCACCCCTTTTTACTCCCTGTTTTAAACCAGAACTGCATTATTGTGTTTCCTCAAATGTGCCATCTCTCTCCTACCTCCACACCACTGCGAAGATTGTTCCCGTTGCCTGGAGCGCTCTCTCTCTCTCTCTCTCTCAGTTATCAAGCTGGCAGATTTCTACCCTTTGTTCACATCTTACCTGAAGCCAACTTGACTCCCCCAGCGAGATTTAAGTGCTTTTTCTGTTGTCCGTGTGCCGTGCTTTGAGTACATTATTCCTTTGTAATATGAGTGTGTGTATTATAATTGTTTGCCTGTGTCTCTTCTCACTGGACTAGGAACACTTTGAGGGCGGGGACCATGTTTTTCTACTTTTGCCTTCTTAACAAAGTGCTTACAGGAACGTAATTCTATTTATTGGTGAGTTGGATGGATGAATGGGTGAGTAGATGGAAGAAAAAAAATGGTATGTGAATTAAAACAGATGAATAAATAAATGAAAGAACCGATGAAAGACACAGGGACCTGACCTTAAGACCTTAAGATATTGTCATGCTTATAGAGGAAACAGGAATGTAAACACTCTCAGGGTGCAGTGATAAATGCTTAGAGATCCTTAGAGTATAAATAACAAGTGGTAGTCAACAGGTTCTGCCTCTAGATGTGTCTTGTTTCAGCTACTCCGTGTTTGTTTATTTATTTAAAAAGGTAATTCAGGTACTGAATATAAAAATCCAGACCTCCGGCTTCTCAAATTTGGCAACACTGGGCCATTCATTCTTTGTATGGAACAGTGTCCTAGAGCTGGGGGAGCTGAGAGGCAGGGGCTGCCTTTAAGTGTAGGTGGGCGCTCTGTGGTCCCCTTAGCTTTACTCATTTATGTTACCATCCTGACCTTGAATGCACTTGGGTTTGCAACCCCTACTGTAGAAGGAGATTGGAAATTTCTCTAGGTGGGAAGTGAGAAAAAGGACAGTTTAGTGTGGATGGAAGGAAGGAGTGGCAGTGAGTAGAAATGCCTGGAGATGTGAAAACTATGTGGGATGTTGGCATAATTCCCATCCACCTGAAGCACACAGCTGGTAGGGTACTAAAGGGATGGCTAAGGCCAGAGAAGCCTGTGAGGGCCCAATCAAGGGTCTTTTTTGCTAAGGAGTTTGGCTTTCAACCTAGGGTAAATGGGAGGAATGACATGGTTGTCCCTTGTAAGGTGGATAAATGCCAAAGAGTGAAGAGTAGATGGAGGTGGACCTGATAAGAGGCTATTCTCTAATTCCGTGGTTCTCAGCCTGGATGATTTTGCTTCTTAGGGGACACTTGGCAAAGTCTGGAGACATAACGAGGGGGTATGGTGTTGGCATCTTGGGAATAGAGGCTAGAGGTGCCGCTAAACATCCTACACTAACAAGACATCCTCCACAACAAAGAATTATCCATCCCCAGATGTCAGCAGTGACAAGATCGAGAAGCCCTGTCTCTGTCCAACTGAGACATCAAGAGGTCATGAGCTCCTTAGTGACAGAGTGAAAGGGATACAGTCAGTGTATCTGGGACGTAAAATTAGTGGGCCTAAGTGACTGATTATTTGATTGCGTTTGTTTGAGGAGAGAAAAGGAGGATGAACAAGTAGAGAGATAAAGCTGAGCAGGATTTATTTAGCAAATAAAGAAGAAGCCAGCCTTGAAAGGTAACTGAAAGTGCTGTGTTATCAATGCCTTGGTTCATGCCTATTGATTAAACAGCACAAACAAGCACTTATCTTTTTTCATCTTTAAGAACAAACTGATATTTGTAATTTTATTGGGATCTAGCAAACTTAGCCTACTTGGGGAAAAAATATAGAAAGGTTTCCATTTATAGTCTGGTGCATTTTTTGCAAAAGATTTTTACTTTAGAGTTTTGAGATAAAGTCATGAGGCCAAGGTCAGTTTAAGTGTGGTCCCAGGTCACTTTCCTGATGTTTTTCTCCCTCTAGAAATTCATTGATCCTTTAGTACAGCAGTCCCCAGCCTTTTGGCACCAGCAACTGGTTTTGTGGAAAGGCAGTTATTCCACGGACTGGAGGGCAGGGGATGGTTTCGGGACGATTCAAGCACATTAAGTTTATTGTGCACCTTATTTCTGTTATTATTGCATTGTAATATATAGTGAAATAATTATACAGCTCACCATAATGCTGGCAGGAGGCGGAGCTCAGGCGGCAATGTGAGGGATGGGGAGCGGCTGTAAATACAGATGAAGCTTTGCTCGCTTGCCTGCCACTCCCCTCCTGCTGTGCGGCCCGGTTCCTAACAGGCCATGGACTGATAGTGGTCTGTGGCCCAGGGGTTGGGTACTCCGGCTTTAGTACGTATCACTTACAGAAATTCATCGGAAAATGGGAAATTATGAAGGTAACTCTATCAAAGTGTGTTTGAATTTTTCTTCTAACATGACTATTTTGACACTTGTTTTTACTAGTTAAGGGAAAATGGATCTTGGAATTGACAGCTCTTAACCTTCCTTATGCTAAAATTAATTTGATCTCTTCTGTTGGTGCAGGAGATTCAGCTTTTGAAGGGCCGGGAAGAGGATGGGGTGGGGGGAAGGAAAGGTTGATTAATAGTGACCTGGCATACCACTCAGTCTTGGACAAAAGCTTTTTTAAAGTCCCAGGTCTTCACCACAAATAGTGCTTCATCCAGGCTCTGCTTACCTGGAAACATCTTATGTCCATTCAGGGTATATAGATCAGGCAGGATTATGAGGAATGAGATGGTGAGTACACTTAGCCTCCAACTTCACATAATCATAGCTGTTCTTTGTTTTCCCTCTCTGGAAACTGCCATTATGAGAAGAGTCAGAAGGTGGGAGAAGGTTCCACTGGTATTCATCCAGTCCCCACTGGAACATGTGTGTCCATTCTGTTTTGTCAGTGTATCAGCCAGAGTCCCTGCAAGAAGCAGGTGGCACACTCCAGTGGGGTAATTTGAGAAGAGTGGGCAAGTGTGGGGTAACCACAAGGGATAGTGTGCAAGACCCCTGGGCTGCCAAAAGTGGAGCTGGTGCCAAGGGCAAGGGATGGCTGTGTTACCAGGTCCTGAAGAGCTTATGTACGGAGAGGCTCAGCAGTGTGACCTTTGGTAGAGAGCCACAGCCAGGCCACACTTCCCTCTTGCCTGCTGATACCCCTCAGTGTCCCCTGCATTGGCTAAACCCAGGCCAGAGGGCAGAGAGCCTTTTGGTGTGATCCACACCATCAGCATCCTGGGTCAGAAAACAGGATGGAGGAGAAGGAGAAGGAGAAGGGGAGTGAATCTGGAGAGGCAGATGGAAGATGTCTAGGACATGGGGGCATTCCTTCTGATTGCTTGCTTCTTGTGGTCAGATATTTGTGGAAGAGCCAGGTGGTGATGGAGGCTGTGCTTTGGAGTCAGAGAGTCTGGCACAGAATTACATCTGCTCCACCTGCTAACAGAGCGAGTCTCAGCTCTTCTAAGTTCCCCAAGCCTGTGTTTCCTCATCATATAATGGGAGTGAGGTTAATCCTATACCAAAAGGTTTGGGAGAGCCTCAAAGAGAAAATATTTCAGTGCTGTTGACTGGGACTTGGAAAAGGCTGGAAGAAGCTATAGTAAAATGTGAGCAGTATACCTCGGTGAAGTTGTTTTTCTATGTAAAACAGATACAACTGTGTTTTGAGCTTATAGTTGCTTTTTTTGTTCATTGTATTTTTCTGTATTTCAGATTCCCTACTGTCAGAAAAAGAAAGACATCCATAAGGGCTATTAATAAATATGTTGGTACTGCCTTTCAAATTATGATTGTTGGCTAGTATTGTGCTCTCTGCCTTACTGAGGTGTGTGAATTAGCAGCCACAGCAGAGCTGGCTTGACTGTGGACAGACCGTCGTATGTCATTTCTTGTGATGTGGCCATAGGCTCAGTTCTAGTGTTCCATCCCCAGGAAGCCTCTGCTGGCTCCCACAGTGCTTCTCCTCTGAGCACCTATAGCCCAAGGCTATTCTCAGCACTTAGCACGTTGTGTTGCAATTACTTCCTGTACCAGACTGGGACCTCCTTTAGGTCCATGCTATGTTTTATTCATCTTCATATCACCAGCCTTGTCTCTTATTTATAAATGCTGCCTCCATTCCTGTTGCTCAGGTTCCCCCACCTGTCTACAAGGAGTCCTCAGGCTCATATACCATAGCTTCTACAATGGAGAACAGCAAATTCCAAAATCCTGGGAAGAATTTTGATTATTTTCATATGGGTCAGGTCCACCCCCTTTATTGAATCAACTATACCCATGGGAGTGGTATGTTACAAAGGTCTCAGCTTTAGTCAAGGATCTAGTCCCAGGGGAATCTGTTGTGGCCAGTGGGGTGGGGTCTATACAATCCTGTCAGCTCTTATTTAAATCCATTGGTTGCAGTGGAGGAGGATGAATCAGTTAGGAATGCATTCAGCTTCATGACAATACTAAGAAGCTTTTATTTAGATCAGTGGGTTGCAGTGGGGAAGAAACATGGATCAGGGGTATATTTGCAAGAGTGCAAACATTGTTTTCTGGAGGATGAAAGAATCTTAGATATTACAATGGTTTGTGGCTTTCTAAAGCTCATCCCTACCTAACAATGTAAACAGATATACAGGTATTAAAATTTCATGGGGGCAGGAATAAGGAAAGGAATGTCTAAAAAGTCTCTTTATTGGGGTTGATGGTGAAAAAAAGGTTGAGAAACACTGAGTTATAATGACAGTAATAATACCTGACACTTACAGAGTATTTAACAAGTGCTAGGAACTTTTTTGGATGCCTTATTGTATATTATTAACTCGTTTAACAATGTACCCATTTTACAGTGGTTTTAACAAGTAGACTTGATTTCCTACTCCTGCACTCCTAAGTAAAAGTCCAAAGGGGGTTTGACCATGTCAAAGCCAGTGTATCTTTAGTTCTGTAGACTTTTCCTTCATGCTAATTACCTCATGGTTTCAAGATAACTGCTGTAACTCTAGACGTTACATCTACCTTTAATGCTAGAAGAATGGGGAAGAAATGGAGAAAGCTGTATCTCCTTTTTTCTTTTTCTTCTTCCTCTTCTTCTTTTTTTTTAATGAGAAGAGTAAGAACTTTTGCACCCTCACTGGACTTCTGCTAAGGTATCATTGGGTGGAATTAGGTTGCATGGCCACTTGTGGCTACAAGGGAGACAGGGAAAGGGAGAATAAGATTGTCATGGTTCACTTAGGTCTACATAATCTAATCTGATAGCCAGCTATGACTATTTAAATTTTTTTTACTGAAATATAATTCATATTCCATAATATTTATCATATTAAGTGTACATTTTGGTGGTTTCTAATATATTCACAAGATCATGCAGCCATCACTACTATCTAATTCTAGAAGATTTTCATCATCCCCAAAAGAAATCCAATATCCATTAGTAGTCACTCCTCATTACCCCTACCCTCAGCCCCTGGCAACACTAATCTACTTTCTGTCTGTATGGATTTGTCTGTTCTGGACATTTCATATAAATGGAATTATACAGTCCGTGGCACTTTGTGTCTGGGGTCTTTCAGTTAGCGTAAGTTTTTCAAGGTTCAGTTAAGTTGTAACATGTATCAGTACTTTTTAAATATCAGTTCCTTTTTATGACTTGTTAATAGTCAACTACATGGATATACCACATTTGTTTATCCATTCATTTGTTGATGGACATTTAGGTTGTTTCCGCTTTTTAGTTGTTATTATAAATACTGCTATGAACATTCATATACAGGTTTTTGTGTGAACGTATTTTCAGTTCTCTTGGGCATATTCCTAGGAGTGCAATTACTGGATTATATGGTAACTCTGTGTTTAACCCTTTGAAGAAATACCAGACTGTCTCCAAAGCAGCTGCAGCATTTTACGGATCCTGATGGAAATGAATCAGTTTCTCCACATTCTCACCAACACTTGTTGTTTTCCATTTGTTTTCCTAGCAGATGTGAAGTGATATCTCATTGTGGTTTTGATTTGCATTTACATAACAACTACTGATGTTGAGCATCTTTTCATGTGCTTGCTAGCTATTTGTGTATCTTCTTTGGAGAAATGTCTGTTCTGATATCTTGCCCTTTGTTTCCAAATGGGTTGTCTTTTTAATTGTTGAGTTATAGTGGCTATTTTAATTTAGATCAGTTAAAGTGAAATAAAATTAAAAATTCAGTTTCTCAGTCTCACTGACCACATTTCAGGTGCTCAGTTGCCATGTGTGGAAAGTGGCTGCATTAGTATACGGTGCATGCATAGAGCATCTCCATCACTGCAGTGTAATGGACAGCACTGGCTTAGACCATCAAGACTGATCAGTTGGAGGTGGGGACATGGCCCCTGTAAACAAAATCAGAATTTTCTTATGCTAAGGGAAATGGCTTAAACATTAGAACATTCTTCAGAAAGAGTAAGATGTCCTGGTCCTCAGAGATAGGGATATACATATTTAGTATAAATCTCCTGAAGATGCATAGAATTTTTCCAAGGGAGGAGCTGGGGCAGGGGGTGAGTGGGAGGCCAAAATTCTAGACCAGGGATTGGCAACCTTTTTCTGTAAAGAGCTAGATATTAAATATTCTTGCCTTTGCTTCTACATGGTATCTGTCACAGCTATTCAGCTTTTTCATGAAAAAGCAGTCAGAGACAATGTGTAAGTGAATGGGCATGACTGTGTTCTAATCAAGTTTGGTTTACAAAAACAGGTTGTGGGCTGGATCTGGCCCACAGGCCATGGTTTGTGAGTAACATTATGTAGAAAGGTATGGAAGTTTATAGAGGCCTACCATGCTGCCATAAAGGGAATGGTAAGATATTTGGCTTTAGAAAATAGGCTTTAGGGATAATGGTATATAGAGGAGGCTAGGAAGAGAGACAACCAGACTGTAGGTATCCTCAGTGCATGTCAAAGTTGTTTTCTTTTGTTCTGGCATTTTTGTTTATTTTAAAAAATATTTTAAGTGACAAGAAACCATCAGAGGTTTTTAAGTTGGAAATTATACAGTTATGTTGGCTTTTTAGACAACCCTCTGGCACCATTGTGAAAAGCAGATTGGAGCAAGGGAAGCTCGAGGCAGAGAAGACCAATTAAGGAGCTGCTGAAGAGCCTGAACAAAAGTAGTAGTACAAACCAAGTCATTCCGTTAATGAGTATACATACGTGTCTCCCTAATCATGTCAGGCTGTTTACAGAATACCCATGACAGTGACACAGGTTAAGCTTTTGTGTCTTGGGTACAAATAAAGATCTGCTAAATACCATGCTAATTGCATCTGTACAGATATTGACAACCAAGCAGATAACTTGTCCCCACTAACTTCTTCACTGTGGGCTGGGCAAGAAGCAATGTTGATTTAAATGAGGTGTGAGAGTGGGACTTGGACATGCTCTTTTCATGTCCCAGGAGAGTCACCTGGAAAGCCAGAGAATTGGTGCTGAATATTACTCTGAGAACATTGGTGACCTTTGGAAAGCTGTGAGACTGGAGTTGAGTAGGGAGGCTTACTGTGGCCTTGGAAGAGTTATTTCTACATGGGGAAGTGAGCTCCTTCGCCCTGGCTCAGTTCTGAAAGGCCCTTGGAGGGGAAAAGGAAACCTTGCTGCACTCCTCATTTATGAAGTTGGGTCCAGAGCTGAGCACAATATAGAGGTTTGCCTGGGAGTGTCTGCCATCAGCAAAGATTAATAATCCACGTGGACTTCGAAAATAGCAAATGCAAATTATGTCCATGGATTTTTTTTTTCAACATAGTAATCCTTCCCTGTCAGTACACAACATATCTTCGAAGCCAATTTTGCAGACTGAGGGAAGAGAACTCTACAATAAATGTTGCTAAGCTGTTGCTAGGTTGGTTTTCCTACTTGTAAGCATATTAGTACAGAATCCTCTGAAGTTTAATTTGGAGTGGGATAATGTGTAGTGATTTCTGAGAGTCTTTGTTATGTGACCATACTCATCAAGAAAGCATCTTGGCTTGTTCACTAGTTCAATCATCACTGATTCCTAAAATTATGAAATACAAATTAAAATATAAGAAACAGCTTTGGGCCCTTCACAAAGCAGAATTATACCTCACCCTAGGAATGAAAATGAAGGAATATCGTCCACGCACAGCTCTTTTTCTCTCCGGATGTCCTGACTTCAGATACTGTGAGCATCAGAAAAATGTCTCCTGAACCTGATTTTGAAGTGGCCAGACCTACGTCCAGTGGGAATTATGAGTAGTTCCAAGGGTGGAGTGGACAGAGGTGATGACATGAAAAGAGATTGCCCCTTTGACCAGGCCTGGTTCATGAAGTCATCTTTCCCAGAGTGGGTGGTGGGTGGGTGTGTACCTGTGCAGACCCCTGTGGAAGCAGAGGTCCGCCGCCTCTCCAGTAACTCTCGAAGGGCAGAGGCTGTGGCTCGCCTTGAATGTCAGTCTTTGATGTTCTACGGAGGTCTGATGAGAGGAGTGAGGGAACCTCATCCGTTCTCTGAGTCCAACACCCTTGAACAGAAGGGACAGACTGAGTCCAGGGCGTACGGTGTTCACTGAGTTTGTCAAATTATTTTTTAGGCTTGTAGGGTTTGGGACTTCCCCAAGTGTATTTTGCCAAGTGTTTGTATACTGGTGTCTATTAAGAGCAGTGCACTCTGTACATGTCTGATTCGTCTACCCTGGAATGATCAAAATACTGCAGTTTGGAGATCTCTGATGTCCAGAAAAGGTCTTCTGAATTTTTAAATGTCCTTTTTGCTCTTTAATGAGACCAACCGAAATGGGTGACTCCGGTGATCACAAAGGGGTGCAAATTTGCTCCCATCTTCCTGGCCACCAAGGAGCTTTGGGCATGAGTATTTTCTGGGGTATTTGCACCAACAGTGCTATTCTAGGGCATGTTTCTGATTGCTTTACATACATACCTGCTCAGCAAAGCTGTTTTTGAGGGATGTGTCCAGCAGTCATTAACTTTTTCTTTTCTTTTCTTTTCTTTTTTTTTTTTTAATGAAGCTTCTCAAGTCTTTTCTTAGAACAGAGAAATCTCTTTGTGACAAAGAATAAATAAACGCTAGCTAGTTAGATGACCTGGTTCCTTCAACAACAACAACAAAAAGTGCAGAGGGGGGAAAAAGAGAGAGGGAAGAGAAACTATAATGAAAAAGACTTAGGAAGCATATGGACCACTCTTGATATATGGTTCTTATTTGACCCTTCACTCAAAAAACAACTTTTAGAAGAAGAAAGCAAAATAGTAGGAGAAGTAGGAAGACAGAATGGACATTTGGTGATATTAAGGAATTATTTTAAATTATGATACTGTTTCAATTACTTTTAAAAAGATATCTCACATTTTATAGATGCATGCTTAAATATTTTCAGAAAAATAATACAAAGTCTGGAATTCTCTTAAAAAGAACTGGAGTGAGGTACAGATGAAACAGGATGGCCCTGAGTTGAAATTACCTGAAGCTGGGTGATAGGTACATGAGAGTTCACTAACTATTCTTTCTAATTTTGAACATGTTTATAATTTCACATACTAAAAAGTTTTAAAAAATTAACAGTTTGGAATCTCGGAAAGTCTTGGGTTCCTAAGGGAACTTCTTTTGGTTGCCTTTGCTTCTATTCCCACCTCCCTAAACCCCAATGGAGGGATATTTTCCCCTTTAGTTGTGGCTGTTTCCCTCTGTCTCTTTCTCCCTCCCTTCTTCCCTCCCTCCCTATTTCCTGTCTGCCTATCTTTCTGTCCCCTCCCTTCCTGTCTGTCTTTTCTGTTTTCCTGTCTTTCTATCTTCTTTTCTTGCTTTTCTTTCCTTTCCTGACCTTCACTGGGGCTGACAAGAAGACACATGTTTTGTATCAAGTTGCAAATATACTTGGGACATATTATCATGGCAATACAGAGGCCAGGCACTTTCTGGAGACTCAGATGAAAGAGGCAGGCTGCCAGTGCCTGCCTGACCTCTAAGTGGTCTTACTGGGCTGAGGACAAAACTTGACTAGGCCATTCCCCACACACATCAGTCACTGCAACTGGTTTGTAAAACTGTTTGCCATGATGAGAAGGATTGGGGTCAAAGTTACCTTCTTATCATTAGTGTGGATTTTCAAAGGAGACGTTGGG
Organism: Mesoplodon densirostris; assembly: GCF_025265405.1. Classification (NCBI taxonomy): domain Eukaryota; kingdom Metazoa; phylum Chordata; class Mammalia; order Artiodactyla; family Ziphiidae; genus Mesoplodon; species Mesoplodon densirostris. Next base: position 51,960,810 of record NC_082662.1, read on the forward strand.
ACCCCAGTCTTACGTTGTCACTGTCTGTGACTTGGAAGGAGTTCCTGGCTTTGAGGTTTTGCTGTGAGATTGGTCTGATTTGGTCAGTGTCTGAACAGACAGAGAGATTAGGTTATTGACCCCCAAACTAGCCTCAGAAAGTAAGTCATGATGGCAAGAATCACCTGCAGAGATTTTTAATTTTTTAAAAAAACCTTTTAGTAAAGATACTTGGGAAACCTGCTGGGAATTCTGATTCAGTAGATCTGAGTGGAAACAGAAGCTCAAATCTGTAATTTTGTTAGCTTCCCATGATTCTTATGATCATTCGGTTGGGGATCTTCTAGATTCAGGGTTTTTTTTTTTTTTGATAGATTGGAGGGATTCCAGTTGCTCAAGGAGCAGATCGAGATTGTATTTCCGTATAGTTCTGCTTTATTACAGCAGATATGGCAAGTTTTCCATTGGTGTTATTGTTTTTAATTGTTTTCATTTAAGATGACCTGTTTCTGAGCAAGGCTTTGCATCTAGTAGTTATTACCATAAGCATAAGGTAAATAAATGGTGAATGCAGAAAGGAAAGTCAGGAAAAAGAAAGATAACTAACACTTATCGAGTGCCTGGTGTTGTAGTCAACTTGACTCATCATTTATGTTTTCTCCTTTAATTTTTGCCAGAGCCCTGGAGAGCAGTTATTACTACTCAGTTTTGCATTTGATGAGATTAAAGTTCAGAGAAGTTCAGTATTTTACCCGAAGTCACACAGTGGACCCATGACTGAAGGAGTATTTGAACCCAGATTTGTTTGTCTTTTGTGCCACGCAGCCTTTCTGAACTCTGCCGCCCATTTCCCAGTCCTTTCTTGGCCCCAGAGGATTGTGTAACAGGAGGGGAAATCTGTTTAGAGGTCAGGAAACCCTACCAATGGGGCAGGCTGCCAGAGCTTCCTTTGCTGGGCTGTACCCGAGTGTTTGTTTTTCTTGGTCCAGTACTGGGTAAAGGTCCCACTGATAGCTTCATCACTGCTCAGAACACCAGGTGTCATCACTGGGAACTGTTTGTCAAAGGAACATGACAGCTGAGGGGCAGAAGCCTCTTCTAGTTGGTTTGCCCGTATCTGAATTTGTGTGTGTGTGTGGTACCTCGTCACAGGCCTGAGATGTGGGAGTTTTGGGAGCACCATCCAGCATCTTGGCTTTCTCTGACAGTGTGAAGGTCAGAATGTCAGATGGAAAGAAAAAATTCCCCCGGTGGATTCCAGGCACTCACTGTCACTCAGCTAGTGTATTGCACACTGGTCTTCCTTCCTGTGGCCTGTTTTCCAAGTCACTTTCCTCAGAGGAGATCCTCCTAACAATGTAGGTCTGATTATGCTCCTCACTTGTGAAATCCCTTCAGTGACTCCCCATTCCTTGAGCCCCTCAGCATAGCAATGAAGACCCTTCCTGGGCTGGCTCTGTCCCTCCAACTGCATTTCCTACTCCTCCCTGCATCAGGAATAGCCCGAGTCCTTGCACTTCACAGCTGTGCAGCCTATTATAGACACAGAGGGGAAAAGAACGCCAAGAAAATGGATAGAATTTAGTTCTAACTTGCATGGTGCCTGGCAGTATTTGACTTTTCCATGTGATTGTTGCCTGTCTTTCCCACTGTACTGGAAGCTCCCTGAGGGCAGGGCCTTTAACTTGTCTCCTGTTGTATCATCACACGGGGAACAATGCCCAGTACATAGGAGGTGCTCACAGGGCAGAACAGATGAATGGTAGTCACTATGCAGTGCCGTTCAAGGTCAAAGGAAGGCTGGCTTATTGGCTGGAGCGTTCAAGGAGGGCTTCACAATACACCCGTTGTGAAGGAGTTCGGCTTTGAGGAATCAGCAGAACTGGTTGTGGCTTTAGACTTAAAAGAATCGGAACTTTTTATAGGGCTCTTGATGTATTAGAAGGAAGATGGGTTTTAGAACCAAAGAGATCTAGGTTCAAATCTGGACTCTTTTCACTAACCAGTTTTGTGACTTTAAGATCTCTGAGTTTCAGTTTCTTCACCCATAAAATGAGACTAATATTACTTTCTTTATTCTGAGGAATTAAAGTGTTATCATATATAAAACATGCAGCATAATGTCGAGCATGTATTAGGCTCTCAATCAGTGGTAAAGATACAGTGTGACTAAATGCCTGGGAAACGGGGATTATTTAGAGGAGGTAGTTAAATTTGATAAAAATGGCACAATTGTTAAACTGGCACAGAAGAATCAGTTAGATTTCACAATTTTGGGGCTATTTTCATGTTCTTTGGAGATTTCTCTCACATTTCTATTCATTTTTTTTTAACTTTGAGGAATTGGGGGAGGGGTATGTGCCTCCAGCCTACCCACCTGATACATACATTTCCTCTGCCCTAGCACTAGGGGCCTGTTTGAAGGGAAGGCTCTTCTGGCAGGAGGATCATGATGAGAAGAAGAGGGGGATGGGAATCAGCTTTTTTTTTGAGGTGGAAAAATTGGAGCTACTCTTCCCATGAGAAACAACATACACCTGACTTTCCTTCTGCTGTGTGTGTGTGTGTGTGTGTGTGTGTGTGCTTCCCTATAGACCTTGGTGTGAGAGTTTTCACTGAGGTCATGATCCTGGCCTCTACCTAATTCTTCCCCTCGTCTTATGCCATCCCTCCTTTTCTCACTTTCTTCACACACATCTGCTTCTCTTGGGCTCCTAGAAGATGCCAAGTTCTTTTCTGCCTCAGGTTCTTTGAGTCTGCTAGTCCCTTTGACTGAAATTCTTCTCCTCTGGCTCTTTTCATTTTTCAGAGATCAGCAGGCCCCTTCTCCTGCAGTAGTATTGGAGCAAAATAATAGAATTGGTTTTTCAGTGTTTATTTTACGTCATACCAAGGATTAATATTTTAAGAGTGTTTGCAATTCTTATTTTTTTTTAAACAGTGACATTTAATACATTTCAAATACAAAAATGTAGGCACATGGTAGGAAGCCTTCCTCTGGGCTCTACTGCTGGTCCTACTCTTGGTGTCAGTTCCCGCTCCCCTGGGCTCCCTGTAAAGCTACTGTCTCTTCAGGGAGGGCGATTAACATCACGGTCCGCACCCTCACCCTCACCCTCACCCTCACCCTCACCCTCACCCTACTTGAGCCTTCAGAACCACTGCCTCCGGGCAGTTCTTCTGCCTTTGTCTGTTGCAGGTGGTTTTGTCCCTGTCCCTACGAATCTGGTAGGTGGCCCTGCTGGGGACCCAGTTCCTCCCCCTCCCCAGTGGGAGATGGGTGGGGGCAGAGGGGTTACCGGAGCGGAGTGGCAAAGAGGCGCCAGGAGTGCCTGTCATTAGCGTATCCAGGAGGGGAAGGAGGGAACAGTTGGACGGGAAGAGTCAAGAAGGACAAAGTTGCTGACGAACGTCTGAAATCCCAGTATCATGCCAACAAAAGTAGCAGTAATTCAGGACTCAGAAAAACAGCACAGTGTGCTTTAATACCAAAACGTGGTGGTGTATTCACAATTCTCACCTTAGAAGTTACCTCCTCAGGGAGACCCCCTCAACAGGGACTCTTCTACCTTCCATGTTGAAGTCCCCATCGCACTTACTGCTCTCTGGAAATACATTGTTTCCCCTTTTGTATTGTTTAGTCATCTAAATATATTATTTAGTCGTTGAAATCCCCCAAATGTAATCTAAGCTCCATGAAGGCAGGACCCCTGCCTGCTTGCTCCCCAGTGCCTAGACCTGTGTCTAGAATGTACATAGTCAGTTCCAATCAATATGTGTTGAATGAGTGGACAGGAACAATTTTGGCAATCCAGGTTGCTTTGGGTGAGATGAACATTGAGGAAAGGGGTGTAGTTGCCTACAGTTCTCTAAGCAAAGTCAGGCAATGCTGATACAGGCTTGGTTATTATCATTACAATTATTATTTTGTTTCAAAACCTTTGAGGATGCCAGGCAGGTTGTGGAATTGAGGGAAGTAAAAACCTTGTAACAGATGGTACCACCTGCAAAAGAGAATAAGTCTAATTTTCTACCCCACCCTCCGTTCCCTATCACAGATATGAATAAACACACACCAAATTGTTTTTAATGCTCCCTTTGGAGGGACGGCACGTTTAGTATTCTGAGTCAGGCAAGGAGAGTCTGTAGCCACAGGACAGCTGGGAACTCAGGTCCATGGAGGGCGCCCGGGATGGAGGTGAGGAGAAGGCGCCTCCTTGTCTGGTGACAGCAGCTGGGGCCTTCTCTGCTTCCCTCCCCACAAAAATCCAGTTGGAACCAGCGCATGCTGGGATCCTGCCTGCCAGACAGAAACAGATGGCCTCAGGCCGCCGCCGATCTGGTGGCAGCAACTGCATAGCTGCTGCTTTACTCAGGGTCAAGGGAGACGGAGATGGAGATGGTGGAGGTGAGGGCCGGTCACCTTGCATTCCCTCAGCAGCTGAAGTGACTCACTTTGCCGTGGCTGAAGTTACAGGTCAGGTTCTGTGGGCTGCAAGAATTCTGTCTGCTCATGCCAATGAGGAGCAGACTTGGCTGGGAATATTTGTAAACCTGTATATCTTCAATCAAAGCGTTTGAAAAAGATACTTTATTTTTTCCCCTTCATCCTTCACCTGCCACAGAAAGGGCTTGTTGGAGTTAGCTTAGCAGTCATTTGTTAAGTGCACTCTCCCCCGCACCCCCCATGCAGCTCTGAGGAGGACAGCAAAGAGGGCGTCAAAGAAGCTTCCCTCAAGCAGCAGCATAGCACAGGGAGATCAGCTCGGTGGTTTGTGACCACCTAGAGGGGTGGGATAGGGAGGGTGGGAGGGAGGGAGGGAGACGCAAGAGGGAAGAGATATGGGGATATATGTATATGTATAACTGATTCACTTTGTTACAAAGCAGAAACTAACACACCATTGTAAAGCAATTATACTCCAATAAATATGTTAAAAAAAAAAAAAAGCTTCTCTCACATCCCTGAGGACGTATGAGCAACTCGGAAAGGCAGGGCGGGAGATGTAAGTAACATTGCATGAGGAGTTAGATGGTTTACTTTCTGGGGCCAGGATCATCACCCACTAGAGGCGGGACCCTTGGCAGGTCACTTAACCTCCATGGCCTCCTCCTGTCTCATCTCGCACACGGGAAGGTAGGACTGGATTGGGAACATCGGATAGATTAGCTCTCATGCCTGTTCTTATCGATTGGAAATTGCTGTCTGGAGCAGTGTGGGGGATGACTGGTAAGTCAGTCTCAGCTAAGCGACAAAGAAATATCCACTCTTGATGTTCTCCAAGTGTATGGACCCAGGGATAGTGGCTCACAGGCCAGATATTACCTGACTTGATGGTAATTTCTGCCCCTGTTATTTTATGATTCCATGTGTCCTACAGGGATCATGTAACATTTTCCAGTCTTAATCATTGCCTGAGACTTTATTAATGAAGGTGAGAAACATACACACAATCTGACTTTTATTGAGAGTTTGAGATTCTGTCATTTGACCCTCCTCTTTTTTTTTTTTTTTTCTTTTTTTGCGGTACGCAGGCCTCTCACTGTTGTGGCCTCTCCCATTGCGGAGCACAGGCTCCGGATGCGCATGCTCATCGGCCATGGCTCACGGGCCCAGCCGCTCCGCGGCATGTGGAATCTTCCCGGACCAGGGCATGAACCCGTGTCCCCTGCATCGGCAGGCGGACTCAACCACTGCACCACCAGGGAAGCCCCTTGACCCTCCTCTTTTTGGAGAGAGAAACTATTAAAATGACTTGCCCAAAGTCATTCAGCTAATAAGTGATAGAACTGGAATTCAAACTCAGATCTGCCTGCCTTCAGAACCCAAGTGCTCAACCACCACCCTGCACCACTCCCCAGTTGGAGATTGTCATTAAATGTCCATGGGAATGGCACTGGATGTTAAGGGCACAGAGATCAGAAGGGTGCTCGAGAGATTTGTTAACTGCTATCTGCCCATCTCTTTTGAGCTTACAAAGCACTTTCGAAATATTGTGAACATATACTGAGTGCTAAAGACCCATACAGAATTTTTTTTTTACCTGGATTATTTCATTTAAACTTTCAAAGCTATTACTGCTTTTTTTCAGGGGAGATAACTGAGGCTCAGAGAGTTAGGCCACTTGCCCCCGTGGCTGGGACTAGAGCTGAGGACTGCCCACCTCTGGAGTCTGTGATGGCACCTGTTAGTGCTGGCGAGTACTGAGTGGACCACTTGGCAACATTAGAGGTGCTTTTGAGTATGAAAGGTGGGGTGAGTGTCCCCCTCACTTAGGTCTCTTCTGTCCTCTAGAACTTGGGGAAAATACTGCCCTTACTTCCCAGTGTGAGCAGGGAAGGTTCCCGGCTGCGCTTCCTGGGTGCTGTCCCCTGGCTGGGGCCGAGGGAGCTCCTCTGGTCCAGCAGTGCTCAGCCAGCGTGTGAGTGGCTGGTCACCATGTGACTGGCCTCATGCAGCGGGAAACTTTCTACCCCTTCGTGAAAACTGAAAACATTAGACCATCAGATGTATGACTGCACTGAATTCAAGAGATTAAAAAGAGGTGACCTGCCGAATAGGTGACCTGGAGTAGACCTTTAGAAAAGTGAATCTCCTGCTGGCCCTGCTAAATTTAATTTCAATAATTCTGTTTTTTTAAAAAACTATCTTAGAAACTTAAAGGTTAAAGAATAATAAATACACATACCTAAGTATATATAGAGAGATTTAAAATGTGTGTGAAAATAGGGTTCTTCAGAGGGTAAGTGGAATAGTACTTTTCTACTTCAGCAGTCTCTCCTCTTGATTTTTTTGCTCAGGGAACTTTCTGTCTTTCCAATCAACTCAGTTCATTTGGTGCTGTTGCTTTCCTTTTATGAAAACGATTAATTCTGGGGATTCAGTCAAAATAGACTTGAAAATACAACCCTCAAGTTGCAAATATCAGGGAATCTGGAATTTGCCTTTTCTGGGCTGAAGTTGTTTGTGGGTAAGTTTGCTGCCTCGCCCCTGCCTCTACCCAACAAGAAGAAGTCTCACTCTTTTCCAGGTCCCCCCTCCCAGTTCATTTCCAGCAGACATGCATACGCACCCATGCACACCCACGTGTGCCTGCATGCTCACACACGTTTTTGACTTTGTGCTAATAGGTAAAAAAGGCCAGCATCAGCAAGGCTGGACCGCAGGCCTGTCTGGTTAAAATCTAAGCTGCCTGGGAGATCTGAGGTAATAAGTGAGTGACAACAGGTGCAGATTTTGTTTCACCCTCCTGAGCTCAACCCATAGTTCTTTCCTTGATTCTTTTCACCCAACACCCTTGCCTTAGTTGCGTCCGATAAATTTTATAGCTGTGTGATCCTGTTTCAGAGCAAAAGGGAGATTTTTCTCTCCACTTGGCTAAATGGTGCCGAAGTCAAAACCCCACTTCCTGCCCCCTCCTCACTTCTTAAGAAGTAGTAATAAGGAATAACTGCCAGCCAGAAGCTGCTGCTGGGTCCGGTATCTGCAGTGTTGCATGTGAAGAGCTAATTTTCAGGTCCTGTTTTAGAAAAGCCAAGAATTAACTTGCAGAGAATTAACCATTTGGGGAGAAAATAATTACTGGGCTCTTTCTGCCCTGTGATAACTGGAGCCACCAGCGGATCCTTCATAGTGGTGTCAACGCCCACTTCTATTTAAAACAAAGTATTGCTCTAGGGGCCTTGAAAGTACTATCTGGATGTGCTCTGTGGCACATTTTTGTGTGAGCCACACCGAATGTTGGCGTTACAAGGGGATTTGTTTCATATCTTTTTGGTGCAAAGTCCCAGGGCAGTGAGACATTTTCTTTTTTTAATTTTTATTTTATATTGGAGTATAGTTGATTTAACAATGTTGTGTTAGTTTCAGGTGTACCTCAAAGTGATTCAGATATACATGTATCTATTCTTCTTCAAATTCTTTTCCAAATTAGGTTGTTACATAATATTGGGCCGAGTTCCCTGTGCTATACAGTAGGACCTTGTTGGTTATCCATTTTAAGTATAGCAGTGTGTACATGTCAATCCCAAACATGTATGGCTTCAGCAGGTGTCAGATGTGTTCGTGGGCCCTGCATGCAAACTTGTGGTGGGGCCCCATCAGGGTTCCTTCAGAAACAGGCTGTGGTCTGAGAAGAGCATTGTTTCTGATACGGTCCAGTGTCCTCTAGAAATTTTGAACCTTGCCCAGCTGCTCTGTTCCCCAGTGTGTGGATTTTTTTTTAAAGTATACTAGCCCTCAATACGTTTGGAAAGGAGATGGTGGACTTTTCCATTGGTTATTAGAGGGGACCTGAATGCAGCAGGTCAGATGCCTCAGTCTGATCAGAGTACAGCAAAATGTCACGTGGTCTCATGATGTAAATACCCACTGTCCGCTGCCAGCTTCACAATCTGGATGTCTGTCCTGCATTCTCTCCTGATCTCCAGACTGTACAACGAGCTCATCATTAGGTACCTCTACTTGCTGGCTCACAGGCACCTCAGGCTCCACTCCTTTTCCCTGAAATAATTTTGCTTTTCTTTCAGTGTTTCCTGTCATAGGGAAGGTGCTATCAGTATTACCCAAACCAAACACCTTGATATCATACCTCCCATATCCATTACTGTTCACTAAATGAGGGGCAAAAACTATGATATTGCCCCTTAACTATCTCTGGGATCCATTATCCTCCTGACTGGGCTCCTTGGCTCCCGCCATCCTTCCTGCCTTTCCCCCAACTTCTATCCCACCTCACCTTCTCACTCCTCACCTCCCTCCCCGAAACCGGTGGTCCGTCGACCTCTAGTCTTATCTTTGAACGTGGATCTATTACTTCTCCATTTTAAACCCTTCGGTAGCATCCCATGCCTACAGTTTTCAAGTCTTACCTCCCTAGTGTGGAGTTCAGGCCTTCTGTGATCCAGCTATTCCCTGATGCTCCCAGCTCACCTCTGCTACTCTCCTGGTGGAAGGGATCAAAAAACCTGGATCCCTTCATTCTCTTTCAACTCTTTGTATTTTTGCACATGCTATTTCCTCTGCTAGTAATGCCCTTTCCTTTACTGGCTTAATCAACTTCTATATTTTTGTGTTATTAGGTTGTAGTCCTATTGGTGGCTTATATAAGATGGCATCTTTCTTTCTTACATGGTAGTCTAGAGATGGATGCTTTCCATGAGATCCTCGAGGACCCCAGGTGGCTTTGAACCATCCTTACGTGATGCTCTTGTACGCATGATCCAAGGTAGCTTTCAGCCTCGGTCTCCTTCCAAGCAGCAGGATGAAATATGGATGAAGAAGAAACATACTTTTCCCTTTAGGGGCACATTCTAGAAGCTGTACATATCTCTCCTTCCCAATCTTTCCTGCCTCCTGGCTGTCTGGTACTCTACTTCTGTGGTAGTAGAAGTAGTAGCAGCAGCAGCGACAGTAATGCTGGTGGTGGTAGCAACAGACCTCTAGCAGAAGTCGTAATAATAGTAGCAGGAGCAAGAATAGTAGTAGGAGTAGAAGTAGTATCATTTCCCATTCACGGTTTCAGAAGAAATTGAAGGGTTAAGTGGCCTTGGTCACAAAGTCACACCGCTAATGCATAGACAGCCACGTCAGCATTCGAACCCAGAGCCCTCTTACTCCAGAGCCCACCACCAGCTTTCAGTCCAATCACACTGAGTGACAGTTGTTTCTTTACATGTTGTTTCTTTACATGACTATCTCTCCTGCTAGAATCTGAACTCCTTGAGAAAAATCACTTTTCCAGTTCACTTTTGTCACTGTAGAGCTTAGCATAAGGCTTGGCCTATAGTCAGTAATCAGAAAGTACTTTAGACATATAAATCAGGGTTTCTTAACCTTGGCACTCTTGACATCTTGGGCCAGATAATTTCTGTTGCAGGGCTGTCCTGTGGGGTGTTGTAGGATGTTTAACAGCATCCTTGGCATCTACACACTAAACGCCAGTCGTACATCTCTCTACCTCCCTGTCAGGGAGACCAAAAACGTCCCCAGGCATTGCCAGCTGTCCCCTGGGAGGCCAAATTCCCCTGGTTAAGAACCACTGTTTTAAATCAAGTAACGGCCAAGGAGCCTTGAATAGTGCTCACATCCAGAAAGGACATCTTCAGGATTGGTGAGGCTGCTGAGTCTCTCAAAGATGATGATGTGTCTTCCAGGCCTCTGTGTGTCTGGTGTACAGAGAGGAGGCTTGCTACACTCAGAGGGTGTCTGCGGAGGCGGCTGCAGTGATCTCCCTGAGTATGCCAAGCCTTCTTGGGAAATACCAGAGAAGGTCCCTCTGGAGGCAGATCTCGCTGGGCCCTGCAGATCTGCTGTCTGGCCTGGCACCACGTGGCAAAATCTCATCGCCTTACCCAAAAATATGCTTTTGTAACTCTCCTGGCAATACAGGGGCCGTGTTCTGTTTCCTGATTTCTCTTTTCTATTTCCAGATGTGTCACTGGTGACATGTGGAGCCCATGGAGAACTCTGTTGCAACCCAAGTCTCTTATTCTCTGCCAGCCCCGTTGTCATAATTTTCCCGCCGTCTAAGCCAGTCTAAGTTGTGTTACCATGTGGTGGTCAATGTCTGGGTATCATTGTCACCTATATTATTCTTGGGCCTGTAGCATGTTGCAAGGAGAAAGCTTTATAAGTTTTTCTACAAAGGGAGTTAGCCCTTCTGTGCTTGCATTGCCTTTATTGATGACAAGGGACAGGAATTCTAAATCTGCCATTTATTTGTTGTGGCATTTTGGACAGTATACTTAGCTTCGTTGATACTTCATTTGTTTACAAAATAGAGTAACCTATTTGTCCAAGCTATCCCTATAGAGTTATTGTAAGAGCAGAATAAGATAATCTGTGCAAAAGGCTTAGACTCCCCAGTGTTATATACTATTAGTGCACGTTTTGCACCCAAGAAGACTGCAGCATCCTCGTTCTTCGGTGCTGGTTGTAAGTTCAGTTAAGGTAGACTCTATGTCTGCCTTTTTCTCCCAGTTCTTAGGACCTAGAAAGTATTCAGTAAATACGTGATGAATGACTGTATGAAGAAAAGGTGGAAGATCAGACCCTGTGGTCCATTGCTCCACTGGGGGCTGGAGACAGGGGGAGAGAGTTGGGTTATTGCGTGGTTTACATGTCACTTACATTTGTGAAAGACGTTCCAAGCAATCACATTTTTAAGAGTTCACAGAGTGTTTACTAGAGGTCACAAACTTGAGTGCCTGCAGAGGCAGTACACACATAAGACACTGGCAGGCATGAGGTAAGACAGGTGAGGAGGGACCCAGGAAGCTGGGGAGAGCACCCCCAGCCTGAAGACATTCACAGTTCATGTACTTCAAAGTCTCTGCATCAGCCAAACAAAATATGTCTTTGGGCCAATTTAGGTTTTCCGGCAGCCATTTGTGACTCCTAATTTACGGTGTACCTAGGATAAACCCTGGTGCAGGTGCTGGGCAGATAAAGATGAGAGGCTCAGAGTCCAGTAGAAGAGATGGACAGGAAACGAATACTGAAAATATGAGAGTAGCTAAGATGTATCGAGAGCTCTGCCAAGCTCTGTTCTGTGTCCTTTAAAATGACAAGAGCCCAGTGTGAGGTTGGGGGTATTATTGCCCCTGTAAATGAGGCTAGTTAAGATGCAAAGAGGTTGAGTAACTTGCCCAAGGTTATGAAGCCAGTAGCTGGCTGGTGATGAAATGTAATGTGCTGTAGCCAGTGGTGGAAGAGCACAGCAGCCCCCTTCTAGATCTCATCCTTCCACCCTTGCCTCCGTCCTGTCCATCCTCCACACATCAGCCTAAGTGATCTCACAGGGTCACTGAGATCAGGTCCCTCGCAGTCTCCCAGTTGCTCACGCAGTAACGTCCCTGCTCCGTGGAGGCCCCGTGCCATCAGGTCTGCGCTCAGCTCCACTTGCTCAGCTGCACAGGCCCCAGGCCCTTACGGTCACTCTCCCCTCTGCCCAAGTCTGTCCTTCTTCTGAAGGACCATTGTCATTCCCCTGGCCTCAGCTCCAGGGTCCTGTCCTCAGAGGCCCACCCTGCCAACCTTGTCCAAAGGCAGCCTCCTGCATCACTCTCCTCCTTGTCATCCTGCTGGTTTCCTCCCTGGCACGCGTGTTTGCCTGGCTGACTCCCCCACTGGGATGTGAGGTCCAAGAATGCCAGGACCTGTCCTGTTCCCTGTCTCATGCCATTGGTGGCACATGGCCAGCACAGAGTAGACACACGATAAAGACATGTCTGTTGACTGAACGAGGCAGCAAGTGGGAGGCCGCTGACTTCATGGTGCAGAATCAGAGAGACTGAGATCCACCCGACGTCATATAGATAAACGATGGCACAGTCGAGATTTGAGCTGGTCGTGACAGCGCCTTGCTTGAAACCCGTCATTGCCTCCCCATATTTCTCCGGTTAGCGTCCCCGGCACTTGGCATGGGCCATAAACCTTGATGTCTGGCCTTGCATCGCCTCCAGCCCCACGGCCCACGGTTCTCTGCACACCCTCCCTTCCTGCTGTAGCCACGCTGACTTTGCTGCCGCCTAGTCAGTCCACGTTCTGGCCAGTCCAGCCCTTTTCACATTCTCTTCCCTCAGCTCTCATTATCCTTCAAGTTTCAACTTAAACACTCCTTCCCCAGGAATCTGTACCCAAGCCCCCGGACCAGATTAGATGCCTCTCAAGTACGCTTCATTGCGTTGATCACCACTGTCGTTACATAGTCATTTTTGTGATTCACTGTCTGATTCTGGCTCGTCTGCCCAGGCCCCCGAGAAGGGCACCCGGTTCACCTCACTCATCTCTGTGTACCCAGGGTCGCCTCCTGGGCCTGTTAGGTGGCAGGTGCTACATAAACATTTGTCCAGGGACTGAGTGAATGAATCACTGAGTGTCAGGGAGTGAATGAAGAGCACCTGAATCTACTGAACCCACCTCCCTTCTCTGGGAAATCTCCCTGATAAGATTCCACAGCCTGGCGGGCGCTTGCCCTTCACAGATGTCTGTCTGTATCTGGTAACCAGAGAGGTCGAGCTCTGTACAGGGATAAGGAGCCTTGTGTTTGTCTTGTCCCAGCACAGGAAAGGGAAGAGTTTTGGCTCTGACTGTTATAATGAGGACTAAAATTAGCCCTTCGGGGGTGATCTTTGTTTACCACTGCCTGAGGCCACTGTTCTTGGAGAAAGTTCAAGAGAATTGGACAGGAGGTGGGTGTTTACAAGTTCTGTCCCGGCTAGCCCATGATACCATGCCTCAGACCCTCGTTTCCCTGACCCCTCATTAATTAGATCTGAAGAGGCAACTTCAGACATGGATTTTGTCTTTGAAGGAGGATCCAGAGCCCAAGATAGCATCCTGAAGGCTTTGTTCTCCTCCTCCCCTCCAAGCTCAGTCAGCCTCTCACCAAGTCCTTGTGATTCCAGCTCCTCAGAAGCTTCTCTTCTTCCTTGGGGGATGGGCAGAGGCATGGGGTGGGGTCAGAGTTCTGCTGTCGCCTGAGGAGCCCTGTGTTTTAATTTGCATTACGTGTGACGGTATCTGCCGTGACCTCCAGGTTGGGCGTTCTTCAGGGTTGGTGGTGGGAAGCCAGGTCTGTACAGAGATGCAATCAGAAGGGAAAAGTGTGGGGCAGATAAACCCGCTTTTGCCCTCAGAACAACTATCCCCCCACCCACCCCGTAGTGGAGCTCTCTCTGCAGGCCAGGCACTAGCTAAGCATACAGTCTGTACCACCCTGGACTGGCCCGTTCTCAGTCATGGTAAGATCCAGACATGGCTCACTAACTCATCTCCAGGACTTCTGTACCTATTCAAGCCTAAGGACGGCACATCAACTCTTGCTTTTTTAGCTAATAACACTCTTTGAGACCTAGAACTTCATTGGTTTCTAATCCCACCAACACAACTACCTCGTGTATACACATCTCACTGTATACACATTCATAGGGACTTGTAAAATGGTAGGCAACTGATATTTGTTGAAGGGGATCTGGAAGAGAAATCTCAGTTGCTAATATTAGTGAGTAATTTTGGCTCTGCAACTTTGAGTCAGTTACTTAGTTTCATTTTGTTTCTTTTTACCAGGACTGTTGGGAGGCAAAAATTATATGTGTCAAAGGTGCCTAACCATTTTTTCTTTTGATCAGCATGGCTGTCCTCCTGGTTGGGACACTGCCCTCTCCCTCACGCCTCACTGGACAATGCTTGTTCACCCTGTGGGTCTCACTGAGCTGCCACTTCCCCAAGCAGTCCTTCCTTGACCCCAAGGGTAAATTGGGCCCCTCTTAATTATAAGATTTCATGGTACCCTGCACTTTTCCCACTTAATACAGCAGTAAGTATTTATATAATTTTATGTAAAATGCTGACCTCTTCTGCTCCCTCCAGGTACAGGAGGGAAGATACCATATCTATCTTATTTTCTTCCTTGACTGGCACAGAATTGGCATTCAGATTGACTTTCCCTAAGGTCAGCATTAGACCTCCATGTCACTAAATCCTCTTTCACTTGATTTCACTTTTTATTCTGGAAACCTTCAAAGGTACACCACAGTCAACAGAAAAGAAATTTCACGTACCCATTACATGTAGTGGCTGAGAACGTATTTGTCCTGCATCCCACTTCCTAAGCGATGGGTCTAGTGACTGCTTTGGGGGAAGTGTTAGGGAAATACTTAGTACATATTAACATTGATGTTACAGATGTGTCAACATACGGCTCGCTCTGGAGATTATGTCTGTGTGCACATATGCGTGTGGCAGTGATTGGTCTAATGGACCAGGATGATGGTAGATATTTAACTTAAAATCTTCTGGTTTGGAGTTTTCACGTAAATGCCACTGAAAACATGAATATTTCAGACCCTTTCTGAATCTAGAGTGGTTATTAAGCTCAGGGGAACAGACTCTGTTTGGAGGGAATCTGAGCCAGTTTATAGGCTGACAAGAGAACTGTGTGATGATATAAAATCCACCCTCCCCTTGTGGTCTCTGCACCAGTTGGGGAGAGGTCTTGGGGTTTCAGAAGAGACCATTTAATGGGGAGATTTTCCGTAGGTTTGATGGACAGATTTCAGGAGAAGTATGTAGTACGTGTGTGTGTGTGTGTGTGTGTGTGTGTGTGTGTGTGTGTGTTTAAATGTGCCAAGTGAAGTTGAAGAAAAAGGAGTACTGCTAATACTAGGTATTGTTAATGAAGGCCTGCCCAGGTCAGTTGCTGTGCCAGGAGGTCCTTTACAGTATATCTGTTCCTCACAGCAAGGTTTTAAGTTCAATGTCATTACCCCACCTGAGGTGTGTGAAAATGGAGTGGTTCAGAGAGTTGCCCATGCCTAATCACGTAGCAAGCGGCAGAGCTAGAATTTCAATCCAGGACTACCCATTTCCAAAGCCTTTGCCCTTTCCATTACACAGCATCCTGAAACATTCTTTTGTTTACTTGAGAGGTAAGTACCAGCTGGGAACTTATTCACTTCCTCCTTTATTCATTGTAAACCCAGAATGTTTTACAAATTCTGCAGCAGCAGCCAGCTCTAAGGTTTAGGCATGTCATAGATTTTTTTTCTTTTTTTTTTCCCCAAATGGCTTATGTTGGTGTTTCTCTGCTTCTGGTTTGGAAGATTTTTCAGAGTCAGATGTCTATTGTGACAATATTTTTAAACCCTTACTGAAAGTGCCAAGGCTGGCCCATTAGCTGTTCTTCCACTAGGCAATCCAATCCATATTGGTGCCTTATGGGTGCATTACAGTGGCTGGGAAGTCCAAGACTTTGCATGTGTTTAGCAGTTATCAGTTAATTGCCTGAGTTGTAACTTTTCAGTGTTAGGAATTCTGTTAAGAAACACCATAATAAATTTGGTCTGACTTATTCCAGTTGAGGGGGAAATAATTAGGAAATGGCTTTATTTTGACCCAAGGATAATAAATATCTCTTGCCTCACCTTTAGGGATTTAACATACTGGGTCATTTCCATGACCCAAGCTAAGTTTCAAGTTCTTTTTTTTCTTATTACTTCCCAGCAGCTACCTTTGTTCAGTTTAAATGAGGCCATTCCTTGTTCCCAGGCATGATTCAAGTATTCATACTTCTGTGTCTTTGTTTATAATGTGTATAGCATTTACCATCTTATGACTTTTTAATACCAACTTCATCATCTACTTCTTCCTCAAATTTTTTCCAGCACTTGAAAGCACAACTGCATATTGCCTTTCTGTGTTTTGTTTCTCCATGGTTTGGATTTCTGTAAGGCTGCTTATTAGTGTCACTTACACCACAGTAATGAATGGGCTCATTTTCCCTCCTTCATTGGACTGAGGACTGGGACTCATGGTTTATCTCCATTGCTCCTGGCACCTCCCACAGAATCTGCACTGCATAGCCGCTCGGCGTCTTTTACTAAACTGCAGTCTAAAGGGAAACTTGTGCGCTTTTATTTAAATAAGACCATAAATCGGACACAACTGTTTTCATGACTTTGAAATTCCCAGAAACGTTACTCTTCAGTATTGTTCTTTTGTTGAGATCGAAGGGGTTGGCTTTACAGTTAATCAAACGAATTGCAGAATCTGAGGACCAGAATAACAACGATAATAATGATAAAAACTAGAAATCACCTGCATCATCCATTCTCTTCTCTTCAGGCCAGTTCCCCAGCCACCTTAAACTGGCGTGGCCATCCTTTCTAAAGGTCCCTTAGAAGAAGAATGTCATCTCATGCCAACTCGTGTCTTCTAGTCTTGTAAGTTAGGCAGTTTTCTCTCAGTTAATCTGAGTCCTCCTTTACTGAAATTTATGCTCATTGCTTTCATAGAAATGGAAAACAGTTGCTTTCAACTGAAAATATTTCCCTCCCTAAAGATGGTTATTCCATCATTCCATATCCTTCTCTTCCCCTGGTGTAATTTTCCCTTCCATCTGACATTCCTTTCTGTTCTCCATTTCCAAACTATTGAATGCTACACTCCTAATTTACTGGTCTTTTGCCAAAAAATACTCAGGCTAGGTATGATTAGTAAGTGATCATTGATTTCAGGTGTACCTAGAACTATGTCTCACGCCATTAAAATCAGTGGATCTAGCCAGGTTGGTGAGTAACTGAAATACTGTGACCCTCTGTGATCTATGGTGGTTTCTTTCTAAGTCTGCCATAAGTCATTCCCATCTCAGTTTCTCCGGTTGCCTAATTTACAAGACATGATTTGTTTGTCATAAACCTTGCTTTGCAAGGTTCAAAAGAAACAGAAATGATACACAAGGGAAACAGTAAATATAGGCCATGGATTTTTTTTTTCAGATCTGGTTTATAAATAAGCTTTTCTCAATTAGAAAAACACATGATCATTTTAAAGGAGATAAAAAAAAAAGACTTGGTACACTGTAAGTGTACTTTTAACTTTTTGTATGGTTTCTCAATTAAGAAACCCCATGAGCTCCTTTGTGCTAGTTATTAAAAAGAATAGTAAGCAGGCAACTTCCCTTCCTTATTTTGTTTAGCAAGGATATTGACTTACACTTGAGCAGAGGCCTCTGGGCCCTTTTGTTGGTTGGTTGTTTTGTTTTTAATTTGAATGCATTTAAAAACTCAGCATACGGACTGAGTTGCAGTGGTAGAGCTCCAGTTCAGCCCTCAAAGCCAACTTCCAGTACGAGAATAAAATGGATATGTGTGCAGGTTAAAGAAGACATCAGTGATAGGTACTGAGTCAACAAACATTTATTTAATGTCTTCTATGTGTTAGCCTTACTGGAAAGTCAAAAAAGCAGAATGTGCATCTAGTTTACAGTTGAGGGTGGGAGACAGACAGTTTAGCAGGCAATCATAATGCAGCACATGCTAGGATAGGGACCAGTGGAAGCACCATGGAGGGGCGATGAACAACACACCCTTGGACAAATTCCCAAAGGAATCGACACCTGAAGGTGATTAAGATTTACCAAGGGTCAGTAATGTAAGGGTGTTTCAGACAGAGGGAACTGCATGATGAAGCACAGAAGTGAGTGGGAGCAGGACCCATTCAGGAAGCTGCCGTTTGTTTCAACCAGAGAATAGGCAAACCACCGATAACTTAGAACTCCTCACCCTAGTTTCCCTAGGATGTGTATCTCAGGCACGTTTTTCATTTTTTCCTCTGGTTCATGAAGTTAATTTCTCAAGCCTTCTGTGCACCCCTAGAGCTTTGTATTTGCTCGCATTAAGACCCTTCTTAGGGCTTCCCTGGTGGCGCAGTGGTTGAGAGTCCGCCTGCCGATGCAGGGGACACGGGTTCGTACCCCGGTCTGGGAAGATCCCACATGCCGCGGAGCGGCTGGGCCCGTGAGCCATGGCCACTGAGCCTGCGCATCCGGAGCCTGTGCTCCGCAACGGGAGAGGCCACAACAGTGAGAGGCCCGCGTACTGGAAAAAAACAAAAACAAAACCCTTCTTACATTGTTTTTTGCATTCCCCCCTGTACGACTATGTTCCCTTCCTCCCTCTGAGCTACTCAAGGGCGGAGATCCACTACTCGCCTCTGTATCTCTGTGACACCATGCTCAGTGCTGGCAAAAATGTGTCTGGGAATTAGTGAATCACTCCATGAATGCATGAAGTATTCCGACTGGTTTTGACCCTAACTTTGCTGAGGGGGCACAGTTTGGGCCCAATATTGGTATGCCAGGTATGAATCAAGAATTTGGTTTTTAAATATTGTATGTTAACGCATGTATGTGGAATCTGAAAAAATTGGTATAGACGATCTTATTTACAAAGCAGAAATAGAGACACAGATGAAGAGAACAAACATATGGATACCAGGGAAAGGGGGGGCGATGGGATGAATTGGGAGATTGGGATCGACATATATACACTATTGATACTCTGTATAAAATAAATAAATAATGAGGACCTACTGTATAGCACAGGGAACTCTACTCAATACTCTGTGGTGACCTAAATGAGAAGGAAATCCAAAAAAGAGGGGATATATGTATACGTATAGCTGATTCACTTTGCTGTACAGTAGAAACTAACACGACATTGTAAAGCAACTATACTCCAATAAAATTAAAAAAAAAGAATTTAGTTTTTAACTCAATTTTACGTTGAGTTGAGCAAGAGTGAGCTGCGTTGCTTAGGTTATTATATCATTTAGTTCACATAATGGTCAACTCAGAGCTGAAAACCCATCTCATTTCTCTGCAGTGTTCTTAACATTGTCTCATAGCAAGGTTTCATTTGAATATTTCTTTCGTTAGTCTTTTCTTGATCAGAGGTAGCTATGATACGGTGATGATGATGGTGACGACGATGATGAATGAAAACAATGAGAACCAAAATGGCTACTGTTTTTTGGGCATGTGCTGTATACCAGGTGCTGTGCTACATGCTTTATGTGAATTAACTTGCTTAATGAACTTATGAGATAAATACTACTATTACTCTCCTTAAGGGATGAAGAAAATGAATGCAGGGAAGCATCGCTGTGTCTGATCCAGACTCTGTACGTGCTCAGTAATGCTTTCCTCATAGCAGCAGTGAAATCAAAAGACTGGAGGCACCCTGAGGAGGTTGGGTATTTTGTCTCCCATCTGGAGGCAGGATCATGCTTGAACTGAATGCCTTGGTACACACACTATGCCTAAAACATCTCGTCCACAACCTCGGTTCCCCTGGTGAACTCCTATTCACATTTCAGGACTCACAGCTCAAACTACTCCTCTAAGGGAAGCTTCCTTCATATCCCCAGGTAGGATTGTCCTCTTCCTGCATTGTACCTCTTAAATACCTTGTATTTCACCTGTGAATTCCACCCGTCAGTGTCACACAGAGGGTATGCTCCTAGAGGCAGTGTGTTTTACAGTTAAGGCCATGGCTCTGAAGCTAGCTGTTTGGGTTCAAACACTTGCTCTCCCCACATGAGCTGGGTGACCCTAGGGTGCTCTGCTCCCCCAAGAGACTGTTAACCCCCTGAGGCTAGAGAGATGATATTTACTATAAAGGCTTAAATGGCTAAGTCACAAAATTGCCATTTTCTTGACATTAATAGCAAGTCTGACTGTATCCTCCTTCTGAAGAGTTGATGTACTGTTTCTTGATCTTGATCCCTGAAGGATGTTGAGAACTGAAATTGTTGTTGTCATTGTTTTTAATGGACTATTTTTTAGAGCAGCAAAAATGAGCAGGAGGGGGCTTCCCTGGTGGCGCAGTGGTTGAGAGTCCGCCTGCCAATGCAGGGGACACGGGTTCATGCCCCAGTCCTGGAAGGTCCCACATGCCGCGGAGCGGCTAGGCCTGTGAGCCATGGCCGCTGAGCCTGCACATCCGGAGTCTGTGCTCCGCAATGGGAGAGGCCACAACAGTGAGAGGCCCGCGTACCGCAAAAAAAAAAGAAAAATGAGCAGGAGGTACAAAGACTTCCATATACCCCCTGCACTACACATGCGTATCAACATCCCCACCTAGAGTGGTGCATTTATTACAATGGAAGAACCTACATTGACACATCATAATCACCCCAAATCCATAGCTTACATTAATGTTCTCTCTTGGTGTTGCACATTTTATGGGTTTGGACAAGTGTAAATATGTGTCCGCCATTATAGAACCATACAGAGTAGTTGCACTGCCCTAAAAATCCTCTGTGTTCTGCCTGTTCACCCCTTGAGAACCTAGATTTAAGGCCATCTTTTTGTTTGCTTCTTTTTCTTTTCCATTTCCATTTCATTTCCCTGTTTTTGTTCCTTTCCTTTCCTTCCTTTTTTTAGAGACAAGATATCTTGAAAGTTATGAAAACTTCAAGTCTATACTTGTAGTTCACCAACTCTTTTTTTTTTTAAGTTTAATTTTATTGGAGAAGAGTCAATTTACAATGTTATGTTAGTTTCAGGTGTACAGCAAAGTGATTCAGTTATGCATATACATATATTCATTCTTTTTTAGATTCTTTTCTCTTAGAGGTTATCACAGAATACTGTGTAGAGTTCCCTGTGCTCTACAGTAGGTCCTTGGTTATCTGTCTTATATATATAGTAGCGTGTGTATGTTCATCCCAAGCTCCTGATTTATCCCTCCCCCTACGTTTCCCCTTTGGTAACAGTAAGTTTGTTTTCGATATCTGTAAGTCTGCTTCTGTTTTGTAAATAAGTCCATTTGTATTACTTTTTTTTTTTTTTTTTTTTTTGCGGTATGCGGGCCTCTCACTGTTGTGGCCTCCCCCGTTGCGGAGCACAGGCTCCGGACGCGCAGGCTCCGGACGCGCAGGCTCAGCGGCCATGGCTCACGGGCCCAGCCGCTCCGCGGCATATGGGATCCTCCCAGACCGGGGCACGAACCCGTATCCCCTGCATCGGCAGGCGGACTCTCAACCACTTGCGCCACCAGGGAGGCCCTGTATTACTTTTTAATTCAATTTCACATATGCATGATATCATATGACATTTGTCTTTCTCTGTCTGACTTCAATTAGTATGGTAATCTCTAGGTCCATCCATGTTGCTGCAAATGGCATTATTTAATTCATTCCATGGCTGAGTAATATTCCATTGTATATATGTACCACATCTTCTTTATCCATTCTTCTGTCGATGGACATTTAGGTTGCTTCCATGTCTTGGCTATTGTAAATAGTACTGCAATGAACATTGGGGTGCATATATCTTTTCGGATTATGGTTTTCTCCAGATATATGCCCAGGAGTGGGATTGCTGGATCATATGGTAGCTTTATTTTTAGTTTTTTAAGGAACCTTCATGCTGTTCTCTATAGTGGCTTTACCAATTTACTTTCCCACCAACAGTGTTTGGAGGGTTCTCTTTTCTCCACACTCTCTCTAGCATTTATTGTTTCCGGACACCAACTCTTTCTTTTAATGTTTTCTCCTCTTTGTCTTGTTTGGAAAACCTTAATCTGGCTCTCTCCCCTTTGTGCTAGAGAGATACTACTTTGTGTTAAAACTCTCAGCTCTGCAAGCTAAGTAAGCAGGCAGCTCCTTGGTTGCTAGAACAGTTGGCATCATGACTGAGAAGGGCACTGGCATCACTGTGGTGACCTCCACTTATCATTATGGCCATCCTCATATTGGCATCCTCAGTACCTGGAGTATAGTGAGTCCTGACAAAGGGAGAATAGGTGAGGGAAAGAATTCTCCAAGCACTTGTGCATTTTGCACCATGGGAGAAGAATGGCATCATTTCTAGAGACCAAACCAAAACTGATAGAGAAAGAGAACTAGAACTATAAGATCTGCTAAATATTCTTAGGAGCTATAAGTATTGAATGCCTGCAGGTGGTATCACTGGACAAAATCAAGCATAACAGTTTGGAATGTTTATTGTAAAGGAAGTCACTATGTCTTACAGAACAGTTGAAAGACAAAAAAACAATTGTCAATGCCTCTTAAAAGATAAAGTAAAGCATTTGTTGAGTGCCTACAGTATGTTAGGTACTGTGCTAAACTATAGCATAGTATAATTCTTATTATAACTAGGGGAATTTGTAAAGGTAATCCCAGTTTATCAAGGATATGTTGGTTTTATAACTTGTTTATGCATTTATTTATATTGAAGAGTATTCTTGAGTTAAGATGATGTTTGCTGGGTACTCCAAAGGCCTAATATCCAAATGGCCAAATGGAATAAAGGAATGCCTGGGGCCAATTGGCAAGAGCTATTTGAACCTGCCCCTTTCTCATCCTCTGCCAGGAATCTTAAATTATCTCTTCAAGGCAGACCAGCCCTAAATGACCATATATTAATATAACTCTCTTTTCCTTGCTCCCCATCACAAGTAGTTGCATTAGAATAGCTTTGCTCTTTTTCATATATTTCTTGTCTGTAGCATTAGATCCCAGGCTTACTGATGTGTACACTTTAGATAACGTTGGATCAGACCCAGTGCTCAGCTTGACAAATGGCACATTTGGGATACCATTAGGACTGAAGAATGTTGAAAGATAAGGATTGTATAGACACCACTGTCTCTGTTGATACACAGTGTGTTTGTCCTGTAATAGGATAGGCCAAGATGAGCTAATCTTGGAAGAGATATTTTAATATTGGAACTCGTGAAATGTTTGGTAAAGTTCTCCCTTGTGATTCAGACTGGGATAGGTGCATATGTCCTAATCTCTTGTAAGTTATACTAAGATACAGCTATGATTGGGAATAGATCTTGGTATGAATAACCTCATATTCATACTAGGGTAGACCTTGCAGAGGAAGCCAGCACCAGAATGTGGGACCTTAAAGACAAGAGGTTTGGCAGAACTAGAAGGGCGACCAGTGGTGAATCTTTGGATGACCAGAGACAAGAGGCTGAGATTGAGGCTCACGTCCAAGAAGTCAGAATAAGCCTGAAATGATTGAGTTAGAAACCCAACATCACCAGAATGGAGAAGGAGCTAGGGCAATGGCAGAGGCAAACCAGAGGCAGGGGCGGGGGGTGAAATCTGAGGATGTTCCCACCAAAAGGTAGCCCCAGCAGCCCCATTTTAATGGTCTTTAGCTCTGGGGTCTGCCACTGGAAACCCTTGGGCCCATAGCCCTGCCCACTTAGTGGAAGAATCTAGGGCAGGATATAAATTCTTGTCGTTCTCCATGTCTTTTGATACCATAAGCTCTATGAACACCCTGTAATGCCCTTCATAGTATTTTTTTTTTTTTTTTTTTTTTTTTTGCGGTATGCGGGCCTCTCACTGTTGTGGCCTCTCCTGTTGCGGAGCACAGGCTCCGGAAGCGCAGACTCAGCGGCCATGGCTCACGGGCCCAGCCGCTCCGCGGCACGTGGGATCTTCTCGGACCGGGGCACGAACCCATGTCCCCTGCATCGGCAGGCGGACTCTCAACCACTGCGCCACCAGGGAAGCCCCCCTTCCTAGTATTTATTAGAAATTCGAGTGAGCCCTCCATGGATTTTTCTCTCTTGCTAGATTCTAAGCCCCATGAGGGAAGAGACAATATCTGTTCTTGGTACACATTAAGAGCTTACTGAATATTTGTTACTGAACGTAGGACGGAGGGAGTGAATCGCTCTTTTGTTCCGTTTTCCTCATTTGGGGAAAACGCTCAGCCCTTGAGGTTTGCAGGCTCTCTCTGAGACGTGCCTTGCACTGTACTATTTCCCACTGCCAGCCCCTGGCACATGTGGTTCTTTCCACCTGGAACTTTCTTCCCTTTCCCCACTGACAGTCATCTCTGCCTCTCTGTCTTCTGCTCCCGCCTCTTCCTCTACTCATATAGACCAACCATCCATCTGACATATTTTTTCTTTAGCCATCTTGATGCTGTCAGTCTGGTTACTGGGAGCTCTGAATGTCCTGGAACCCATTTAGTCTTTTTAGGATAATTTTGCAGATTTCTATTCTTATTCATGACAGATTGACATTACAGCTGAAACCTCAGAAGCAGTCTTAATTTCCCCATCTTGAATGACCATCTCATTGTTGTCCCTGTGTCCCCACCTATGGTGTGCATCCTGAACAGCTTGACTTTTATCAGACCATCCTCACAGGAAACCTAAGGCAGCGACTCATTTGCTCCCTAGAGCTCTGTTTCTTGAGCTCTTCATCTCTTTTTAGTCTCATGTTTTTTCTGTATTAAGAAAAGGAAATCACGGACAAGGTCAACACAAAGAAATCAAATATCTCAAATTTCTTATACTCTTAACATGCTCTGATTGGTCTTTGCAGTGATGTGTAAATAGCCTTTCGTGAACTGTCCTGAATACATGCATAGTTAACAAGTGTGGACTTTTAATGGTTCAGACCAGGGTTTGAATTTCTGCCTTGCTCCTTCCTAATGCTTGACTTCAAATGAGTTACCCAACCTTACTGAGCCTTAGTGTCCTGCTCTATCAGATGGGGATACTGATAGTATCCTTACCACTTGGTTGTGGGAACAGTTGCGATAACCTCCATAAAAGTCCTGGGTATGGTGCCTGGCGTATAGCAGGGACTCCGAAAGCTCTCTAGTTCCTTTCTCTTTCGCCTTTATTCTTCCCCCTTCTCTCATAGTCCCTCTGTTATCATCCTTATATTTTAGGAGATAAATCCAAATCCCTGAATCCAGGGGCTTCAGCAAGATCTTGGAATGTTTTGGCGGCGACGTTAGGAACCTTTGTTTTCTGACTCTTAGTCTCGTTCTCTTGGGGGCATGGGAAAACTCCCTGGACTTGATTACTTATTCATTCCTTTCATGCTCCCCATATTGTCACGGCCACCTTCGAACCATGTTATCGGCAAGCCTAACTGAAAAGGCAATTTAATATTGCCCTGTGTTGCATCATGGCATATGTTATTTCGGTCCGTCTTGGACCTGTCAGCAAGTCTTGATGAAATACAGTCAATAGTAACAAGCCTGGAGTCTGACAGCTCTTTAACAGGAGCAGCTCTGATGGGTGCAGTGGTATTTCTTCAGAAATAAGACCCTCTTGGTCCCTTTGTTGATACAATTAGCAATCCTGTCCAAGTCATATCTCCCCATGAGCTGTATCTTCAGTGCTGGTAATTTGGTCTGTTGTATGGCTTGGAAAAACAGAGCCATCATAGGCCTGGGGTATACTGAATGCCATAGCCAGGAATACCTTGGTAATTTATCCCCACTCTCAGCTCCAATTATTCTGTTATCCACTCACTTGTTCGATTGAGACTCTCCAGGTTCTGCCTTCCCCAAGCAGAGAACAAAAGGTTTCCCTTGAAAGTGGGGGCCTGGCAGTGTCAATACAGTGAACTGCTTATAAATAATGCAGCAGTGCTGACTTCATTTTTATAAAATCATGTTGGAGAAATATAGGATAATGATCAGGCCCCTCAAACTCAGCAGGCATGCGCTTTTGATGTGTGCCTTGCTCTGGGTAAAAGCAGGAAAGTCAAAAGTTCTCCTTGTTCTGGCTGCTTCATGGTTAGAATCTTGGTGACACTTACCCTTTGTTTCTCCCAGAGTTTGGAGGCTCCCACCAGCCTAGAAAAACTCTGATATGTACCTAGTGGGCCCATGGTAATACTTTTTGAATTAATGTGTTTTTTTTAAGATGATAATGATAATTATAGAAGGTACCACTATTGACCATCAAAAATGGTTTTAGATTCTGTCATTTTAATCCTCCTAAGACTAGAGTCATCTGGCTGGCCTGTTCTCTCTACACCCTCTGTCTTCCCAACTACCCTTAGGTTTTTTCTTTTGTCTTGCCAGATTCCCTAAAAACAAATCCTCAGGGTATAAACCTAGCAGCCAGAGCTTTGGGAATTGAGTTGGGGAAAGGACCTTGAAGGCCGGCCTGTGAAAATGCAGGCCCTTACTTCATCTCTCTGGTCTTGTCAAGATGCCTCTACTCTTATCTGAGCCTTGGACCCCACTCTGTCTGAGGGTAAACCTGAGTCTTCTTCAGGGTGTGGGAGAGAGAGAGTCCAGGTTGCTCATCATGAGGGCACACGAGGGGTCTAGTTTCTTCCTACATGGCTTTCAACCATCCTATTGACTTTAGCCCAACTTTTATTCCCACTTTCCATGTCCTGAACTTTTCTGGGTCTCTTTAGGGTAATCGTTGTGCTTCTGGGTTTTTTCCACTGCTACTTAAGTTTTATCTTTCTGCGTCTACCAAGAGAGTTACTACTCATCTATCCGTGTTTTCTGGCTTTCAGATTTCTGTTGCTGTCATCTTCTATCCTGTCTTCTTTGACATTGTGGGGTTTTGCCTTTTTGAAATTTTCTTCCACTGCCATTTTTTTAGAATTTTTAAAGGGAGCAGAGATCAACATGTCTAGTCAGTCTGGCATCTTTAACTGGAAGTGTCTTTGGTTTTCATTTTTTAGAAAAGGAAAGATGTGTTTGAGATTTGGCATGTTTTTGTGTCTGGGGAAGTAGGTGATGGGAGGTACATGAAGTAGGCAAAGTGCATTTTCAGAGCTGTCTTTGTTCCATTTAGGGAGATGGTCTGTTCAGGGAGCCCAGGGCTCTGCTGCTGCCCTTGGACACTCCAGAGTTCTAACTTCTGTCTCCCTTAGGGCCTGTGCAGAGGGAAATAGCTGAAGATCTGGGCCTTAGAATACAAACAAATAAAAAGTGATTAGGAACCTGAAAGCTTCCTCCTATAACTGACATCCTAGGATTCTCATTCATTACCTAATAAGCATGCATTGAGCTCTCAGAATTTGCCAGAGAGGCACTCTGCTTGTTGCTGGGGAAAGACATGATGGATGAGGCAGATATGGTCCCTGCTGTGGGAGGTCATTGACAGGCCTGATATACTGAAATTCCCAGAAGGCCAGGTAGAACATCAGGAAATGAAACAAAATAAAATAATAACATTCTGTTATGATGAGGAGGTAGATCCTTCAGTACCTCCTGGCCTTACCCACTCACACACACTCTTGCCTAAGATAGTATAAAATGCAGCAAGCCCACAGTTCTAGACTCCTCCAGTCTGTCAGGTCCTTTAATCAACGTGGGCCAGTGAGACCACTGAATTTCAGGCACAACCTATATACAAAACAAGGGCAACCCTAGGTGGCCACATCCAATTATACCATCATGGATCCTTGATTTCACATGCATGTTTTTACACTGCTTGTTTGTTCTGAGTTAAACAAAGAAAAAAGAAATCTGACTTTAGTTGAGTTCAAGTTGCCATTCTAAAAAAGTATGATTTCTTCTTTAACCCACAAGTCTTCTTGGTGAATTGACCCTTTTATCACTATGTAATGGACTTCATTTTCCCAGGTAATATTTCTTGTTCTGAAGTCTACTTTTTGATGTTTGTATAGCTACTTCCACTTTATTAGTAGTAGTATTTCTATGGAATATCTCTTTCTATCTTTTTACTCTTTAACCTATTTGTGTCTTTATAATTAGAATAAGTTTCTTATAGACAGCATATAGTTGAATTTTATTTTTTATTTTTATCCAGCTTGATGATTTCTGTCCTTGCATTAGAGTTCTTAGGCCATTTACATTTAATGGTTGGGTTTTAATCCACCATCTTGCTATTTGCTTTTTACTTCTTTGATATATTCTATGTAATTTTCCCCTTTACCTGCCTTCTTCTAGATTGCTGAAATATTTTTTAGTATTCTGTTTTATCTCCCAAATTGGTTTATTCATTTTATCTCCTTTTTACTGGCTCTTCGAGGATTTATAATATGCATTTTAACTTATCAAAGTTTACCTTAAAATTATTTTATACCCTGTCACATATAATATACTTTCATGTCTCCCTATTATTTGTGCTGCTATTGTCATATGTTTTCTTTGTACATATAAGTCCCACAATGCATTGATTTTTTTCTAATTTCTCTTTTAAAGATAAAGATTTAAAGTGAATTATCTTTTAAAGAAATTTTAAAAAGTCCTTTGTATTTCCCACATATTTCCTGATTCTGATATTTTTCATTCCTTTTTGTAAATTCATATTTCCCTTTATTATCATTTTCCTCCTGCCTGAAGAATTTCCTTTAACATTTCTTACAATGAAGGTTTCTTGGAAATGAATTTTCTCAGCTTTTCTTTGTCTGAAAAAGCCTATGTTCCACATTAATTGTTCAAAGATCCTTTCCTTTTGCTGAACATAGAATACTATATTGATTTTTCTCTTTTTAAATTATTTCAGTGCTTTAAAGATGTCATTCCATTTTCTTCTGGGTTGTGTTGTTTCTGGTGAAAAGTCTGAAGACTTTTTTATCCTTGCTCTTCTGTAATGTTTCTTTTTCTTTGACTACTTTTAAGATTTTCTTTTTCACATTAAAAAAATAATAATTTGATTATAATCTGTCTTGATGTGGTTTTGTGTTTATCTTGCTTTGGTTTCATTGAGCTTAGCTCTGTGGATTGATAGCTTTTATCAAATTGAGAAAAATATGTGGCCATTGTTTCATCAAATATTTTTTTAACTTAGTTATATTTATTCATTATACAGCAGGTCCTTATTAGTTATCTCTTTTATACATATTAGTGTATATATGTCAATCCCAATCTCTCAATTCATCCCCCGCCCCCGACTTTCACTCCTTGGCGTCCATACGTTTGTTCTCTACATCTGTGTCTCTATTTCTGCCGTGCAAACTGGTTCATCTGTACCATTTTTCTAGATTCCACATATATGCATTAATATACGATGTTTGTTTTTCTCTTTCTGACTTCCTTCACCCTGTATGACAGTCCCTAGGTCCATCCACGTCTCTACAAATGACCCAGTTTCATTCCTTTTTATGGCTGAATAATATTCCACTGTATATATGTACCACATCTTCTTTATCCATTCGTCTGTTGATGGGCATTTAGGTTGCTTCCATGACCTGGCGATTGTAAATAGTGCTGCAGTGCACATTGGGGTGCATGTGTCTTTTTGAATTATGGTTTTTCTCTGGGTATATGCCCAGTAGTGGGATTGCTGAGTCATGTGGTAATTCTATTTTTAGTTTTTTAAGGAACCTCCATAGTAGCTGTATCAATTTACATTCCCACCAACAGAGCAAGAGGATTCCCTTTTCTCCACACCCTCTCCAGCACTTGTTGTTTGTAGATTTTCTGATGATGCCCATTTTAACTGGTATGAGGTGATACCTCATTGTACTTTTGATTTGCATTTCTCTAATAGTGATGTTGAGTAGCTTTTCATATGCTTCTTGGCCATCTGTATGTCTTCTTTGGAGAGATGTCTATTTAGGTCTTCTGCCCATTTTTTGATTGGGTTTTTTTTTTTAATATTGAGCTGCATGAGCTGTTTATATATTTTGGAGATTAATCCTCTGTCCATTGATTCATTTGCAAATATTTTGTCCCATACTGAGGGTTGTCTTTTTATCTTGTTTGTAGTTTCCTTTTCTGTGCAAAAGCTTTTAAGTTTCATTAGGTCCCATTTGTTTATTTTTGTTTTTCTTGCCATTACTCTAGGAGGTGAGTCAAAAAAAATTCTTGCTGTGATTTATGTCAAAGAATGTTCTTCCTATGTTTTCCTCTTAAGACTTTTATAGTGTCTGGTCTTACATTTAGGTCATTAATCCATCTTGAGTTTATTTTTGTGCATGGTGTTAGGGAGTGTTTTAATTTCATTCTTTTACATGTAGCTGTCCAGTTTTCCCAGAATCACTTATTGAAGAGACTGTCTTTTGTCCATTGTATATCCTTGCCTCCTTTGTCGTAGATTAGTTGACCACAGGTGCGTGGGTTTATCTCTGGGCTCTCTATCCTGTTCTGTTGATCTACATTTCTGTTTTTGTGCCAGTACCATTTTGTCTTGATTACCTGTAGCTTTGTCGTATAGTGTGAAGTCAGGGAGTCTGATTCCTCTAGCTCTGTTTTTTCTCTCCAAGATTGCTCTGGCTTTTCACAGTCTTTTGTGTCCCCATACAAATTTTAAGATTTTTTTTTGTTCTAGTTCTGTAAAAAATGCCACTGGTAATTTGATAGGGATTGCATTGAATCTGTAGATTGCTTTGGGTAGCATAGTCATTTTCACAATATTGATTCTTTCAATCCAAGAATATGGTATATCTCTGCATCTGTTTGTGTCATCTTTGATTTCGTTCATCAGTGTTGTATAGTTTTCTTAGTACAGGTCTTTTACCTCCTTAGGTAGGTTTATTCCCAGGTATTTTATTCTTTTTGTTGCAGTGGTGAATGGGATTGTTTCCTTAATTTCTCTTTTTGATCTTTCACTGTTAGCATATAGGAATGCAAGAGATTTCTGTGCATTAATTTTGTATCCTGCTACATTACCAAATTCATTGATTAACTCTAGTAGTTCTCTGGTGGCGTCTTTAGGATTCTCTATTTATAGTATCATGCCATCTGCAAACAGTGACAGTTTTACTTCTTCTTTTCCAATTTGTATTCCTTTTATTTCTTTCTCTTCTCTGATTGCCGTGGCTAGGGCTTCCAAAACTATGTTGAATAATAGTGGTGAGAGTGGACATCCTTGTCCTCTTCCTCATCTTAGAGGAAATGCTTTCAGTTTTTCATCATTGAGAATGCTGTTTGCTGTGGGTTTGTCATATATGGGCTTTATATGTTGAGGTAGGTTCCCTCTATGCATACTTTCTGGAGAGTTTTTATCATAAATGGGTGTTGATTTGAATTTTGTCAAAAGCTTTTTCTGCATCTACTGAGGTGCTTATATGGTTTTTATTCTTCAGTTTGTTAATATGGTGTATCACATTGATTGATTTGCATATATTGAAGATTCCTTGCATCTGTGGGATAAATCCCACTTGATCATGGTGTATGATCCCTTTAATGTGTTGTTGGATTATGTTTGCTAGTGTTTTGTTGAGGATTTATCCATCTATATTGATCAGTGATATTGGTCTGTAATTTTCTTTTTCTGTAGTACCTCTGTCTGGTTTTGGTGTCAGGGTGTTGGTGGCCTGGTAGAATGAGTTTGGGAGTGTTCCTTCCTCAGAAACTTTTTGGAAGAGTTTGAGATGGATGAGTGTTAACTCTTCTCTAAATGTTTGATAGAATTCACCCGTAGAGCCTTCTGGTCCTGGACTTTTGCGTGTTGGAAGATTTTTTTTTTTAACATCCTTATTGGACTATAATTGCTTTACAGTGGTGCATTAGTTTCTGCTTTATAACAAACTGAATCAGCTATACATATACATATATCCCCATATCTCCTCCCTCTTGCATCTCCCTCCCACTCTCCCTATCCCACCCCTCTAGGTGGTCACAAAGCACTGAGCTGATCTCCCTGTGCTATGCGGCTGCTTCCCACTAGCTATCTATTTTACATTTGGTAGTGTATATATGTCCATGCCACTCTTTCACTTCATCCCAGCTTACCCTTCCCCCTCCCCATGTCCTCAAGTCCGTTCTCTACATCTGCGTCTTTATTCCTGTCCTGCCCCTAGGTTCTTCATAACCATTTTCTTTTAGATTCCATATATATGTATTAGCATATGGTATTTGTTTTTCTCTTTCTGACTTACTTCACTCTGTATAACAGACTCTAGGTCCATCCACCTCACTACGAATAACTCAGTTTCGTTTCTTTTTATGGCTGAGTAATATTCCATTTTATATATGTGCCACATCTTCTTTATCCATTCATCTGTTGATGGAGACTTAAGTTGCTTCCATGTCCTGGCTATTGTACATAGAGGTGCAGTGAACATTGTGGGACATGACTCTTTTTGAATGATGGTTTTCTCAGGGTATATGCCCAGTAGTGGGATTATTGGGTCATATGGTAGTTCTATTTTTATTTTTTTAAGGAACCTCTATACCATTCTCCATAGTGGCTGTATCAGTTTACATCCCCACCAACAGTGCAAGAGGGTTCCCCTCTCTCCATACCCTCCCCAGCATTTATTGTTTGTAGATTTTTTGATATGGCCATTCTGACTGGTGTGAGATGATACCTCATTGTAGTTTTTTTTTTTTTTTTTTTTTTTTGCGGTACGCGGGCCTCTCACCGTCGCGGCCTCCCCCGTTGCGGAGCACAGGCTCCGGACGCGCAGGCTCCAGACGCGCAGGCTCAGCGGCCATGGCTCACGGGCCCAGCCGCTCCGCGGCACATGGGATCCTCCCAGACCGGGGCACGAACCCGTATCCCCTGCATCGGCAGGCGGACTCCCAACCACTTGCGCCACCAGGGAGGCCCTCATTGTAGTTTTGATTTGCATTTCTCTAATGATTAGTGATGTTGAGCATCGTTTCACGTGTTTGTTGGCAATCTGTATATCTTCTTTGGAGAAATGTCTATTTAGGTCTTCTGCCCATTTTTGGATTGGGTTGTTTGTTTTTTTGTTATTGAGCTTCATGAGCTGCTTGTGAATTTTGGGATTAACCCTTTGTCAGCTGCTTCATTTGCAAATATTTTCTCCCATTCTGAGGGTTGTCTTTTGGTCTTGTTTATGGTTTCCTTTGCTGTGCAAAAGCTTTGAAGTTTCATTAGGTCCCATTTGTTTATTTTTTTTATTTCCATTTCTCTAGGAGGTGGGTCAAAAAGGATCTTGCTGTGATTTATGTCATAGAGCGTTCTGCCTATGTTTTCCTCTAAGAGTTTGAATAGTGTCTGGCCTTACATTTAGGTCTTTAATCCATTTTGAGTTTATTTTTGTGTATGGTGTTAGGGAGTGTTCTAATTTCCTTCTTTTACATGTAGCTGTCCAGTTTTCCCAGCATCACTTATTGAAGAGACTATCTTTTCTCCACTGTATATTTTTGCCTCCTTTTTCAAAAATAAGGTGACCATATGTGTGTGGGTTTAACTCTGAGCTTTCTGTCCTGTTCCATTGATCTATATTTCTGTTTTTGTGCCAGTACCATACTCTCTTGATTACTGTAGCTTTGTAGTATAGTCTGAAGTCTGGGAGCCTGATTCCTCCAGCTCCGTTTTTCTTTCTCAAGATTGCTTTGGCTATTGGGGGTCTTTCATGTTTCCATACAAATTGTGAATTTTTTTGCTCTAGTTCTGTGAAAAATGCCATTGTTTGTTTGATAGTGATTGCACTGAATGTGTAGATTGCTTGGGTAGTGTAGTCATTTTCACAATTATGATTCTTCCAGTGCAAGAACATGGTATATCTCTCCATCTGTCTGTATCATCTTTCATTTCTTTTAGCAGTGTTTTATAGCTTTCTGCATGCATACAGTTCTCTTTTCTCCTTAGGTAGGTTTATTCCCAGATATTTTATTCTTTTTTTTGCAATGGTAATTGGGATTGTTTCCTTAATTTCTCTTTCAGATTTTTCATCATTAGAGTGTTGGAATGCAAGGGATTTCTGTGCTTTAATTTTGTATCCTGCTACCTTACCAAATTCATTGATTACCTCTAGTAGTTTTCTGGTGGCATCTTTAGGATTCTCTGTGTATAGTATCATGTCATCTGCATACAGTGACAGCTTTACTTCTTCTTTGCTGATTTGGATTCATTTTATTTCTTTCTCTTCTCTGATTGTTGTGCCTAAAACTTGCAGAACTATGTTGAATAATAGTGGTGAGAGTGGACAACCTTGTCTTGTTCTTGTGTTAGAGGAAATGATTTCAGTTTTTCACCATTGAGAACGATGTTGGCTGTGGGTTTGTAATATGTGGCCTTTATTATGTTGAGGTAAGTTCCCTCTGTGCCTACTTTCTGGAGGGTTTTTATCATAAACGGGTGTTGACTTTTGTTGAAAACTTTTTCTGCATCTTTTGAGATTATCATATTTTTTTTCCTTCAATTTGTTAATATGGTTTATCACATTGATTTGCATATATTGAAGAATCTTTGAATTCTTGGAATAAATCTAACTGGATCATGGTGTATGATCCTTTTAATGTGCTGTTGGATTCTGTTTGCTAGTATTTTCTTGAGGATTTTTGCATCTTTGTTAATCGGTGATACTGCCTGTAGTTTTCTTTCTTTGTGACATCTTTGTCTGATTTAGGTATCAGGGTGATGGTGGCCTCATAGAATGAGTTTGGGAGTGTTCCTCCCTCTGCTATATTATGGAAGAGTTTGAGAAGGGTAGGTGTTAGCTCTTCTCTAAATGTTTGATAGAATTCGCCTGTGAAGCCCTCTGGTCCTCGGCTTTTGTTTGTTGGAAGATTTTTAATTTCAATTTTATTACTTGTGATTGGTCTGTACATATTTTCTATTTCTTCCTTTCTAGGAGTTTGTCTATTTCTTCCAGGTTGTCCATTTTATTGGCATAGAGTTGCTTATAGTAATCTCTTATGGTGCTTTGGATTTCTGCAGTGTCTGTTGTAACTTCTCTTTTTTCATTTCTAATTTTATTGATTTGAGTCCTCTCCCTCTTTTTCTTGTTGAGTCTGGCTAATGGTTTATCAATTTTGTTTATCTTCTCAAAGAACCAGCTTTTAGTTTTATTGATCTTTGCTATTGTTTTCTTTGTTTCTATTTCATTTATTTCTGGTCTGATCTTTATGATTTCTTTCCTTGTACTAACTTTGGGTTTTGTTTGTTCTTCTTTCTCTAGTTTCTTTAGGTGTAAGGTTAGATTGTTTATTTGAGATTTTTCTTGTTTCTTGAGGTAGACTTTTATAGCTATAAACTTCCCTCTTAGAACTGCTTTTGCTGCATTCCATAGGTTTTGGATCATCGTATTTTCATTGTAGCTTGTCTCTAGGTATTTTTTTATTTCATCTTTGATTTCTTCAGTGATCTCTTGGTTATTTAGTAATGTATTGTTTAGCCTCCATGTGTTTGTGTTGTTTACATATTTTTCCCTGTGATTGATTTCTAATCTCAAAGGACTGTGGTCAGAAAAGATGCCTGATATGATTTAAATTTTCTTAAATTTACCGATTGTGATTTGCTTGATTTGTGACCCAAGATGTGATCTATCCTGGAGAATGTTCCATGTACACTTGAGAAGAAAGTGTAATCTGCTGCTTTTGGATGGAATATCCTATAAATATCAATTAAATCTATCTGGTCTATTGTGTCATTAAAAGCTTGTGTTTCCTTATTAATTTTTTGTCTGGATGATCTGTCCATTGGTGTCAGTGAGGTGTTAAAAAGTCCCCCACTATTATTGTGTTACTGTGGATTTCCTCTTTTATAGCTGTTAGCATTTGCCTTAGGTAATGAGGTGCTCCTGTGTTGGGTGCATATATATTTATAATTGTTATATTTTCTTGGATTGATCCCTTGATCATTATATAGTGTCCTTCCTTGTCTCTTGTAACATTCTTTATTTTAAAGTCTATTTTATCTGATATGAGTATTGCTACTCCTGCTTTCTTTTGATTTCCATTTGCATGGAATATCTTCTTCCATCCCCTCACTTTCAGTCTGCATGTTTCCCTAGGTCTGAAGTGGGTCTCTTGTAGACAGCATATATAGGGGTCTTGTTTTTGTATCCATTCATCGAGCCTGTGTCTTTCGGTTGGAACATTTAATCCATTCACATTTAAGGTAGTTATCGATATGTATGTTCCTGTTACCATTTTCTTAATTGTTTTGGGTTTGTTTTTGTATGTCATTTTCTTGTGTTTCCCACTTTGAGAAGTTCCTTTACCATTTGTTGTAGAACTGATTTGGTGGTGCTGACTTGTCTTACCTTTTGATTGTCTGTAAAGCTTTTGATTTCTCTGCCAAATCTGAATGAGATCCTTGCTGGCTAGGGTAATCTTGGTTGTAGGTTCTTCCCTTTCATCACTTGGAATATATCATGCCATTTGCTTCTGACTTGTAGAGTTTCTGCTGAGAAACCAGCTGTTAACCTTATGGGAGTTCCCTTTTATATTATTTGCCGCTTTTCTCTTGCTTCTTTCAATAATTTTTCTTTGTCTTTCATTTTTCTCAGTTTGATTACTGTGTGTCTCAGTGTGTTTCTCCTTGGGTTTATCCTGGCTGAGACTCTCTGTGTTTCCTGGACTTGGGTGGCTATTTTCTTTCCCATGTTAGGGAAAGTTTTCAACTTTCCCATGTTAGGGAAGTTTTCTGTTTAAATATTTTCTCAGGTCATTTCTCTCTCTCTTCTCCTTCTGGGACCCCTATAATGTGAATGTTGATGCGTTTAATGTTGTCCCAGAAGTCTCTTAGGCTGTCTTCATTTCTTTTCATTCTTTTTCTTTATTCTGTTCTGCGGCAGTGATTTCCACCATTCTGCCTTCCAGGTCACTTATCTGTTCTTCTGCCTCAGTTAGTCTGCTATTGATTCCTTCTAGTGTATTTTTCATTTCAGTTATTGTATTGTTCATCTCTGTTTGTTTGTTCTTTAATTCTTCTAGGTCTTTGTTAAACATTCCTTGCATCTTCTAGATCTTTGCCTTCATTCTTTTTCTGAGGTTCTGGATCATCTTCACTGTTATTATTCTGAATTCATTTTCTGGAATGTTGCCTATCTCCACTTCATTTAGTTGTTTTTCTGGGGTTTTATCTTGTTCTTTCACCTGGTACAAAGTCCTCTGCCTTTTCATCTTTTCTCTCTTTCTGTGAATGTAGTTTTTGTTCCACAGGTTCCAGAATTTTAGTTCTTCTTGCTTCTGCTGTGTGCCCTGTGTTGGATGAGGCTATCTAAGAGGCTTGTGGAAGCTTCCTGATGGGGGGTACTGGTGGTGGCTAGCGTTGGGTGTTGCTCTGGTGGGCAGAGCTCAGTAAAACTTTAATCTGCTTGTCTGATGATAAGTGGGGCTGGGTTCCCTCCCTGTTGGTTGTTTGGCCTGAGGTGACCCAGCACTGGGACCTACCCTGCTCTTTGGTGGGGCTAATGGCAGACTCTGGGAGGGCTCACACCAAGCAGTACTTCCCAGAACTTCTGCTGCCAGTGTCCTTGTCCCCTCAGTGAGCCACAGCCACCCCCCCACCTCTGCAGGAGACCCTCCAATATTAGCAGGTAGGTCTGGTTCAGTATCCTGGTGGGTCACTGCTCCTTTCCCTGGGTCCTCATATGCTCACTGTTTTGTGTGTACCCTCCAAGAGTGGAGTCTCCGTTTCCCCCAGTCTTGTCAAAGTCTTTCAATCAAATCCTGCTAGCCTTCAAAGTCTGATTCTCTAGGAATTACTCCTCCCATTGCCAGATCCCCAGGTTGGGAAGCCTGACATGGGGCTCAGAAACTTCAGTCCGGTGGGTGGACTTCTGTGGTATAAGTGTTCTCCAGTTTGTGAGTCACCCACCCAGCGGTTATGAGATTTGATTTTATTGTGATTGTGCCCCTCCTACCATCTCACTGCAGCTTCTCCTTTGTCTTTGGATGTGGGGTATCTTTTTTGGTGAGTTCCAGTGTCTTCCAGTCGATGAATGTTCATCAGTTAGTTGTGATTCCAGTGCTCTTGCAAGAGGAAGTGAGTGCATGTCCTTCTACTCTGCCATCTTGAACCAGTCCCCCAAATATTTTTTATTAGATGCTAACAGGGTCAATTTTATGTTGTGAGTGTCTGGATTTTATTGGTTTCTTTTAAGGATTGTTGAGCTACTTTGCGTGGGAGGCTATTCATGTACTTTGGGCTTAGTTTTATCCTTTGTAGACTTCTTTTTAAACTTTGTTAGTTCAGGTAGTGTAGTCACACTGCTAAGGCATGTGTCTTTTGGGGTCTCCACTGAATGTCTCAAGTGATCGGTGAGGATGTTCCACTCTTAATTTTAGTAACTCAAGTGACTCCTAGCTCTTCGTGAACTCAGAACTGTTCCGCTCTTAGATTTCCAGTCACTCCTTCATCAGACCTCACGGAGTGTCAGTGTGCATATCTACATTTCAGTAGTCAGCAAAGAGTTCATGGGACCCTTGTGCAAATTTTCAGGGCCCTCTTTCTGCATTGCTACCTCCTCTTAGGAAGTCTGTGCTTCCAGCTACCTTAAATTCCCTGGATTCTGATCTCAGTCCCCTTAGCTTCATGATACTGCTGTGTTTTCCCTGGCATCCCTCTTTCTGCTTTGTGGTCTGGTGTGTGCTCCCAGGCAGAAAGCCAGCACCATCTTAGGGCTAACCCCATTGTTTCCTTCTCTCAGGGATCACAGACCTGTGCTGCCACTTGTACAAAGTCTGAAAACAATTGCTTCTTATGTTTACTTGGACTTTTCTAGTTATTTAAGGCAGGGGGGTAAAATCCAGTCTCTGTTACTCCATCATGTTTAGAAGCAGAAGCTTCTGTTATTCCCACTTTAGTGAGTTTCTGTCTTTTTTTTTTCTTTGCGGTACGCGGGCCTCTCACTGTTGTGGCCTCTCCTGTTGCGGAGCACAGGCTCCGGAGGCGCAGGCTCAGCGGCCATGGCTCACAGGCCCAGCTGCTTCGCGGCATGTGGGATCTTCCCGGACCGGGGCACGAACCCGTGTCCCCTGCATTGGACTCTGCGGCGGACTCTGTGGACTCTCAACCACTATGCCACCAGGGAAGCCCGAGTTTCTGTCTTGATGTG
Source organism: Mesoplodon densirostris (assembly GCF_025265405.1). Lineage (NCBI taxonomy): Eukaryota > Metazoa > Chordata > Mammalia > Artiodactyla > Ziphiidae > Mesoplodon > Mesoplodon densirostris. The sequence continues at coordinate 51,999,553 of NC_082662.1, forward strand.
GCATTTAACTTCAAATATTTTCTATTCTTCAATATGAGTTGATCATTTTTCTCTCTCTTAATAAAATACTGTGGTAAAATACATCCATATATCTTCTGTTATTAAAACATTCTTGAATGTTGTTCTTGATGTATTTTTTCCACATTTTTATATTAAATTTGGTTATGTCTTATTTAGAATTTTTATGTTCTCATTCATAATGTGAGAGCGGCCTCTGATTTTTGTTTCTTATCTCTGCTTCGTTTTTGTAACATAGTTATCCTACCTTTATAATTAACTTGGGGAACATTCCTTCTTTTTCTGATTCTGATTCTGAAATATTTTGGAGCACTCTGTTCCTTGAACGTTTGTTAGAACTTTCCAGTACAACTATCTGGGCTTGAAGTTTTATTTGAGCAGTGATTTTTAACTGCTGACTCAATTTCTTTCATGGTAATAAATTTATTAAGGTTTCCTGTATTTTTGAGTCAGTTGTGATAAGTTCTGTTTTTCTATTAAGCTGTCTATTTCATCTAACTTTTCAAGTTTACTAGCATAATGTTATTCATGTAATTCCTTTATTCTTCCTGTTAATGTCTGCTTTATCTGCAGTTATAGCCCCCATTTCCATTCATGATATTTGTTACTTTTACCTTCTCTTCTTTTTTCTTCCTCAGTTTTTACCAGAGGCTTTTCTGTTTCATTTGTCTTTTCTTAGAACCATGTTTTGGCTCTGTTGATTCCCTGAAGTTTATCTTGCTATTTTATGTCTTTCATCTGCTTTTATCTTTACTCCTCCTTTTTGATCTTTCTTTCAGTTTAATCTATTACTGTTTTTCATAGTTTCTTATGTTACCTTCTTAGGTTATTAATTTTCAGACATCTTTCTTTTCCAGTAAAATATTTTAAACCTCTAAATTTCTTTGTGAAATACCACTTTACCCATCTGGTCTCTGCTTGTATTGTAAACCATTCTTCCTTTCTCTCCCCCATATGAATATATAGAATTGAGTTTGTTGACTGCATTGGAGTCTTTTAATCCTTCAATAATAGCAGTATTATTCTTCTGGTTTACCTGTTTCTTCAAATTCTCAAAGAATAATAAAATCTTTAAATAAATTGTCTCTCTTTTCAAGTGCCTTTTTTTTATTTCTAAGAACTCTTATTTTATGTTTCACATTATGTTGTTCAGTTCATAAAATTAAATGAATGGTAATATTCTTCTTTGAGCATTTAGTCATTTGAATCATCCTCTTTGTTTTGCTAATATTTTTGATCTTGTATTCTACTCGGATATTTATGTTGTCATATTTTTAAAAATTTGTATTTGCCATTTCTTTGCTGCCCTTTTTTTAAAATAAAAAAGCAAAACCTCTTTATCACATTTTTTGAAACCTGTATTGTAAGCAAGTTATCCCTTAATTTTAACCCCAGTGTGATTATTATCTTTCAACCAGTTGTAGAATTCAGCTCATTCACATTTGTTTTAATAACTGAAATAATTGATTTTATTCTTTATATTTTATTTTTGTTTTCTGTTTATATTACATTACTTGCTCTCTTTATTTTAATTGGTTTAGTTTGGTTTCACTGTTAATTCTCTCTTTATTACCTTTTTATTGCTTGTTAATTTGAGCATTCTGCTAAGCTTTTTTTCTTTCCATTAGTGATTACCCTATCATTTCTTACAACCCACATTAAACTTATGTCTGCCCACACATACAAAGTTCTTTTCCTGCGTACCCCTTGTCCAATGTCTGACTTTGATGTTTTGCTAACTTAATATTTTCAGTTCCAGGCTATCATTAGATTTTCCTTCTAATATAGCATACCTGTTGTGTTTCAAGAAAGCTTAATATTACAAATTCCTGTTTACATGATCATCATCTATTTAGATTTAAATATGTATGTACCTATATATGCATGTGTATGTATATATATGTATGTACACACACTATGGAGAGAGAGAGAGAGAGAATATGAATTAATATCAGGGTTCACCACCACTGCTTCCTGTAGTCTTTGATTTCCTCTCTGTTGAGATAGCTGCTCAGAAGCAATTGTTTTTTGGTTATGTTCTTTCTCAAGTATTGTCCTCGGAGAATGTATATGGGAAGTTTACTTTTGAATCTTTGCACGTTGAAAATCTTTTCCTTTCCCCAACAGCTGAATAATATTTTTTTCTAGATATAGGATTTTTGGATCATTTTTCTTAATGGTCTGTACATTTTCCCACTGTCTTCTACATTCCAGAGTTGTAGATGAGAATTCCTTAGCTAGGCTAAATCTCTTGCCTGTGTAAGTAATTTATTTTTTCTGCCTGGAAGCTTGTATAATTTTCTGTTTATGCTTGAACTTCAAGTATTTCCTGGATTCAGTTCCTGGACTTAATGAGACTTTTCACTGCAGACTTAAATCTTGCTTCAGCCAGTATGAATGAATGAATGAATGAATGAATGAATGAATAAATAAATAAATAAATAGATCGATAAATAAATAAATAAATACTAGTACTGTATTTGTTTAATTAGAACATCTCCTTCATCTTTTCTTTTTTTTCTTTTCCTCTTCTTTAAAAATCCCTTCTGGAATCCCTGTTATTCTCATGTTAGGCTGCCAGATCTGCCCTCCAAGCCTCTTATTTATTCCCTCATTATTCCTTTGTGTCTTTGTTACAGGTAGTAAGATATTTCATTCACTTGGTCTTCCAGATCATTAATTCAATTTTTAACAGTGCCAGTGTTTTGTTTTGTTTTGTTTTTTTAATTCTCCTATAGAAATTTTTAATAAAATTGAAAGTTAGTGTTTTTAATTCAGAATCTTTCATGCTGCCTTCTGATTTCTCATTGCTTTCATTATTGGTGTTCTCTTCCAATTGTTTTCATCATTTCTACCTCACTGAGACCTTCCTCTTAGAGGTGTTCTGTATGACCTTCTCTCTCAGGTAAACTAGTCCCCTAAGTTAGGTATTATTTTTGTTTTGCCTACTCCTTAGTTTATGTTCTTTTGACTCTCATATAGGCTATAGGCTTTTATAGTCTCTGACATTAACAAATCTGAAAGCAGTGAAAGGTACAGCAGTTTCTGCCCTGGCGTTTTTGCTGGCAGGGAACAAATAGTGAATGACCCTTTTCCCTGGGTGGACTCAGCTCTCCTTTCCTGCTGCCAAGCGTTGAAACAATTCACCCTGCTAGGATAACCCCTGTCTTTTTTGGGCTCCTATCTTGAATTCTGATCCTACAACTCACTCCTCCCACCCATGCTCTCACACACAAGAATGTAGGTGCACGTGAACACACACACACACAGGCTGATAGGTCAGCTTGCCTGAGGGTGAATAGCTATCCTGAGAGTGCAGGTTATTCACTAAAACACCTGAGAGAGGGCTTCCCTGGTGGCGCAGTGGTTGAGAGTCCACCTGCCGATGCAGGGGACACGGGTTCGTGCCCCGGTCTGGGAAGATCCCGCATGCTGCGGAGCGGCTGGGCCCGTGAGCCGTGGCCGCTGAGCCTGCGCGTCCGGAGCCTGTGCTCCGCAACGGGAGAGGCCACAGCAGTGAGAGGCCCGCGTACCGCAAAACAAAAACAAAAACAAAAAGCACCTGAGGGAATGACAACAGTGGTCCTAATAGAAGCCTCAGAGGGAGGCAAACCTTTTGTTCTGCTGCTGCTAGCTTGCCTTTACTTACCAACAAGACGAAGTCCTGTACTTGCTCTCGCTCTGCTGAAGGTTTCTGGAGAACCTGTGACCTCAGATGTACTCTCTGAGTATTGCCAGTTGGGCTGCTCTCGTATATCCATATTACCCAAGAGTTGATTTAAAGAGACCCACATGGGAGGGACACTCCGAGTGTCTGAATAACCCTAATGCAGGAGGGCCTTACCAGAGGCATCTGCAGCTGTAAACCTTCCTGCCTCCCGGGTTTGGTCACTTGAACTCCAAGCATACTCTCTGGCCACTTATTCTAACTTGCTGTGAGAACTGGACATCCCTCTCCTTGCCCTTACTGGGGGTGGGGAGGGAGCGTCTACCTGGAATAGCTTAGTTATACTGTAAAGTGTTGAGCTGTTTAACTATTGCTCTGTTATAAACCACAACCAATGCTCCGTAGTTCAACACAGTAATCGTTTATTTGACTCACAGGTAGGTCATTTAGGCTGTGCTCTGTGGGGTGGTTCTGTTCTCAGCTGGACTCCGTCCCTCCAGTCTTGGCTCTGTGGAGGTGTGTGATCCAGGCCGGGCTTGATGGTCAGTGCTCTGCCCCACATACCTCTTATCCTCCTCCTGGGACCAATGGGCTAACCCTGAGTGATCCTCTCAGAAGTTCAAGAGAGCAAAGCAGAAACACATAATGTATCTTGAAGCTTAGACTTGAAACTGGAATGCAGTCACTTCTGCCTCACTATTTTGGCCAAATCCAGTCACATGATGGAATCCAAAGTCTAAAGGTAGGAAAGGCGGTCCTGCCCACAGTGTGAGGTTGGGAGGAGGAGGGTGTAGCACCGCAAATTAAGTGGCAAAGTATGTGGATACGTAGAGAGCGGAAGACTTTGGGACCATGAACTCAACCTGCCTCAGCATTTAAGAATTGCAATGAACCATTTCCAAGTTATAATGCTTCTTCAAAGGAGACAGCCATGAGGTTAGCTTGGAGGTAGTGAGGAAACTTGTGCAGAGGACACATTGGAACTGGACCATAAGAACAACACAGAGTTTTCCAAGTAGACAAGGTTGAGTAAAAGGAGCAAAAATCAGTCAAGATGGAAGGTACGGGGCCTCCCTGGTGGCGCAAGTGGTTGAGAGTCCGCCTGCCGATGCAGGGGATACGGGTTCGTGCCCCGGTCTGGGAGGATCCCATATGCCGCGGAGCGGCTGGGCCCGTGAGCCATGGCCGCTGAGCCTGCGCGTCCGGAGCCTGCGCGTCCGGAGCCTGTGCTCCGCAACGGGGGAGGCCACAACAGTGAGAGGCCCGCATACCGCAAAAAAAAAAAAAAAAAAAAATGGAAGGTACGGAATAGAGGCACAGAAGTCTGCAAATGAATGGGGCATTTGGGGAGTGAAGAGTTGTCCTATGTGGATCGATCCTTAGAAGCAATCCTTCCACACAGTCTTTTGTTTCATTGCATTGTTCTTTCCAGTGAGCTATCATAGCTTCTAAAAAGTTGGAATTTCAGGCGTTGTGCTAGGAAGAGTTATCCTGTTGCATATTCTTCAGAACATGCTGCATAGATGGCTGCTTTCTTTATACCTCAAAAAATTATTTTGCTTAAATAAGGTGAAGGGTTTAGCACATACATATTAAGTTTCTACTGGGACTAGTGTTCCTTCAATATATTGGTGCCACTTAACTTAGCTCAATGTGTTCTGCCATGTATGCCACGTGTGAAAAAAATACTGATAAATAACATTTGTTTGCTTTCAAAAGACATTTAGGTTTCACAAAATGTGAGCTCTTCTGTGGAGCCCTCCCTGACACTTTCTCCCCCTTTCTCCCGCCAGGCTCTCCTGCTAAAAGTTCTCATTTCTCTCTCTACTTTCTTCAGAACATTTTTTTTTTTTTTTTTTTTTTTTTGTGGTACGCGGGCTTCTCACTGTTGTGGCCTCTCCCGTTGCGGAGCACAGGCTCCGGACGCGCAGGCTCAGTGGCCATGGCTCACAGGCCCAGCCGCTCCGCGGCATGTGGGATCCTCCCAGACCAGGGCACGAACCCGTGTCCCCTGCATCGGCAGGTGGACTGTCAACCACTGCGCCACCAGGGAAGCCCTCTTCAGAACATTTTTGTTAGGATGTGATTTTAGTGTGATTGTTTGATCACTGTCTCCTCAATTAAATTGTCAGCTTCTAGGAGAGCAGTAGACCAGGTCTTTTGCCTATAACTGGTTCCCCAGAGCCTAGCATAGTGCCAGAGTCATAGTGACTGAATACTAAATATGTGTTAAGTAAGTGAGTGAATGAGTGAATCAGTGTGAATAACTGAATGAGATAGGCCTAGACTGTTGGCTGTATGAGATAGGTAGGTTTTGGTTTATCTGTACAACTTCAAGCGTTCCCCAGGTTTATCACTTTCCTGTGGTGAGGCAGACAGACCGTATTCATTCTCTAGAGCTTCCATTCAATCCGTATTCATCATGGCTTGACATACGGCTGAATGTGGACTAGGTACTGGTGATGTGGAGATCATTAGGGCTGGTTTTGCTCTGAAGGAGTTGCTGGTTTAGTGGCAGAGATATTGAAGGAAAGGGGCAAAGGCAATCGTTGTGCTAAGTGTTAAGATACAGGTATATCCACCTTGAACTTGGAGAAGAGGCTTTGGGCTCAGCTGGCCCTCCACTGGGGCTTTTTGAAAAGGGGCAGTCTGAACTGAGTCACGAAGGCTAATCAGCAGTTAGACACATAACAGGGAAGAACATTCTGGGCAGAATGGAGTAAAGGTTTCAAGGTACAGGGAAGTGAGAAATCAAGGCCACTATAGGATACTTCAAGTAGTTCAGTGTTGCAGAATGGAGAAAGCAAGGGTGGGGATGGCAAGTGAGGAAGCTGGAGGTCAGCATGGTCATGTCACAGAGGGTCGCTCAAGCCCAGCTAAGGACGGGACTTTTTCCTGAAGGGAGTGAGGAACAGTTGAAGGGTTTTAATCAAGGGTTGGTGTCATCGGGTTTTACCTTCTGAAGTTTGCTCTGGACACAAGGGAGAACAGATTGGAAGGCATGGGACTCTGGGGAAGAAGATATATAAAGAAACAGTTAATTATATAGTGTGATAAGGTCTGTGTGAGATTTGATTCCTGCTCTGTGATCTCAGAGGAGGAGCATCTAAACTAGAACTGGGGTCTCAGTCTAGGCTAAAGGAAGTGTTTCAAGTTATCAGGGTGAAGAAGCTGGGAAGAATTTTCCAGGCACCTAAAAGTAGGGCAGAGGCACAGAAGTATTCGAGAATGGGACCTTGTCAGAGTGCTGCAAAGGATTCTTTATTGATGGAGTATAGAATACTAAGAGGGAATTGATGAGAAATGAAGCTGGAGAGTAAAACGCCATCCAGAAGCAAGTCTTCCTCCTGTTAAATATTGCTTTAGACTGCAGTTATCACATCTATACCAAGAACTTTTTTTTTTACTTTTTTATCGTAGAGAATTTTGAACCTGTACAAAATAGAGAAGTATAGCGAACACCCAGTTAGCCACCCTCAGCCCTACAGCCATCAACCCGTGGCCGGTTCTGTTCCATCTGCAGCACCATTCACTTCCCCTTCACTTGCTCTTTGAAAGCAGATCCCAGATAATATATCTTTTTTTTTTTTTTTTTTTGTGGTACGCGGGCCTCTCACTGCTGTGGCCTCTCCCATTGCGGAGCACAGGCTCCGGATGCGCAGGCCCAGCGGCCATGGCTCACGGGCCCAGCCGCTCCGCGGCATGTGGGATCTTCCTGGACCGGAGCACGAACCCGTGTCCCCTGCATCGGCAGGCAGACTCTCAACCACTGCGCCACCAGGGAAGCCCAATATATCATTTTATACATCAGTGTTTCAGTATGTATCATTTAGCTAAGAAGACTTTTTCAAAACATAACCACAATTATCAGTTTCACACCTAACACTTAATAATAATGCTCCGTATCATCAAGTAGCTAGTCATTGTTGTAATTTCCGTTTATCTCACAAATTTCATGCAAATATGAATATAGATATAAATACAAATATTTATATATACTGTTTGATCCAGACCTAAATAAAGGGCTGGGACCTTTTTTTTTTTTTTTTTTTGCTGTACGCGGGCCTCTCACTGCTGTGGCCTCTCCCGTTGCAGAGCACAGGCTCCAGACGCGCAGGCCCAGCGGCCATGGCTCACGGGCCCAGCCACTCCGCGGCACGCGGGATCCTCCCAGACCGGGGCACGAACCCGTGTCCCCTGTATTGGCAGGTGGACTCTCAACCACTGCGCCACCAGGGAAGCCCGAGGGCTGGGACCCTTTTGAAAGAGAAAGAAGATGCTCTCAGTCATTAACAGGTGTCAGTGGGGACTTTTGATTTAAACAGGGATGAGTAATTACTTACTTCAATTTATTCTACTTTTTCAATACTATTTCAGATATCTGGACGAGTATTAGGCAAAATATAAAGGAAGCCAGGCTCATATTATTGGTTCTACCTCTCTCTCCCATTTTCTTAGGTCTCTCTGCTCCCTGGTGTGCAAATGGACGTACTCTGCAGAGAAAGGCTGGGATGACAGTTTCTGGAAGATGGTTGGTTTGGAAGACTTGGTTGCAGATAATTACAGCAAAATAGGTAAAAAAAATTTTTTTCTGATTATGTGTATGTAGACATGAATATATTGGTGTTTATTTTTTGTTTGTCTTTGTCTGAATTAAAATATAGGAACACAGCCCTGTTTTTCCAAGAGAAGCGAGTAAGTTATGATGGGTAGGCCATGACTAGTAGGCCCTTGTATTGGGGCTTATAGGAACTGAGTTATGGAAAGCTGCCTTGAAATGTAGACTCTTAGATGTGGGGCTAGACTGAGGAAGATATTTGCATGGAGCAACTGGGAATAGCATAATCAAAGGGATGTGTATGGCTTGTCTCCAGTCAGACCTAGGAAAATGTCTTGTGATTTAGGTTCAAGGAACCAGGCAATGCCATACAGAAAAAAATAATTGACGAGGTCAAAATTGGAAGGATCAGGAGCAAGACATAAAGTGGAACGTGAGCCAGTGGTTCCTGACTAAAGCCGTAGGGTCCCTGACTTCCAGTTTTATGCGACACTAACTGGGTAGTAAAGGTGTGGATGATTGGTAGGAATTTACCTGGTAAAAGAATTCAGATACTAGGTACATATAATGGTAGCTGATATGTTAAAGTTTCAGGTTTACATGTTCATGTCACAGAAAGATGTTTATTTCTTATAGTTACTACCTACGATTCTAGTAAGCTGTCATCAGGTAGGCAATTATACCTGATTAAAGAGAAGTACTTCTGTATTGTTTAGTGTGCAGGCTAGGAGGTTGTAATGAGACAATTTAAAAGTACTGCGGATTAAACAGGATGCCAGAGTATTTCCCTTTTATGTAGTAGAATAGAGGTAAGTGATTATCAGGCAGCTCTGCCATTCTCATAACATATCCTCCAACTTTGGGTCCAGATTAGCCACTTCATCTCTCATCAGTTCCCAGCCAGTTAGTGGGAAGAATATAAAGGACCAGAAGAATCCATCCACATTCCTTTGGAGGAAGCCTAACATGGAAATGGGCCACATCATTTCTGATCACATCCTATTGACTGGCACTTGTTTTTTTTTTTTTTTTTAACATCTTCATTGGAGTATAATTGCTCTACAGTGGTGTGTTAGTTTCTGCTGTATAACGAAGTGAATCAGCTATACATATACATACATCCCCATATCTCCTCCCTCTTGTGTCTCCCTCCCACCTTCCCTGTCCCACCCCTCTAGGTGGGCACAAAGCACCGAGCTGATCTCCCTGTGCTATGCTGCTTCCCACTAGCTATCTATTTTACATTTGGTAGTGTATATATTTGACCAGCACTTGTTAACGAGGCCTCATTAGGCTGCAGGGGTGGCTGAGAAATGTGGTAATTGGCCAGGCAGTCAGGTGACCATTCGTGTGACTGGCCAGAAGTTGAGAGCTGTGCTATAAAATATGAGTGAACAACTAGTAGTGTCTGCCATAGTTTCAACTCCCCTTGATAACCAAGTCACTTAGTAGGTCATTTCAGTCCAACCTTTCTCTGGTGGAGTCCTCATGACCACTCTCTTAGATTGCAAGAATATAAGAATAGAAATATGAAAGATCCACGTACCATCTATACTGCTATGCTGTGGACAACATAGCTCAGTTGTCCATGGTCTGTTCAACTACTAATAGCTAAATCCAGGGTAAAGAACAGAGCCAGGGTAGTATGCAGAAAGAACCCTTCTGGACTTTCTGTGGCTCAACTGAAACTGTCACAGGATCTGAGCTGGTAGAGAAGGGGAGGAGCTTGGGACCAGGGGAAGGGAGGAAGAAAGCAAAGCAGCAGTCATTAGTCATCAGCTGCATTCTAAGTCCTTTGGTCGGTGATTTGGTAGGTGATTTTTATTTATCTCATTTGGCCCTCACAAACCTATTTGTTTAGCTATTTCCATTTTACAGATGGGAAAACTGAGATTCAGTTCTTTTGTCTGCTGTTTAGTTGTAGGGTCAATAGTAGGACTAGGGTCTCTGACTCTACACTTTTCTATCAAAGCAGACTTCCTCCTTGGGATATCTGGGACCTGAGGGAACTGATGTGGCTGTATGTCTGGCCTCCAGCAGGATTAAGCAGAAGTCCAGTATTTAGCACCCAAAGCCAGTTTGAGCTTGACTGGAACAAACATCCATAGTCCACACCTAGACAGGAGTCAGAGTGTGATGGGCTCTCAGCTGATGAGTGGATATAACTTCACAGGGTATAAAAAATATTAATACTTTAAGTCATATGGTGGTTAGTTTTAAAATTCTGGGTATTCAGACCATCTGGAGCCAGCAACTGAGATAGCAACTGGGGAATAGAGTCAGTCTTTTATTCTGGGGGCTGAGGGAGCCAACCAGATGATGGTGGGTCAGAAATCCAGCCAGCCAGACTGGGGTTTTGGACAGTGCCTTAGGTCCAGCAGGAGAAATGGGCAGCCAGACAGCAAAGTGATACTCAACCAAAAGCTTCTGGAGGGCAGGGACTGTATCTGCCATACCCTTGAGTATCTTGGCATAGAAGATGTTGGTAAACATCTACTGACAGAATGTGTTTGACTTGAGCACAATTGTTTGAATTGAGACGGATTGGAAAGAGTTAAGAGAAAACGGTGGCAAAGAGATATCTCAGGTGTCTTTGTTTGCTCTGGCTGCCATAACAGCATACTATAGACTGAGAGACTTAAACAACAGAAATTTATTTCTCACGGTTCTGGAGGCTGGGAAGTCCAAGGTCAAGGTGCCAACAAGATAGTTTAATTCTGAAGCCTCCTCTTGGCTTGTTGGCAGCTGCGTCTTGCTGTGTGTTCATGTGATCTCTTCTTTGTATGTGTGCAGAAAGAGAGCTCTCTGGTGCCTCTTCTTATAAGGACACTAAACCTATAAGATCAGGGCCCCACCCTTTTGGCCTCATTTAACCTTAATTACTTCCTTGTTGACTCTTATCTCCAAATACAGTCACACTGGGGTTAGAGCTTCAACATAGGAATCTTGGCGGACACAATTTAGCCCACAACCCCAAGGTACTAGTGCACTGGTCATTAGAGCTAAAGCAGGGCCACTAAGTCCTGAGTCCCCAGTCTGGTGTTCTGGAGGCTCCCCATGAGCTCCCTGCCTTGACGAAGAAGCATCAGGACTGAGTACTAGGGGAGGGACTCTTGTCCTGTAATTGAGGGGTTCAGGCAAGTTGGGTCTAAAACACTGAACTGGGAGCAAGGGTAGTTTTAGTTTTAGCACTGATGGTATGCACTTAGACAAGTGTCATAATGCTGTATATCTTTATAGTCTTGCCTATGAAAGCTATAGTTAATGGTAGAATGAAAACTAATAGTTTACTGTTTCTGAGACATGATGCTATTGCATTACAACCAGTATCCTTTTAAATTTTCAAAACAGTGTAACAGAGTTATTTTTATTTATCCTGTTCTACAGCTGAAGAAACCAAGGTTCAGAAAGGGGAAGGGTGTCTAACCTGTGGTTGCACAGTTTGCAAATGGTAGAAGCAGAATTCAAACATATGTTTGGAGGATTCCAAATCCTGCTCTAATCATTTCGCTGTATTGACTTCCAAATAATGTTTATTGTGTGTCTATAGTAGGCAACAAATAAATGCTAATCCTCCTTCCCCTTCTATATTTCAAGCACATTTCTGTGTGCTTTCACATACCTTGTTGCATGTAATTCTTAAAACCAGTGACAAAAGTACTGTTACCTTGTTTACAGATGAGAATCAGATATAAAGAACTTTCTATAACCACATGCAGAACCAATAAATGATGTCAGGATTGAAACCCTCCCTGTGGGAGGCCCTAAAAGGAGCTAATATTTTACTGGAACACAAATTTCAACTTCAATTGCTTCATTGTTTAAGTGATTTTTAAAATTTATATGTCTACCCTTTCCCTCAAATTTAGTTGTTTGTTCCTGAGTATTCCCATGATGTGTTGAACGCAGATTTATTATAGTACACATTGATTACCTGTTTACATGTCTTGATTCTACTGTAGACTATGAGTTCCTTGACCTGTGGATTTTCACTTCTTTACATTTGTATTCTGGCCCCAGCACAAGACATGGCACATTTTAGCAGCTAAATTACTCTTTGATTAATAAGTGGGTAAATGAATGACTCGGGTGGCTGGTACTGGGATGTCCACACTTTTTGCTTTTAAAAGCTCTAGTGATGTTTACTGATTTTAGCAGTTATCTTAGGTGACTTGGGTTCAAGTTCAACTCTGATTTTCTGATTATTTTCATCTTTTTGTGCTCCCCTCCCTTCCAAACCAAGACCCATGTTTAATTAGTATATTAGCTCTGCTAATAGAGCAATACCTACAGGAAATATTCATTAAAAGTCCATAATGCTAATCTAGCAGAAATTTTCAGAATAATTTTATTAGATTTTGCCTGTTAATGGATTTTTAATGGATGTCCTAAGGAGCCATATCATTAACCAGAATATTACCATACATGAATTAAAACTTACCCAATCATCAAAATTAATTGTATGATGTTGCCTTTGATTTTCATTTCTGGTGACTTGAACTTGTAGTTTCAGTCTGAACCAGAAGTGGAGGATGTTAAAGAGGACATGCACTCTCAGTTGGGACTTTCAGAAACTCCTCTGGAAGCTACCTCCGGGCAGTCGTAGCAGTTCTTGGAACTATGAGAAATGAATCTCGGAAGCCTCCCTATGAAGTGTTAAACATTTCCAGTGGACTCATTGCCCATCAAATGTGGACACTACAGTGCAAAACCTTTTAACAGATTTGAACAGCACATCATGGATTTGAGCATTAATATAATTACCATAATTCGCTCCATGTGGAGCTTTTAGCCAAGTCTTTACCAGCCTTCCTGGGCCCGTGCAGTAAATAAATGCTTTCCCTGAAAACTGAACACCTCAGCAACTGATAGTCTTATAGAGGGACATTTTTGAAATAAATTATTTATGAAGTGTAAGTTAAGGATCAAATGCAATATTTATATGGTGCATTTCAAGGACAGGGGAAGAAATTTACAATGTTTTAAGTAACTACTTGCAAGTTTCCAAAGATAAAATGTTACTACCTAATGCCTTCCTTAAGGAGGTATTTGGATGGTTTGGTTTGGGAACATTATACAAAGTAAAAGAAAAAAATAGTTTTGTGAATCAAAAGAATATAGTAGACATTTCTTTTTTTTAACATCTTTATTGGAGTATAATTGCTTTACAGTGGTGTGTTAGTTTCTGCTTTATAACAAAGTGAATCAGTTATACATATACATATGTTCCCATATCTCCTCCCTCTTGCATCTCCCTCCCTCCCACCCTCCCTATCCCACCCTTCTAGGTGGTCACAAAGCACCGAGCTGATCTCCCTGTGCTATGAGGCTGCTTCCCACTAGCTATCTGTTTTACCTTTGGTAGTGTATATGTGTCCATACCACTCTCTCACTTCGTCCCAGCTTACCCTTGACATTTCTTGACAATTAAAACTATACTAGTTGATTTCATGTTCAGAATTGATGGAGAAAACCCAAACCAGTATTTTGTAGGGAACTATATACCCATAGTCCAATTAAATGATCTGTGTCAATAGATTTTGACCTTCAGTTCTCTGTGAATCATTCCCTGCTTACCCATCTAATCCTAAACATGTATCAAAAGCAAACAAGAAGGAAGAGATCAGCAGGGAGGCAGGACCCTTAGGAAGAGAAGCAACATCCCACCTGTTCTAATTGATTATCCAGGCTCTCTTTCAGCAGGTTCCATTGCTTTTTCACTTCCTGGGAAAAGTGCTTCATTGTATTATTGGGGCAGGCCACCTGATGCATGTGTACAGCATGGCTGAATTATAGAGTGACTATCTGCATTACAGAAAGAGCCTTGTTACATAAAAAGGTACAGTGTGTTAGCTTATAGATCATTCGTTTTGTGGGGTCAGGGAAGCCAGGCAATGCAGGAACTAACTGTTAAATGAGAGGCAGAAATGATGATGAAGCCAATGTAAACGGGACCATTCCTTAAGGGGAGGGAGACTGCATTTTTTCACTGGGTTTGTCTCCCTTTATGAGACCACGTTTTAGACGTCGGACACTGTGGGCCCTTCACCTGGCACATGGTATACATACTGATGAAGTATTTGTTGAACATATGTTAGAATGAAGGATTTGATTAAATAAGCCCCCCTTTGGTTTTGATTATTCCTAATAGTTAATGGACTCTATAACTTCTTTTGAATTCAATGATACTACTAGTTGATAGACAATGTTTTTGTTTCATAAATTCAGTGTTCACAGTCTTTTTTTCACTAACCGGTTTACCACTTAAGAAGGGCTCCTGTGGAAGACACCGCCCCCACCGCCCCCCTCCCCCGCCCCCCGAATGAGAGCTCATTTCTACAACAAGTCTCTCAGAGACTTTCCAGACAGGAAATATTACAGACTCCTTCACACACAAAAAAACCCCAAATAACTGAAACAACTTATTTTAGGAAGATTGGGAATATCGCTTTTCCATAGAGTAAAATAAACCCTGCAGTTAACTGAAGCTGAGTTTTAGATATTTTTGTCCTGTAGGCTTAAAATTATAGCTAAAGAATCTTGACTAATGACATGTATGTGTTTGGGACATAGATATGTCAGTACTCACCACTGTCCCGCTCCAGAGTCCAACCCGTTGAGAACATTTCACAGAGACACCTGAAGCAAAGCATGATATTGACTTTGGTTAGACCGAATTAAAGAGCAGTGGGGAGAAACCTACCCTCTTTTCTGAACCTTGGGACCTGCATGGCACTGACTTGATCCATTCATTGGCAGGCCAAGGAGCTGAGACAAAGAGACAAGACATCTGGCTGGGCTTGCTTCGGCACTTGACCTGCTGAATTTAAACTCAAACTCCAAGAGCTCACTGGCCCTCAGGTGGTTTAAATCCAAAGAGCCCACAGGTTGTTCAAGAAGATAGGCACATGCCAAGGCTGTACTGACCCCATTTCAAGGCTGTTGCTCCACTTCCACATGGCCCTGTAGGTGTTGGTTTTTTCCAGAGTCTCATGGATCAGCTAAACGATTCC
Source organism: Mesoplodon densirostris (assembly GCF_025265405.1). Lineage (NCBI taxonomy): Eukaryota > Metazoa > Chordata > Mammalia > Artiodactyla > Ziphiidae > Mesoplodon > Mesoplodon densirostris. The sequence continues at coordinate 52,014,809 of NC_082662.1, forward strand.
TCCTTCCCAGGCTGGAAAAAGTAAAGAGTATAGAAGCAGGAGTTGGGAGTGTTTATACTAGGGCTACTCCATCCTTGGGGAAAGAAGAGGAAATCCCCTTGTGGAAACATGCCCAAGGGGTCTTCACCAGCAATATTTATCAGGACCAGTGTTGGGAGCCTGAGTCCAACAGTGTCATCCATAGTAGTGGAGATTATAAAATCCTTTTAAGCTATGAATACTCAGTGTTCTGAATTTGCCCAATAGAACTGTACATGTTTGCAAGGATCTATCCATTCATTCCTTAGAATGTGAAACTTGTTTTTCATTTAGAGTTTTGCTGAACTGCTGCACCATCTTGGTATCACAAGATGCCAGTGCTGTTTTTAGTAATTTACATTGGGAGGTCTGGAGAAACCTTTGGCCACAGGTAATTGCAGCATTTTCCAGGCTCTATTGGGGCCAGTTGTACGACCTCTTCCTTGTCCTGAAGGAGACCATCCCATGGGTGCTCTGGACCGGGCTTTGCCCTTGACCCTGGACCTTTGATCTTACCCTGTCTACTCTTAACATCCTTCTCATTCCTGCCCAAGTGGCAGAACATGGTCTTTCCAGTACTTGAGGCAAGAATATATCCTCTGAGTATTGTACTGTCTTACTTTACCCTTTAAAATTAAACTTCTGCCTGATGGAGAATGACCTAAAGTTCTTCCTGTCAGTTAGTGACCTATCCAATCATGCATCCATCCCTCCAGCCATACTGCTGAGTGCCTCCTATGTACTAGGTGCTGGTCTAAGTTCCGGAGAAGCAAAAATGAATTCATTATGGTCCATCCTCTTGAGGATCTCATGTCTTTGGGGGTGAAGGGTGGAGATAATTGAATTAATAATCTCAGTGTTTTTTGTGTTTTTCAATAATCTAGAGATGTCCAAATTACTTGGGTAAGCAGATCATGAAGTCACTAATAACTAGAGGCTGTATCAAAGAAGTCTTTGCATGAGCTAGCATTTGAGATGTGTCTGAAAAAATATGAGTAGTAGTTTACCAAGCAAAGAGGGGAAATGATTTGTGAGGCAGAAGAAACAGCATAGGCAGAGGCATGGAGGCATGGAAGAGTGTGAGTGTCTGTGAATGGTTGAGTGTGGCTAGAGCAGTGGACCTGGGATGGGGTGGGGATGAGTGGCGGAGGATGGGATAGGAGAGGGGCCTGGGTTTAATTTCCAGTGGGACTTTTATCCTTTCTTGAAGCTGGGGCCACTGGTAAGAGACTCAGCATCACAAGATTGGCTTCATTGCTCTCAAGACATGGTTCCATTACTATCCTGCCAATGCTGTAAATAAAGGTGAAGGCAGTTTTAGGAGTTTTGTAGCTCTGATGAAGACGAGAAAGAGTGTGTGTGTGTGTGTGTGTGTGTGTGTGTGTGTGTGTGTGTGTGTTTCCCAAGCCCATTTCTTTCCTTTACTTACATATAGTACCCATTATGTACCTTCCTTTCCATCAAGATTTGTTGGGAAGCTGAAATGACAGATCAGAGGACAGTGTCTACAAAGCCTATAGACATGTTAGCTGTTATCATTTTTGGGTGTACCTTGGCACTGGAGGACAACAGTCTTCACTCCCTGGGTACTCTATGTTTCCTACCAGTGGGCCTCAAAGAAGTACCTGTGCTCCCCACTCTTCACCACCCTTAGACTCCCAGAAGTACTACTTCAGCTGCTGGCCCTTCCAGGAATAGTCCTGCGGAGCCAGAAGGGCAAGGGAACAGTGATGACCGCATCATGTTGTAAGGTAATGGCTTTCAGAGGTTTTGCTGTATACAAGGTTTCATGGAACTGCTCCTCCTTTCAGTATGGCATCTGGAAGATAATTGGGAGCCTCCCAAAAGTGAGGTCAACCTCCAGCTTCTCTTCCTACCACTGGACAGCCAGTGAATACCAGAGCCAAAAGGGATCATGGAGATTTTGCTCTAATACCCTCATTTTATAGATGAAGAACCAAGACTCAGGGAGGCAGGGTGAATTTCTTTGTCTTGCAGCATCTTAGTGACAAAACTGAGATCAGAAACGAGGTCTTCCAACTCCCAGGCCTGTTGCAGTACTCCTATCACACTACTACTATTTTTTCAACCAGTTTTGGTCATTTAGCCAATCTGGATACTGTCATTTGAAAGGGACTAAGCACTAGGAGAATGTCACTGAGGGAAAGACTTAGGTGAATTCACCCAACCCGTTGTCCAGTCTTCAATCTTGAACATGAAGGAACTGAACTTTGCCCAAGCAGCTGGAAATGGTTGCATCTTGGACTATATCAAGCAAGCTTTTTAGTGACTGATGTAGATAAAGTAAAATAATTAAGTAGTATATTACCCATTGCCTATTTTAATAGTTAAGGGTTTGGTCACCAGAGTCAGACATTCCTGAGTTCAGTTCTGGCTCTGTCATATGTATTGTTGGATGTGGTACTTGATTTTTCTGAGCCTTAATTGGTATATTTTGAAGATTAAAGAAAACACTGCAGGTAATGTTCCTGACACATACAGAGTCTTCAGAAAATGTTACTCTTAGTATCTTAACAACTTTCTGTTCTCCTGAACACAAACTTCTCTCTAAGTTATAGGTCATGTATGCCAAGGCCAGTTCCCCTTGAGTAATCCCATGTAATTATTACCAACTTCTTCTGACTTTGAGGAATGCCTTTTTCTGAGCTCCACCTTTGTATTCACACAGCTTTTTTTCCAAGTTGGATATAATAAAACTAATCAGATGTCTGCTTCTAAATCATAATCTCTTTCTAAATCATAATCACATTCTTAACTCTTTAAGAGGTTACCTTGGGCTTCCCTGGTGGCGCAGTGGTTGAGAGTCCGCGTGCTGATGCAGGGGACACGGGTTCATGCCCCGGTCTGGGAAGATCCCACATGCCGCGGAACGGCTAGGCCCGTGACCCATGGCCGCTGAGCCTGCGTGTCTGGAGCCTGTGCTCTGCAACGGGAGAGGCCACAAGAGTGAGAGGCCTGCATACCGCAAAAAAAAAAAAGAGGTTACCTTGATCTGAATTACAGGTTTCCCTAAATTCTTCAGTCCCAAAAATGGCAGTCTTTAGTTTTTTCCCATGAACAAAAGAGCACATATCCACAGGCAAATAAAAAAAAATACAGGATGCATTGGTGATAATTAACTGGGAAACTCAGTGACTAATGTTCCTACAATGCTTTACAACTTTAGAAGAGTTTTTCTTTTCATGTACTATCACATTTATATTTCCCATCAAATTCGAAAAATAGGCTTTAACACAGATTTACATTTGGGGGAGCCAAAAATCACGAGCTTTAAAGTCAGAAAGACCAAGGATCATATCCCAGATTTACCTCTTGTCTGTTTAACCTTGGATGAATCACTAAACCTCTCTGAGACTGGATTTCTTCATCTATTAAACAGGTATAGGAATACCTACCTTGCATCGTCCTTATGAAGTAGTGATTATATATATATATATATATATATATGTATATATAAAATATTGAAGTGTCTGACTTCTGGTAAGACCCCAGTAAACAGTAACTAAATTAACCAACAAAAGAAGATTCAGTACTCTATATCATAGTGGAGCTAACATTGGGCTCCCCTAATGCCAAATCCTATGCATAACTAAAAAGGATTTATGATAATTTTATTCAAAGGAAGGAAAACAAAGAAGGTTGGGCTAATGGGGTGCAAAGACAAGATCGTATTAATGACTGAGTAAAAAAAGAGAGGAAAGACTTATTTTCCTTCTTTGCTCTTGTTCATCAACTTAACAGTACTAGGCATCATGCTGCATGCTGGAGAATAATGGTGAACCAAAGCCAGCAGGGTTCCTGCCTTCCAAGAGTGTTTAGTCTAGTGGAGAGAGCATTAATCAACCCAGGACAAAATTGCCACTGAGGTAAATGCTACAAAGAATGGGGAAAAGGGGCTTTAAGGGTATAAATATAAGAAGGGGTATGAGCTTGTCAGAGAAACTAGGAAATGTTTGAGGAAGTGATGCTGGAAATAGGTTGATATGCATTAACTCTGTGAAGAGGGGTGGGAACAGTGCTTGAGGCAGAGGAAACAGCATTTGAATGACTCTGGCAGGCGGGGGCACGGTGAAATGAGGCTAGTGTGGCCAGAGCTAAGAAAGTTGGAAGCCAGCAGGATGCAAGAGGATGCTGAAATCATTATCCCAGAGAACTAGCTTCATTCAGACCAAGCGTAGCTGAAAGAAAACAAAACCTAAGAAGAGTATTTTGACCATCTCAGTCAATTTTGTATATTCATGCCTAATCAGGCATCCACAGTGAAGAAAATAAGTTGTAGATATGATCTTGGAGCCCCTGAGAATAAGACTGAATTGCTGCTTAGAGGTAGGAAATGGTCATACGTCATCCCAATTTTCCAAAAGTTTGGTCCCTGAAAACTATTGACCTGTGTCCTTCATATTAATGATATATGATATCTTGGTTTTGATTATTAAGCCTATAATTGTGAAAGAAGATGTCATCAGGAGGTAGTCTGGGTTCACTATGAATAAGTCCTGCTACCCTAACCTTAGGTGTTGCCTGTTCTTGAAATTCTTTTCTCAGTAACACTCCCTGTCTGGGTGGTTGGTGCATAGACCAAGCTCCAGTAGTACCTGGTGCTTCTATCTTGTCTGTCTGCTTTTATATCCTCTTGTAGACTCTCTGTGTTTTAAGACTCTTTGTCTCCTCTTTGTGTCCTAGCATCACCACTAAATGAATGTTTGATAGAGACATAGATGGATAGGGAGGTTGAGATCCAACACAGAACTCTTGATTTGCCCACACAGCCCAGACGCACAATGTGCTGCTCCTTCGGGCATCTCCATCTCAGTAAAAGGAACCACAATTCTCCCAGTTGGGCAGGACCCAAACCTAGAAGTCATTCTTGATGCTTCTTTTTCTCTCACACCTTACATTCAGTTCGTCAACAAGTCCTTTTTGCTTTGCTCCAAAAGGAACCCAGAATTAGGCTATTCCTACCCCTTTCCACTGTTACCCTCCCAGTTCAAGGTACTTTCATCTCTTGCTGGGTTAGTGCACCAGCCTCTTCATTGGTTTCCTTGGTTATGTTCTTCCCTCTGATAATCAGTTTTTTACATGGCAGCCAGAATATTATTTTAAAAATGTAAATCAGATCATGTTACTCTCCTGCCTAAATTCTTCCAGGGGCTTCTCATTACAACTGGAAAAAAAAATCTAAATCCCTTGCCATGTTATACAAAGTCTTATGTGATATTTCTCACCCTCTCTCTCTTTTTTATTGCTTACCATGCCCCCATGTAGTCACCGTCCAACCACAGTGACCTTCTTTCTGTCCTCAAACATTTCTAGTGTATGTTGCCTTTGCATTATCTCTGCCCTCTGTCTGGCTCGGCCCTTCTCAAAATATTCACATGGCTATCTCTTTGTCTCTGTTCAGGTCTCAGCTCAAATGTCATTAGAGAAGAGCCTTCCCTTCCCACCTGTCCTAACATCCCCACCCCCTGCTCTAGCCGTATTCTGTTTCTCTGTTGTGTTTTCTTCCTAGCACTTGTCACTATCTGAAATTACCTTATTATTATATTTATTTATCTGTTTATTGACAGAACATCTGCTCATTAAATATTATTTAATAAGTAAATGATTTAATTAGAATTTTGAGAACACAATAGATCAATAAAATGGCATAGAAGAGAAGTATCCTGCATGCTACACATTTTTGAGAATTTTTAAAGTTTTCTTATAATGAAAGTAGAGACATTTGAAATGAATATGTTCAAGAATGGATCCCAAAATGGCTGAGAAATTATCTCAGAGACTGTTTGTAAAGGGCCAAATCTCAACCTATTTGTGAGTTCCTGGTATGAAATGCGGCATTGCATTTTAAGTTGCCCTTGTCAATATTTTCAATCAATGACTTAGATGAATACATAGAAGACTTGATGAATAAATATGTAAATGATACAAAACAAGGAACCGTAATTAATACATTGAATAACATAATCCAAAAATTATTTTGAATATCAGAAGACTAGAAGGTAGTCTAAACTTAAGAAGGTGAATTTTTACCAAGGATTTATAGTCATGTCTTTTCATTAGAAAATACAAGGAAGGAATGACAGAAGATATGAATAGACGTTTTTCCAAAAAGACATGCAGATGGCCAGCAGGTACATGAATAGATGCTCAACATCTCTAATCATCAGGGAAATGCAAATCAAAACCACAATAAGATATCACCTCACACTCTTGAATGGCTGTTATCAAAAGGACAATAAATAAGTGTTGGCAAGGATATGGAGAGAAGAGAACATTTATGACTGTTGATAGGAATGTAAATTGGTACAGCCACAGTGGAAAACATTATGAAGGTTCCTCAAAAAATTAAAAACAGAACTACCACAAGATGCAACAATTCCACTTCTGGATATTTATCTGAAGAAAATGAAAACACTAACTTTAAAAGGTGTACGTGCCCCCGTGTTCATTGCAGCATTATTTACAATATTCAAGATATTGAAGTAACCTAAGTGCCCATCAAAAGATGAATGGGTAAAGATGATGTGGAATATATATGCAATGGGATATTATTCATGGTTGCCAGAGGCCGGGGGTGATGGATTTTAACTAGACTTATGGTGATGACCATTTCACAATATCTACAAATATTAAATCATTGTGTTGTACACCTAAAACTTATATGTTATATGTCAATTATGCTGCAATAAAAAAAATACAAGGAAGGAAAAAAATGGTGCATATGTAAACTCAGTAGTAACCTAGATTTCTTAGAGAATACTTGGTTGCTAAGGAGTAATGAACCAAGTAAATATTTGTTGAGTACTTATTATGTACCAGTCACTTGTAGATGCTTTATAACTATTAACTTATTTAATACCCTTAACCAGTCTAGGTAGGTACTATTATACTTATTTTACTGATGAATAAACTAAGGCCCAGAGAAGTAAGTTGCTCAAAGTCACACAGTAAGTAATAGAGCCAGAGACAGGTCTTCTCTAGAACCTGCACATCTGACCACAAGGCTGCAGAGCCTCCTGGGGCTGAGCTGCACTGGGCTTCTCTGGTGGCGCAGTGGTTGAGAGTCCACCTGCCAATGCAGGGGACACGGGTTCGTGCCCCAGTCCAGTAGGATCCCACATGCCGTGGAGCGGCTGGGCCCGTGAGCCATGGCCGCTGAGCCTGCGCGTCCGGAGCCTGTGCTCCGCAACGGGAGAGGCCACAACAGTGAGAGGCCCGCGTACCGCAAAAAAAAAAAAAAAAAAAAAAAAAAAATACAGCTGCACTATTCAGATCAAGATAGGAAGAGCCACTTCTGGTCGGATTAGATCTGAAATCCTGTGTCCCATTCTAGGCCTCACATTTATAACGGCCACTGACAAAAAAATTAGTTTATCTGCAGGAAAATGACCCAGATAGAAAAAGATAATTTAGACCCAGTGAATGCAAGAAACAGTTGAAGAGTCTGGGGTTGTCTGATTTAATGAAATCACCTGCCCAAAGTCAAAATATTAGTAAATCATGGAGCTAGATCCTAATCCAGATCTGCTGGACACCAAAGCCCCTTCTCATTGCTGACTCAAGGAGATTCCTCAAGAAGATCACAAAAGATGCCTGCCATCTCAGAGATTCCTTCTTCCCTTCCTCTGAAATAGCATAGGGGAAGGAGGCCTAAGGATGTGGCTCCCAGATGAATAGAACTATCTCAGCTCCTCTGAAATTCCAGAAGAACAAGTGAAAAATACGACATCTTACAAGCAGCATGTGTTTTAATCACGTTAAAATGTACAGTTCAGTTTTGGATTTTTTCCCCCTTCTTCTGAAAGTTATTAGCTTCTAGATCCTGGTTGGACACCTGAGCTCATGCCATGATTGTCATCCATTTAGAGGACATTTAGTTCAATGTTCTTGAAAGGCAGCCATTTCCAGTGGTTGCCCTGCTCCGTCGCATGTAGCCTGTCAGCTGCTGCCTCTCCTGCTTAGTTTCTCTTGGTCACTCAGTGGATGGGTGACGACCTTGGCCTCTGAGGTGGCCCTTACCTCTGACTTCCTAGCTCCTCTGCTTTGCCCTTTACCCCAGTTCTGTAGAGTTTTGATGGTGAGATACCTTTTCAGTTTCCCAGCACGGGCTAACCTTTCTGAGAATCCACATCAGAAGGCTGCTGTGGTCAGGTTGGCAGGTCACCAGTTGACTAATGGCCTTCTCCAAGGTTTTCTGGCAGATACCATGTTACCATGAACTCTATTGATCCTAGAAGTTTGCCTGCTGCTCAGACAGCCTCTGTGGGCAGGAGGAGGCCCCGTCACCCATCTGTTCTTGTGGCGAGGAGAATGAAGATGATCTCTTTGTGGTATCGTAAAATCTAGAAAGACATTAAAAATTCCGTTAAATTTTCATATCCTTTCAGCTGTTGAAATGTACAATCTATTAGGAGGGGAAAAAAAACCTCCTGCAATTTTATTTTCCCCGCTGCCCTTACTTCAGAGGCTACTTAAGGGACCAGGTAATGATTTTACGATGTTTATTAATACTTCATGTTCTTCCCTTCCCACAATCTTTTCTACCAAAGGCTATGCATTTCTCTTTAAATTGAATGTACAGAAGGTGCCAGGGGTTCTTTAAGATACAGAGCTTTTGCGATATCATATGTTGTCCTGTTATGGACATTGTATGTAGATATCTGTTGTCTCAGAGATGCTGGGTGGGGGACATTTATTTTTAAAATGCACTATCAGGGAATGCGAAGAACATAGGTTTGGGAGCCATACGTATATGAGTTTGAATCTTGGCCCTGCCATTCCCTGGCTGTGTGACTAGTATGAAGCAAGTAACTGAACCTGAGTTCACCCACCTGCCACATTGAGAAAGTAATTCCTGAATAATATCTGGTCATTAGAATGACCTCATACAGAGACCTCATAATGCAGGCCTCACAGAAAAAATCTTGTCTGATCTGAGTACTCAAATTATTTTTAGTTTCTCTTAGTTTTTCTGAATAATTATTTTTATTTTCTCATGGGCGTCCTATTGAGTCACTGGCAAGATATTCCTCATCCCTTTAGCTGCTTGAGAATTTAAAGCAAAATTGAGACTCCTTTTTGGTGGATTTTAAAGCCACTGTTATATATGTTTAGGCCCATCTCAATTCATTTTGTTCCTATCTTTGGCTTTATTTAATCTTTAATTAATCTTTATTTAATCTTTAATCCCATTCCCCTTGTTCTGTCTTTGCCTACTAGTTATAAGCTCTCTCAAATATTTTCTAAGACAATGTAGAAAACACTCTGGAACATAGTAGGTACTCAATAGATATCTGGTAAATCAATGGATGTAGAAGTGTTAGAAAATGCACAAAGAAAGGCTTCTGAGGAGAGCTAAAACAAAGGAAAGAAAGTTGAGATCATGAGTCCTGCCTCTGAGATATCTAAATGAAGACAAGGAGTAGGCAGTTGGGTCTATGCTGAGACGAGAGATATGGTTAGAAATAGAGATTTGGAAGTCATCAGCATAGGTGATATTTGAAGCTCCTAATATGTGTCAGAGACTCTAGCAGAAGAAGACAAATGGATCTGGGGGAAAGGAAGTGCAACACTTAAAGTCCAGGTAGAGGAGGATGTGCCTGCAGAGGAGGCTAAAGAGTAATGAACAGGGAGCTAATCTGACCAGGAGAGTTGAGAATGGGAGGGAACAGTCTCCGGGGAGGTTGAGAGAGGAAATGAGATTAGGACTCAAAACTATCCATTTGATAAAGTGACTTTATTATACTAGTGGGGGCAGGTGATAAGGGTTGAGAAATGATGATCAGTTCAACAGCTACAACTAACATTGACTGGATGCCAGACACTGTGCCACGTGCTTAATATGGATTATTATACTGCAGCCTGTAGTCATCTTATACCTCCCTCAACCTTTTACAGAAGAGGTAAATTGAGTCCAAAGAAATTAATCACCCAGAGTCACACAGCTGGCTAGTGTGGATTCAAGCCACATGTCAGACATGTAGTCAGATATGTAGTCTGAGATGGCAGACTCAGAATAATAGCTGAGAAGACAGAGCCAGCAAGTGTAGACAATTCTTTTTTTTTATTTATTTTTATTTATTTATTGTTGGCTGTGTTGGGTCTTCGTTGCTGTGTGCGGGCTTTCTCTAGTTCCGGCGAGTGGGGGCTACTCTTCATTGCCACGCATGGACTTCTCATTGCGGTGGCTTCTCTAGTTGTGGAGCCACGGGCTCTAGGCGCACGGGCTTTGGTAATTGTGGCTCGCAGGCTCAGTATTTGTGGCTCGCAGGCTCTAGAGCGTAGGCTCAGTAGCTGTGGCACACGGGCTTAGTTACTCCGCGGCATGTGGGATCTTCCTGGACCAGGGCTCGAACCCATGTCCCCTGCATTGGCAGGTGGATTCTTAACCACTGTGCCACCAGGGAAGTCCCTTAGACAATTCTTAAGAAATTTGGTTGGAAGGGAAAGAAAGAGAAATGGGGGCAGTTTCTAGAGGAGGAATAGCTGAAAGTGGATGGAGTTTTCTGTTGCTTGGTTGGTTGAAGATGGCAGAGGTTTGCTTGAGCAGGTCTACTTGCTGATGGGAAGGTTCCAATAGTGAGTGATAGGTTGAGGATACCAGAGAGAGAAGGGAGAATGGGCACTGTAAGTTCCCAGGGAAGGCAGGAGGCAATGGCTTCTAGATAGGAGCAGGGATATAGCCCTTCTACTGTAATAGACAGGAAGAAGATGGAGAGACCTGGGGGAGTGTAGGCTCAGAATGGGAAGTTGACGGAGCTCCCTTCAGGTGATTTCTGTTTTCTCTGTGAAGCTGGAGATGAGATGATCATCTGTGAGTGAGGTAGAGAAGTGGGGGAGTCAGAAGTTTGAGAAGAGTGGAACAGGTTTAAATAGAGAATGTGGGAGCAAGATGATTAGAGAAAACCTGGAGGATTGTTGAATGGTACTGAGAGCCTGGGTGAGGGGTGGTCATGAATTTATTATTAATCTGCCCTGTTGTGTAATTTTCTCCAGCAGCACTCAGCATTCTGGTTGCAAGCACAGAGGGCAGGCTTGTTCATTTGTTGTTTTGTTAATCTTAGTGAAGAGTAGCATCACCCATCCAGTTCTGCAAGCCCTTGACACCTCTTTTTCCTGGATTCCCTGTATCTACTCCGTTACTATGTGCTGTCAGTTTCATCCTCCAAACATATCTAATTCATGCCCTCTCCACCAAGTTTATATTCCTGTAATCTCCCATCTGGGCTATTCAACAGGCTTCTAGCACTTCTCACTGAGTGGAAACTTGCTTTCTTCAACCCATTCTGCATACTGCAGCCAGCTTGAACATTTTATAATGAAAATGTAATCCTCTGACTTCCCAGCATAAACCTTCCCAAGTCTTCCCAGTGCTTTTGGGGCACAAAACAAAAGTTCCACCATGGCCTTCCCTTCTGGCACCATTTTCCCCTCTAATGTCTGTCTTCTGGTCCACTGCCCCTCTTTCAGTCCTCTGCACATCACACCCTTTTCCTCACCACCGAGCCTCCTCTTATGGTCTTACTGTCTTGCCTCTAGTGTCAAGTCCATGTTCTAGGCAGAAGAGGAGCAGGGCCAAGGGCAAAATTGTGCATGTTCAATGAGTGTGATTCCATTTTAGAATGTTCTCTTTGACAACTCACCAGCCACTTCTGCTTACATCTCATTGGCGAGAATCGTATTACACAAATAAAACTGTCTGCAAGGGAAGCTGAAAAAAGATAAGTTTTTTCGCTTGGTTGCATGGCAGCCTCCAATAAAATCAGAGTTGTGTTATTGAGAAAGAAGGGAAGGATGGTGTGACTAGGTAGGCAACTCGTAGTCTCTGCCATAGATGAGAAAGTGTTTTCCATGTGAAGAGTTTAATGAAGGGTATTGCTGATAGAAGTGAGAGCATACATAAAGGTTCAGAGCTGCATAATAGGGTGTGTACAGGGAAGAAATTGCTGGAACATTGAGTTAGAGGCCAGAAAAGGGGAGGGATGAAACTGGAAAAGTAGGCAGGGACCAAAGTATAATGGCTTTTCTATGCACAATGAGTTACTTAAGCTTTATCCTATACCTTCATGTTCTCAAAATGGTATCTTGTACCCCAAATGATGTCAAGCAAGATAGTCCGCTGAGTATGGAAAGAAATTTAGAATTTCTATTTCTATTTATTTCTTTTAAAATTCCATTTTTATGTATGTTTCATAATGCACACATGTAATGCATAAATTCAACAGCATATGTATGTAATTTATAAGTAATAAATATATATTGGGAACTGGTGCTAAAGACTTAGTGGTATGCACAATCAAAATGTTAGAAACCATTGCATTAGGCAACAGGGAGCTATTGAAGGATTTTAAACAAGGAAATAATGAGGTTCATTTTGCTATTTCTTTCCTTAACAATATAAAGTTCTTTAAATTAAAAAGATATGTTTTTAGAATGTTAGTACTTGGAAAGGAACATAGAGAGCATCTACCTGGTTTTACAAGGGAAACAACTGAAGCCCAGGAAGGTGAAATAATTAGGGACGGTCTCTGATTTGAGGCAGATCCTGGGCTCAAACCTACATCCTGTTTCCTAATGGTCTTTTGTGTGTTTTCCCTACACAATTCTTCTCTTCCTGATTCTCATCCTCTTTCTTCAACAATTACTCTCCTCATCAGAACCACGGACATGTGAGAGCCAAGAAGGGAGCAAAGGTGTACATATCTATTACGCATGAACAACCAACAAAATAGAGGTTCTGTGAAAGTAAATTAACCAGTTTAGCCTTCAGTTCTACTGACTGTTTTGCTCTCAACCTAGAAGTCTCAAGGCACAGGTTCCTACAGTTTCCGTTTCCATGATGCTGAAACCGTCTACAGTTCAGCTCACTGGAAAGACCTTTGACATTGTATTTGCAAAGCTAAGGGGCTACAAGATTGAACTGAACAGCTTTCTGACTTGGAAAGATAGTCTTTCTGAGAGGTGCACTGCTCCGCTTTATCTCGGCTCTGTGCATATGAAGAAACATGTGTTCCCATGGGAATGTGTCTGTGTTTGGATATATTTCAAGAGAGTATCTTGTAAAAACTGATAGGGAAAAAATCTGATTTATAGAATCCTATTTCCTGATGCTGTGAATACTAGTTCAGGTCTATGTTAACTACTTCTTGGCCAGTGTAATTGATTTATTTCCTCATGCCATCATCAGCCGAGCTATGCAAGTAAAGGAAGCACAGGGCTGATAACCAGATGGTGAACGCGATCTGTACTCTCTCGGGTATTCTCAACTATTCAGAAACTTCAGTTTATAGGGGTACAGACCAAGGGTTAGGTGTCTCTAGACGAATGTGTTTGTCAAGTTGATGATCGTGTTTACCAGGATCCTTTTATCACCAGCTGAGTCCTCTTTTAATGGCTTAGGTCACCCTGGAATTATTTCAAAAACCAGCCTGATGTTAGAACCTCCTGTGGGCTTTGCCAGACACAAATCTGAAATGAAGTCTGTAGTCTTCATGGTAGCAAACTCCAACCTTATGCTCAATTATATGAATCATGTGCAAATGTTTTCATATTTGAGCAAGTTCTCGCCCCTGCAAAAATGACCATTTATTTAAAAGAGAGACCCTGCTTAAAAACATTAAAAAGTTTTGGGATATAGGAATCTTGACTACATTTCCCAAAGGGGAAATTTTATATATATATATATATATATATATATATATATATATATATATATATATATATATATATATATATATGTTTTAATGTCTTTAAGCAGGCTCACTCTTAAATACATATAATTTATTTGCGATTCTATATAGAATCCTATTTCATATATATATATATATGAAATTGTGTGTGTATATATATATATGTATACACACATACACTAAACACACTTATCTGTAGTTTTAGGACCAGATAACAGTTTTTATTTGACAGTCCTGCATAGTCTGAGATTTAGTTTGTATATTGAAATAATTGCCTTTTATGGAACATTCTAACCACTTTGGGCACAACAAGAAAGAATCCTGTATATACCATATAATTTTATGGTCGTTTCTGAATGAACATATATATGACTAGAGTTCCTGATTTTTATTACTTAGAATGTAGGCTGTTGCTACAATAAAATCTCAAATTACCGTGGCTCAAACAAGAAAGGGTTCTCTTTCTCTTGGTCCAGGGCTGTACTGCACCGGAATGGATTCAAGGATACAGGCTTTTCAACTGGTGTTCTGCCATTCACAGGGTTTTGACCATATGACTGAAGGAAGCCCATTCCAGCCCTCACGAAGGAACAAAGAGGAGGGGGAACATATAGTCCTCTCCTTCAAAGTCATGAACAAGTACTTAAGCAGATCATTCTTACTCTCATCCCCTTGACCAGAACCTCGTTACAAGGCCAGAACTCGCTGCAGGAGGGGCTGGGAAATACATTCTTTAGCTGCTGGCCATGTGCCCAGCTGTACTATAGAAGGGACAGAGAGTGTATATTGGGGACCAACTGTTAGTCTTTGCCATACTAATTAAGTTGATGTATGTTTTCCAACATCTTTTTTTCTATCTTCAGTAGAAATGGATGTCAACTCCTAGGACACTGTTCCTCAGTCTACCCTAAAGCGTGAGGGAACAGGGTGGCATGAGAACTAAACTTGGTTGAACATCTACTCTATTCTATGTCCTTTATTTACGGTATCATTTAATTATTATAACCACCATGAGTAAGTATTGTTCTTCCCAGTTTACAGGTAAGGAAACGGAAGCTCAGAGAGGTGAAATAATGTCACAAAGCCAGACGGTAAGTTTGGCACCTTTTAATTTTCTAGTTATTACAAAATTTGATTCTGGAAAAACAACTGATTTTCCCTTTCTGCGCCTCCATTTCCTCTCCTATAAGCTGAGGGGATTGGACTATATCAGCTCTTCTCAAACTGCAGGCCTTCTTAAAACACTGATCGCCAGGCCCCCTGTAGAGTTTCTGGTTCAGAAGATGTGGAGTGGGGCTTTTCCAATGAGCCTCCAGCCATACTTTGAGACCCATTAAAGTAGATGATCTCTCAGATGTCTTTCAGCTGTTTCCTACTGGAGGGCCAGTGACCTTCATCTCCTGTATTGGTGGGTGATCAGAAACATTACTACTTCATGCAGTGACTTCCCAATGGCTTTGGCCAAGTTTAATGATGATCCAGGAAAAGTCTCAGTATTCATTTACTGATTTGTTCAACCAATATTTATTGAGTATTCCATGTGCCGGGCATTGTGCAAAATACTGGAGACAGAGTATGATGAAGACACACCTGGCCCCTGCCTAGGATGTGCACATAGACTATGGAGAAAACAGATTATTCATCTACTGTTGTTATTGAAAAGGATGTGCAGGGCCCTGTGAGGATAAAATAGTCTTCTCCAGAATTTGCGATGATAGCTTCAATCTTTAACCTAAACAGGTTTACTTTCTACTGGGGTCTTAAGTCATAAATTGTCTGTTTTCTATATCTAGTTTGAATTTTGTTCTTTGCTTTTTGAGGTATTTCTGTCGTGCCAGTTCAGTAAGTGGCATTTGCAATTAATTTTTGCCAACCTAAACGCCGCCTTCCTGTCCTAGATGAAACCTTGGCTTTGTTCAAAATTTGCATTTTCATTTTTAGCAGATAGTGACAGTGTAAATCAACAGCAAGAGCAGAACCCCTTGTCTAAAGCAATTTCCGCACTATTATTCCAACTTCGATGAAGTTAGAAGTCCTAGGGAGATGAATTCAAATAGTCATCTCCATCCCCACCCGTACCTCGAGCAGTTTGGCTTTTATAAAAATGAAAGTTGAAGGATTCAGAGTTCTTGAAGGGAGGATGTCTAGTATAAAAAGAGAAGGAAAGGGAATAGCGTCTTGATAACAGTTATCGTTTGTTGAGTGTGTATTATGCGCCAGTAACTGTTGCCAAACATTTTACATGAATTATCAAGTAAACTTCTGACAAACCAGTGAGGTACAAGTTCTATTATTATCTGCCTTTATAGATATGAAAATCAAGGCTCACAGAGGCTACATAACTGGCCTGAAGTCTCATAGTTATTTGCTGGAGGAGCAGGGATTCAAAACCCTGCAAAGGCCTTTCTGACTCCAAAAGCTCATGCTTTTTACCAGTAAATTACAACCCCAGTCATTTCAATCCATGCATTTTTCATGGGGATGGTGCTGAATCATTCGGCTTACTGTTTTTCTGACTCATCTCACTGAACAGGGCCATATCCGATGTGTCTTCTGCACTTTGCCTTGTATCCTCTTTCTTCTTGCCCATTTTTCTAGCACGGTGCACCTACTCCATCACCTTCTTTCTTTCCATTGGCCGTAAAGCAAAAGCTTCTTATGGACTGTCTCTGTGATACTGTAGAAGTCTGGTAAGCTTGCCAGGGGGTAAAAGTGCATTTGTTCAGGACTGTAATTTTTATTTGAAAGGGATGTTCAATCACAGATCTGACTTTTTTATGAGCCTCATCTATATCCTTGTGATTGGAAAAATGCTTCAGTCAGTAATGCCTCCATGAAATTTCACTATCACATGCATTTATTTTTAAAGATTTGGCAGTAAAAAGCACTCGAATTATTGATAATACATAATAAATATGAAGTAAATAATGTGTGTTTTAAAATGAAATTTACCATGATAGTGATGAGAATATGGGCTTTTATTTTTTGTAAGTCAAAGACTTATGAAAGATGGGTTATCCATAACTAAGGAATAGGTAAGCCCATTAATCTGGGGGTTCAGTTTTTCTCTTTTATTGGCAAA